>NW_009260791.1:7546446-7570886 GCF_000687185.1 Egretta garzetta
TTGTTGTTATTGTTATTATTATCATTATCATTGTTATAATATCTTCCTTTGCTGTTTTATTAAACTCTCTTTATCTGAACCCCACGGGTTTTACTTCTTTTTCCAATTCTCTCCCTCACCCCACCGGAGTATGGAGAGTGAGAGAGTGGCTGTGTGGTACATAGTTGCTGGCTGTGGTTAAACCACAACATGCATGCACAGCTTTTGCTTTACCTATTAAACTGTCTTTATCTCAACTAACAATTGGCTGGGTTTTTTTTCTTTTGCTGCTTGCTGTACTGCTGTACTGCTTATCATCTTACTCTGCTGTGCCAGGGAACATTTTGATAACAGCAATGGCCATATGCCTGGGCTGGCGGATGGCCAGGGCATCGCTGCTCTTTCTGTGCTGCTGTACTGGATGGGCTGGAACTCCAGTATGAACTCAAGTTGAAGGGACTGTGACCTGTGCATGGGTCCACACAGGAGCAGGACATCCCAAAGCATCTGTGGCCATGGATATGTCCACACCAGAGTAGGTACATCTCAAAGCGTCTGTGGCTATGGTTATGTCTGTGCCACAGCAGGTGCACCTTTAAAAGGATTGTGGCCTGAGGATGAGTCCACACTGGAGACGGTACACCTCAAAGCATCTACGGCTGAGGATAAGTCCATGCTGCAGCAGGTACACCCTGAAGCATCAATGGCTGTGCATGAGGTCATGCTGGAGCACCTCAAAGCTTGTGGCCATGGCTTTGACAGTGCAGGTACATCACTGGAGGGACTGCAGTCATGGGTAAGGCCATGCTGGAGCAGGTTTACTTCTGCAGGTATTGTGGCTGTGAGTAAGGCCACAATGGAGCAGGTCTATCTCTGAAGACATTGTGTGTCATGGGTAAGGCCATGCTGGAACAGGTGCACCACAAAGTGACTGTGGCGGTGGGTAAGTCCATCCTGCAGCAGGTACACACCTGGAGAGACTGTGGCTCATAGATAAGGCTCCGCTTGGAGCAGTTACACCCCTAAGGGACTGCAGACTTAACTCAAGTCACAAGGATTTCTCCAAAGAAAGAGAGAAGTTAACATTAAAAAAAAAAGTTTCCAGGCAGACAGGTTTTGTGTACTGTGGAAACCTATTACTGGCACACAGGACAAAAGCAGACAGCACAAAACATCATGAACTAAACTTAACAGTTAGCACCGAGTCTGCCCCCAACAGCATTGATCTCATTAGCGAACTCACAAAGCTTCTTCTGGTTCAACGCCAGCACAAGCTGCACAGTATGTGCCTGAAGTTATTTAGTACCTCCCGACCAGAGAGGAAATAAAGATGGACAATGCTCTATTCGCCTTCTCATCAGACACCAGACTTCAGTCAGGCACCCCAGATGAAACCAGCTTCATTACAGATTGTTTATGTCAAACTAGATATCAGAGAAGAAGTATATCCAGAGGTAAAGGAACTCTCATCCCTTTTGCAGTGGTGGCAAAGAGTCCACAGGTTTGTCGCCTTTAGACATTTCAAATACACCGAAGCAACAAGGTCAGGACTGAATTGCCAAAGCTCCTCTCCTCATTTGCTTCCCTAAGACTAGCATAGGCATCCCAGATTCGGGCATTACAAGCAGCCTTGCTGTGCTCCTGCTTTCACTCCAAACGTCAAGGAGGACCTCACCAGCAGGCCTTCTCACTGACACAGTTGCCAGCGCTCTGGTAATAAGAATCTCAGTTCCACCAGCGATCCCAGTTCCACCACAATAACTTCACAGGTACTGGCTAATTCTCAGCACACTAACAGGCACCGGAGCCAAGAGCCCCCGCTCACTCCCTGCCATTTGCTACCTTTGCCCGTGACATGCTGGGCTCTCCCAGCTTCCACACGGATTTCCACAGTTTTCTGACATGTCAAGATAGATGAGGAGAGAAAAGTGGAAATTTGAGATAGAGAAAAATGGCAGAGAAAAATGAAGGCTGATATGAACAAGCTGAAAGATAAAAGATGCCTCAAAGTTTGTCCAGCAGGTTTCCTGTAAGGTAAGAGAATTTTCTGTTCTCCAGTGTTGCTGCCTCATCTCAGTTCCTTGAGATACTTTGAAATGATAAATCACATCATCAGTCCCAAAGAACAACATGCAGCAAAGCCGGACTTTAACTGCTGCAGAAACCAACCACTCCTCTGCAAAGATCCCACGTAGCTCAGGAAGATTTTCTGTAACTCGAGTTCTGCCGAACCTCTGTCTGCTTGCACATCTGAATTCCTACGTGGTTTTATATTTATGCACTTCATGTACTTATTAAATATTCAGAATACTTAAGTACAAGGTGGTGCTCATCTCCTCATCTGTACCATAAACTCCTCATTGCCCTCAGCACAAGAAGGAAACACACTGAAAGTGTAAGCTGGGTCACAGAAGAATGGACATAAAATAAAGGCAGGGACAAAATCAGAAAAGGACAGAATGAGATACAATTAGGAAGAAACATCCATGGCAACAAGAGTATATTTCTATAAATAGGTTATTAGTAAAAGGAAGACCAAGAAAAGAGTTGGTTTGCTGCTCTCAGAGGAGGAAAGCTGTCAGCAGAAACTCTGAAAGAAATCAAAGCATCAAATTCCTTTAGCTGTAGTCAGTTTGCTAACGCTAGTAGTACCAACAACACATGGGTTAATATCTCTGTCCAGAAGAGGGAAAAAGACATTAGATAGTAGATGGATGTTTTCAGTTCACCTGGTCAGGCTGATTTCATCATGGGATGCTTGAAGAAGTCAGTGAAATAGTGTCAGGAATATCAGCAATTATCTTGTGGAGCTCAGGGATAGCGACTGATGAGGTCCAGGAAAAGGAAAAAAAAAGCAGTATCAAGCTCTTATTTAAAAGAGGTGAATGGAGGGGCTAGGAAATTTCAGGCCAGTTTGTGTAAATGTTGTAGCAGCAGCAGAGTTTTGTAGCTCAGATAGTGTAGAGGTATACACCAGAAAGGGTTAATAGGGCGAGTTAATGCAGATGTAACTATTAAAAAAGATCAGAGATTTCAGAAGTGAAAACCCTTTTATAGGTATATAGTAGTCAGGAAAAATATTGGAGCAAGTAAACAAGCTACTTCAAAGAACTTAGAAGGAAAAAAGAGAGACAGGGGGAGAGATGAGTAAAAGCCAATAATGGATTTGTCAAGAACAAGTCATGTCAAACTATTGCAATTTCCTTCTCTGACAAAGAAGCAGACATGGCAGATGATAGAAAAGAATAAGTGCATATCATATATCTTGACTTATTAAGGCTTTTGACACGGTCTCGCACGACATTCCCTAGCACAAACAGGCTGGAGAAATACAGTCGAGATGAAACTCTTCGAAGATGGGTGCAGAACTGGCTGGGAAAAAAACTTCCACACTCAAACCCAGCAGCATGTCAGTGCCACAGTGAAAGATACGGAGAGTGGGCAGTGGGATCTGCAGCGGTCTGCGGGTCTCTGCCCGGGTCTGCTCCTATCGAGTATTTTCACGGGCAGCCTGAACATGGGGATGGGCAGTGCGTTTATTGCAGCTGCGGGTGACAGCACGCTAACAGGGCACAAGCCATCTGGGCAACGGGAGAATTAATCAGACCCAAACCACAACCAGCCCACCCCACTAACACCACTTACCCACCTCTCTAAAAATGCCAGTGTCTTCAAGGTCCCCCCTGCCCTTGGGCTTAGCAGGCCCTCTGAGCAAAAGGGGGAACAACAGAGCAATTTTTCAGACTGGATGTGCACGTTTGAGGTAACTCCAGGTTCAAGGAAAACTGTAAGCCATATGGGGAGCATTGCAGGAGGGTATGTGTTGGGTAGCTGGACTTTGGGAAGATAGACATGAACCAGGTGAGAGCCTGAGTTCCACTGGAGAGGGGCTGGACCAGGAGGCGAAGAGGGGCAGAAGACAGGGCAGCGTGGCGAGAGCCCAGGCCGCGGGCGCGGGCAGCAAATCACCCTATTCACAATTAATCACAACTTCAAATACTGTCGCCTAGGAGAGCGTCTGTGTGTGTGGGCATAACGAGACTGATAGGCCACAAGACCCACATACCCCAAACTTGGGCTCAACGCGGCTCAACGCCGTTTCCCTGCAGGTCTGACCACGCGCGGCCGTGCCCTTCAGACAGCTCCTTCTGGGCCATCCAGGATCCCCAGCCCGACATCAGCCTGCACGGCCCCGGGGACACCTGCACAGACCCTCGTGGCTAAGTCTATCACTGATGATATGGTCTGCCCCCAATGTGCCTGCTCTGGCCCGTATTTCAGCCGAGAAAATCCCCAGCTGCTCCTAGGCAAGCTCCTTGAGGCCATGGCAATCCCTTTCTTCTCTCTGCAGGGGTCCAGGGATCTCCAGTGAAAGAGATCCTGATAAAAACCTGTAACATTTGAAACTGCTCCATGATGGGAGTTTGAGAGTTTTGTTTATGCTGTCTCCACGAATGATTTCATGCTGCATTATGTTGAGAGTCGTGGAAGTCCCACGGGTGGGCTTCACACATATAACGTCTGGGATTTGGGGCATCCCTTCGTTGTGGTTACGTCCAAACTCCTGCTTGCAAATAATGCATAAAGTAAAAAAAGCAAGGCCAACCCCCCCGCATCACTAATGTGAATCTTTTCCTCCTCTTTTTAATATTTTAAATGATCCAGTGAAAACGTTGCTGTTGTCTAAATGCCCGAACAGTCTTTAGAGGCACCAGCCAGGAAGACTGATGGGGTGGAGAGCTATTGCAAAAAGCCACTGACAAGGTACACATTGACATCCTAATAACTGGCATTAGCTTCTGAAATCACATACTAGGCACAGTAAAAATTATCAGTGCAGAAATTATTATTGTAGCTAAGAGGCAATCCCTGAAAAACACTATTCATTTTAATGGCAAATTACTGGATAAGTCTCAAAGCTGAAGGAGGAACAGTTGTACCTCGTACCATTCCTGTATAAAGTGACAAAGATTTATAGCCCACAGGATGCGAAATTTTGTGTCTTACACAGACCAATTACTGCTATGTACAACTTAGGTTTGCTCAACTCTTGGCCAAGGAAAAATGATTTCTATTCTGCCAGGGTAAACCACTGCAAAGGCAACGGGAGTGGGTAGAATGAAGGGAAAAGAAAAACAGGGGAAAAAACCAACCCAAGAAAATCAATGTAACTATATTTATAGTGGTCATTTTTCCTGTCCTATCCCAGCTGAGAGGTATGATGGAGCCCTTTATTAGAAACCAAATAGCAAAGAATGCACTGCAGAATAAACACAGTTAATTTGGTTTTTTATATGCAAAAACATAGAGCCAATATTTTTAAAATATTTTTTATTAATCTACTAAAAGATATAACCTAGCCTCTATTTATCAAGTAAGCTAGCTTTGCTCACCGATATTTCAGCTGAATTTTAAAAGAGAAACGACACACAGAAAGAATTTACCTCCACTAAAACTTGGAGTGGAATGCTTATCTTTAAAGTACACATAATTTTATTATGACTGTTGAACTGGTGCATTACCTGCGGCATTTACTACCCAGAATCATAGAATCCTAGGTTGAAAGGGACCTCAAGGATCATCTAGTCCAACCTCTCTAGGTAAGAGCACAGTCTAGACTAGATGGCCCAGCACCCTGTCCAGCTGAGTCTTAAAAGTGCCCAATGTGGCGGAGTCAACCACTTCCCTGGGGACATTATTCCAACGGTTCTCATTGGGAAAAATTTCCCTCTCACGTCCAGTTGGAATCTCCCCAAGAGCAACTTGTGTCCATTCCCTCTTGTCCTCTCCATGTTACTCCTTGTAAAAAGGGAGTCTCCATCTTCTCTGTAGCTACCCCTTAGGTACTGGTACATGGTGATGAGATCCCCTCTAAGCCTCCTTTTGCCAAGGCTGAACAAACCCACTTCTCTCAGCCTATCCTCAGAAGTTGTTGCTTTCCACAAATGAACAGTAAACGTCAGTAACACGGGCACGTACATTTTGCACTGGATTTGGTGCCACGAAGCAAACGAATGAAGCTCGAGTCGCCTATCTCAGGACTGTTTTTACCGTTCATACCCAGCTGGGTTTACAGTGTAGCAGCAAGCATTTCACAAAGGCAATTCGGAAATGTAATTGGTTTAAGTCATTGCCAAAGCCAACACGGGCACAAGTTTGTAGGACAACTGGCACAAATACTACTCGTATGAAAACTACTGTGCGTTTAACTACATGGAAATTAGCGTGTAGTGGCAGGCTAACAACACAGTGAGTACCATATCATTACAAGATTATAGCCTTCTGAACCACAAGGCAAGAATACAGGTTATATGCTAATTAGTTTTGGATTGACTAAAGGTAATTACATGGTAATCTCCACGTAGTTACACGGTGTTTAATAGGAAACCCTATTAACTAATCATATAATTAAAGAGTAATTGTGTGATACTCCTGCCCTGTGACATCCATGGTGGCCAGATAAACGAAAACTGATGGATTTTCATGGCATAGCCTGTTCCTGTTATCAGACGTTCGGGCAACGCCGTGCCTCTCAAGGCAGTGAAGCAGACAGGAAAATGTACCAAAAGTCAGGGTGCTTACTGCTCTCTCCATACACAGCAAATAGCACCTCGTACCCAGAACCACCCTTCATTTCCACAAAATGACTAGGAAGGGAATCTCACCATGTTCTTTGGTTTTGCCGTCACTTGATTTTCCTCTTTTCTTTCTTTTTTCCCCACTTTTCTCTATAATTTCAGTTTCCGTAGCTTCTCAGCCACAGCCATCCTGTCTTTTCTGTCAGCATGTCTGAGGCAGCGCTGAGTCACCTGCTGCTCCTTCACCTTCACTTCCCCAGACTTTTTTCCCCTTTTCTTCCTCTCACAAAGTTTTCAGTAATTTTGCTACTTTTTTGTTGTGAAAACTTGACCAACTCTTTTCTTTCTTTACTTTTCCTTTCCCTTCTTCTGCTTTCGTTTCCTAGGGACTCTTTTTGTCTCCTCTCCCTTCTGCAGAGGACACTGCCATCCAAATAATAAATAAAGTTACTGAAACTCTCCCCCCAGGCGTTCCAAACCCAGGACCGCAGCCAGCGAGGCTCCTCCATTTTCCTCCCGCTCACCAGGCATCCTCTCTGCCTGTCCTCAGCAGAAGTTGCTCGCTGCCGCCACACTCTTTTCTCCAGGCTGATACTTAGACAACCTTTCTAATGATTCCTAGCAGGTCACACCACCGACCGCAGCAAAAGTCGCACAGCACAGCCAGCTGGGAAGGGGAGGACGAGCAGTGCAGACCAGCCCACAGCGCATGAACTGCTGATGTTGCAAAAATTGTTTCATTCCAGACTGGACTGAAAAATTGGAATTTCTCACAAAACAGCATAAAAATCCAGTAAATCAAGATGTTTCATTCTTCTTTTCACCTTTTTTTTTTTTTTTTATTTTGCATTTCATTTCGTTCCAACTAAGATCAGGGTTCTATAATAGTATAATCTGCAGCAAAAAGCAAGTGCAAAAAAAAAAATCAATATTTATGTCCCCTGCCCAACTCAGTTTCAATGAATAAACAGTTTTCAAAGGAAAAAGGTCTGTCCAAATGTTTCCACCCATATGTAAAACTAAGCCTGTTTCTGGGGCTTCCCTAGCCTGTTGGGGATGCAGAAATCTCCATTCAAAAATGTGAAAGCAAGTGATATGTCAGACTAATAAACTGCTAAGAGCACAATGTGCAATCATCCATGATACCACGGGCTGTGAAAGCACTGTGCACTCTGCTTAGTTTTAAAATACCAAGTCCCATTCACTGCCCTACTGAAGCCCAAGCCTCAAAATGTTGCTGACCCCATCAGGAAGGAAAAAAATGCCCCCTACTTTTAAAAATTTTTTTTCTTTTTTTTTTTTTTTGACAGACCTCATTCTGTCTGATCAGAGCACAGCACCAACAGTGGGTGCTGCTCCCTCCTCAGCAAGTGAGGAACAAAATAAAGATGGGTATGAATACTGAAAAGAAGGGAAACCCCTGCAAGCTTCACCGCGGTAGAGCCCCACAGAAAGGTAAGTGAAGCTGTGGGTCAGTGCAATGCTATAGGAACATATATATATAAAAATAGAGCTAGTAATACTGTCCATAAAAATAGAAAAGACAGAAGAGAGCAGAAGAAGTGATCAATGGTATGATTCAATAGAACCAATGCCCTGTTCTCACGTTTCACTTTATTATTTCACATTTGTTCCCTCTTTGCTTTTTGTAAATACTTAGAGCCAGATTTGCCCGACAATAACCAAAGGCCCTGGGGAGCCTGACGTTACCCTTGAACTGCCCACTGCAGCCTGAAGAGCGAGGTGTGCTGAGAGGGAAGAGAGCCCAGATAAGTACCTAGAAAATACACTTTTTTGGTCTTTCTAGTGTGCCGAGCTTCTCTGGCACCTTGGCGGGAGCTACAGAGGCAGAACTGTCCTCCCACCCGAGGGGGTTCGAAGGAATGCACCAGACTGCATCCAGCCCACTGTGCCAGTGAACTGGTGATGCTAGGAAGTAGCCTTCATAGAATCATAGAATCACTTTGGTTGGAAAAGACCTTTGAGATCATCGAGTCTAACCTTTAACCTAACCCTGCCATCCCACCACTAAACCATGTCCCTAAGCACCTCATCTATCCTTCTTTTAAACACCTCCAGGGATGAGGACTCTACCACCTCTCTGGGCAGCCCATTCCAGAGCCTGACAACCCTTTCAGTGAAGAAGTTTTTCCTAATGTCTTTCGGTAAAGCTGGCCCACAACTTTTAGTTGTCGTTAAGCCCTTTAGAAGGACTACTGCAACGCCTGTGAAGTTTAAAGGCAGAGGTAACATCTTTCATGCCACCAGTTGGTAGAGCTGGAAAGGCTGGACAAGTTTTGGGGTGTCTTCAGTTCTACAGCAGTACTGCCACATGAGTATGTTGAGTTTATACTGAAGCTTCTGTTTCTAACCCAAAGGCAAACATTTGGGGCCAAGGGCTTGATCGTTTTTTTCCAGTTCTCCCAGCTCATCTCCTGAAAAATACTTCCTCCATCTGCAAACTTCACACGGCTGATATTGTTGGTCGATCACCACTGCAGTGAAGCCCCACCTCAGGTGGAGGCAGCCTCACAGTGCCCTGCTCTGGCAGCCCGAGCCCACGGTATGTGCAGGCTGGTTCCTGACCAGCCTGAATGAAACCCCTTGGTTACATCCCACCATCAATCGGGGGTCATCAGGGTAGGGTGCTGTGTTTTGTGTTAGGGGCATCAATACTCACGGTATCACCCTGTTAGCTTGCCAAATGACACCATCTGCTCTAACTAAAGAATTGGGGGTTTTCTTAATTTCTTTTTCATCTTACTTTACCCGTATTTCAGTCCCATACGCTCCCAGTATAATCCTCTGAAATACAGGTTCAGAGGCCATTGTGAAGCTAAAGGGAAGCAGGGGGAAAGTGGCAACTAAATGCTTTCATGGCCGTTTCTACCTCAGCGTTGGAAGGGAGGGGAGGAGGTGCGCAAGCCATGCAAAGCACTCCCAAGTCTCAGGGCAGGTTTTATGTCCTGGATCTCCGAGTACCTAGTGGCGGTTCAGAGAAGAAGAAAAGAAAGGACTGTACGTGTCAGGAGAGTTCCCTGAAAGGGAATGTGACATGGAAAAATGATGTCTGATTGTGAAGCATTTTGGCACAGAAACAAGTCTGCCGGGCCAGCATATTCGCACTACCCAGCGGTTCCCACGTGCTCGGCGTTCAATGGGCAGCTTGCTAACGAATAGTCCCCGGGGAGCAGGGGAACGTATCAGCATATGGACTTGGCACCTAGGGTAGTCACTGCCGAGTCAAATGTCTGGACAATTAATTAAAGCTAAGCAGCAAGCACAAGTAGCTCACACTATTACTTCAATTTAGAGATAACAAAGACTTACTAATTAATGGCAGTGATTACTAGAGTAAAAGAGGCTACCAACTTATCCTTTTTTTTCACTATAAAAGTCTGCATACTGTGCTGATACTGACACTTTTCAGAAATGCAACTCCGTTTTATTAGCATACAGAAATAAGCTTCCAAAGCAGATTATGGTTTATTAAAGGAGACACTGGTGTGAAGAGATGATTCCCTCCCTCCCTGCTTCTCTTTCCACCACCACTGGGAGCACCACGACCCAGTCTCACCAATTCAGCCCCCAAGTCATTCCAGCGGTGCCTTCTTTCTCCCCGCTCCGGGTCACCCCTTTCAGCGGCTGTGGAGCGGGGTGAAAGCACCACAGCCCTGCTACCCCAGATGCAACCTGTGAGGGAGCTGAGGAGGGAACAGCCCTGCTCCTCACAGGCAAGGAGCAAGCAGCTCTCTGAGCTCCCAAAACGACTTTTCCTCAATGGTCTGGTCAGTATTTCAAATATCCATTATCTCACGATTTATTAACTAATTACAAAATCTCCAGAAACCCTGGGGATACCGTGACTGAGGAGTACCCGGGGGTCGGTGATATGTAGCATGCATGGTCAAAACTAGCTGCACCAAAGCCTAATGGAAATGGAAACCGATGGGACATGGGAAAAAACTGGTGCTCTCCTAGTCTGTGTGAACCGTCAGTCGCCCTGGGCTCTCAGGGTGGAAGGGGCATCTCACATACGTATGAACGGTACAGGAATCTGATGGTGAGCTTTAAGAACTGCCACTTGCCACAAGCAGCAATTTTGGGCCATGCCTCTAAATTTATACAGAAAACACAGACTCACTTGGCAACTGCAATCAAAACATTTTACTTGGCCAGAACCCCCAACCTTTGTGTGTTTAGTAGACGCTGGTTATTAATGCTAATGTTGTGAATATGCTTCCTCATGTGTCCTTCTTTTCATCTCTCCCTCCATCCTGGATGGGAATCTCTCACCTCTTTGCCCTTCACCACACACAAAGGCTGTTGTTACTGAGGAGCTCGTTGTGCCAGCACTCTTTTTCTCAGACCAAGGAAGAAGAAAGCGAGAGGAAGTGCAAACAGAAAAGCATCTCATATGAATAAAAACCCTGAACGAAAAGTCAAAAAAGTAAATCCATATGGATCAGTCACCCACCCACCTCTCAGGTTGCTTATGCACATTTGGGGCAATGTCTGAACCTGAGGACATCAGGAGTGCTGTCAAGATGAAGGATTCTAAAAGAAGGTAAAAAACTCAGCAGAATTTATTAATACATAATCAAATTTAATTTTTTAAAATTTGAAGTATTTACAAGCCCAGCAGAAGCAGGGCCCAGGACTGGGGAAACAAAGGCAGAGAGCCTGTTTGTAAATATTTTCAATTAAAAAGTTTAATTATGTGGACAAAAAAGGAAAAAAGGTAGACCTTGAGGTTGTGTGTAAGCCATGTAAAATAACTCCTAGGTCTCAGGGTTGGTTTTACTTCCCAGATCTCTGAACGCCTGGTGCCAGCCTGGCAAGAAGCAGAACTCGGACTAGGAGATGCAACAGGCACGGGAAGATTGCAGCACGGGTAACTGGAGGAACAAAAGGGATAAGAAGGTAGGAAGGAGGGGAGGACAGGAGCTAGAGAGAGGGAAGGATGAGAAATGGAAATTAACATGTGAAGACTTGGTTTTAGTCAGTCACCACTTATTGATGAAAAGCTATTTTTCCAGAAGGTTCCCAACCAGCTGACCTGGTGTCTTATGCACCAGGGACACAGCATGTTTCAGTCTCAGTGTTACATGTAGTGACCCGCTTGGTACGAAAGAGCAGAAATCAGAGCAATTAGGTTATTGCACAGAGCTCTCACCAGCCATTTCATTCGAGCATCAGTAGGACATCAGGCGCAGCTCTGAGAACATCACCCACGCAGCATCCTGCCCCTGGCTGGCGCTCCTGCAGCACCCATGCCCACCAGGGCAGGTTCGGGCGCCCCGCAGAAGTAAATACACAGCTTGCGGTATTCCCGGAGGGCAATTTTCTGTGTTTTGTCTAACGTCAGAGTGGATGAGGATGTTTGCATCCAGCAAAAGTCCCTTATTTTTTCACTCTGGTCCATCTAATTCAGGAGATTGGTGACCTCCTTCAAGAGTGTCATTCTGTCTGAGGTCTCCGTTCACGTAATATTTATAGTTTGTCACATTGCAGCCACTGCCTGTTTGCTGCCATGGGATTTCCTCCTTCATTGATTAGCCCTAATTACATCCTTATCCATCCAATCGCCACAGCAGCTGCACTAAAATAGGCCTACAGAAAGCTAATCCTTTCGGTCAGCATCTAAGCACTAATCTAACAGCAATGAGATTTTGCCCCCTATCTCCACAACCTGCAGTTTTGCCAACTTTCACAATTGCATTAAAAATACTCCTAATTTTTTTTCCTCCTTATACTGCAGCTCTGGGAGTTTATGATGTTGACTTCCATTAACACAAAATCGTAAGGTTCTAGTCTCCACAGCTGCAGAAACCTGTGAATACAGTCTCAAACAGAGTCTCAAAACTGGGAGGCAAATAAAAAGGTTTGTTTTGTTGGTTGGTTGGCTGGTTTTCTACTTCTCCCTAAGCAGATCATGAGTATTGTGCAGCCTGATGGTTTGCAAATTCAATTTTGGCAGTACTGAGTTTGGAATCACTCTGAGTCAATATTAGTGCTTGACTTTCCGTTCTCACCTTCACTTTTGTTTGCCTAGAACTGGAGGTCACACCAAGAAATATAAAACACGTGTTTTAAAATATTAACATTTTTGAGCCCTTATACTGACTTTATTTTAGCCACTCTGAGTTCTTTCTCCCCTGGAAATAAAGCCAGAAAAGGCCATCGATGACTGAACTCTCTCTTCACAGCACGGGCTGGTGCCAGCTGAAGTCTGCGAGGGCTGTTTGAAAGCTGCCACAGGAGAGGAACCTTTTGGTGTCTGAAGTCATCTGGTTTCAAGTTGGATAAAACAGTGTTTTGCACTTGCCTGTCACTTCCCATTTCTTGCTTAGCTTTAATTGTCCCAACTTGTGCAAATACACCAAGCACTCGCACGGTCGGCTCCTTTGTCAATCACTCGGATCCCTATTTTGATAATACCCCCTCTGCAATGCTGTTTAAAGCGGTAGGTCAGAGAAGAGACTTCGGGATTTGAAATTTTTCCATTAATTCACATTGTGCAGAAAAATCAATACTCAGCAAATGTCCAGGTGCCCCGACAGGCCACATACAGACTGCGCCAGCTTGATAATTATCATTTCTCTAGTAGGTATGCCATGCATATAAGGAGGTACAGCATGCATAAAACCACATTGGAAACAGAGAGGTTGCAACTAGCTCATCGAAGCTCCAAGCCACAAGGAAGTAACTTTGAAACACAAATCCAAGTGGTAAAAACATAAGCTCTAACTAACCGCACCTCAGTATGGAAGAAGAAAAAAGAAAACAGCAACAGCCATCCGCAAATATCTGGATGCCTGGGCTGTTGCAGGCCAACGCCATCGTTCTAATGCAAAATCATAAAGCAAAACCGAGTACTAGTTTTGCTTCTTTAAATTATTCACAGTCAATGGTGACCTTCCAGGGTTGGGTTCCCTGTTCAGCACTTCACTGTCTCACTGTATTGAAAAGATGTTTTTCTTGACCTTTGCAGTTTCCCCTTTTGTGTGCTACCTGGTATCTTGGTAGAATACATAGATATCTACAGCAAAGAGAAAAAAAAATGCAAACTCCGAACTATTTTCTCACTTCTCTAAAAAGAAAAAAAAAAACCTATCTCAAACATAAATTCTTAATGCTTTTTACAAAAAATAATCATTTATTAAACAGCATGTGCTTATTAATAAATTACAAGGGAACCAGATGTAGAAGTCACTTTCAATGTGTGGTTGAAGGTGTTTATGCTAATGAGCATAAGCTGAAGCATTTTTAGATGTTTGTTTGCATGGGGAAAATACGAGAATAAGGCTGTGCCAAGCAACTCTGAAATAGAAGTGATGAATAGTTACCTATTGTTCTTAAAGAAGATCTGGCAGTATTTGTTCATACACGCTCAGGATGGCCTTTCCTCTTCAGAAGTGATTTCCACTCACCATTTTCCAAACCAATGGCTTGGCAGCCCCCTATGCTATGAAAATGCATTTCCATCCTTACATGAGTCATATCTAGACAGCTGAATCAATATAAATAATACCACTTTAATAGATAAAGTATTTTAATTGTTCTGTAAATGCAATATTAAATCAAAAACTTTTTTTCTTCTTTCACTATCTCTGGCATAACAGAAAGAGTTAGGGTGGTGAGGAGAAAGAAAAGGGCTCCCATCTAAAGGAATAGGAAAATTGAATTCTTCAAAAATGTTGAGGTAGGGCCTTCATCTGGTTATTTTAGCATAAGAGCAGGAGAAGGTCTCTCTTATGTTACAGCCTTTTGGGGAGTACATTTTATGCCCCCAAACAAACTCAGGGTTACCAAAGAGGAGCATGAGGCACAGGAGGACGCGGGCGCAGGCAGAGACACCAGCAACGCCTGAGCGCAGGCATTTAGCACGGACCTTTACGGCCAGGTCTATAGGCAAAGTAAATAGGAAAGCATACAGCAGAGTTTAGGTGGAGTACTATTAGGCACGAGACATAAATAAACGTACCAAGTACTGTGTCCTTACACAGAAGTAGCTACGCCTTGTATTCTTGTATGTATGCTGAAAGTGCAGGCACAGAGGCATCCTGACTGGAAACCTTTCAAATAGTTTTGGTAGCGCTGTTTGCAACCCTTCCTAGGGACAGGCTTACATCTCTTCACAGGCATTCAGATAGTCCAGACCTGTTTGTTCCCTGGAGCAGGAATTCTTCTGTATGCCAAATTTGAGCATGTGGGTATTTTCTGTAGAAGTATTATACCTTCTAGGTATGCAGGCGTCAAGTATTCAGGGTGCAAGTGAAAACGGTATCTTTGTACAAGTTGTATTTAAGGCAGCTGTATCTGAGATTGAGGTAATTCCATTTCTTCTATGTATTTTTTTTTAGCATTACAGAATTGGGCTAGAGCCCAGTTTTCCTCCTCCTGGTGACAGCTACCTAATCCAAGCTGTGATCTATGCCATCTCCTTGTATTTTACTTTAGCAATATAACAGAGCGGATTTCTCAGATGACACAGCTACCAAGTTTCCTCGCCACTGCTGTTAACATTTGTGACAAAACTATTTGTTCTGCAAATCTCAGGGGAAGGCTCCAGGGGCATCTGATCAAGCCACCTCAAAAGCAGACACAGAAACCCAGAGGTCCTAGCAAGGCAAATCTCTTCTTCCGTCCATACTCTGGTACTTTACCTGGCCACGCCAGCTGCGCTTTAAAATGGGGGTGGAAAATTGCTCCCTTTTCTTTTTTGAAATCTCACTATTAGCATAAGCCGGGTCAAAATAACGTTGCTATAAATGTAAATTGCAGCATATCCTGAAATATAAATCGTATGCTTTTAGAAGGGAACATCAGTCGCAATCAATTAGTTGGATTTAGAAGCAATTATACGTGGTATATATCCTATCATTATATATTTAGCAAAAGATCTGAAGCAACCGCACACCTCTCTATTTTTGTCAAAGCCTTTCAAATTCACACACATAATAGGAACTGCAGAAATAATTTCAACAATGACCCGGTATGCAACATACTAAAACTTGGAATAAAAGTCCTTACAAAATAAGCTGCAATTCATTCCAATTTGAAAATCAAAGCCTTAATATTACCAATTCTGTTTTGAAAAGGTACAGAAAAATGTACACATATTTTAGAAGAAGAAATAAATGTCTTGAAAAAAGCTTCTTTTAACATACTGTATGGGTAGGCATTAATTATGAAATTACCAAGGAACATAAGATTCTTGGTAGCTGTCATGAAGATAAAGCCAAGAAATATGGGTATTTTCTGGTAAAGAACCAAATTAATGGAATCTACCTCAAATGTCTATATTGCTCAGGTTGGTGCATTCTGAAAGTTACAGCCAAATGCTGCTGCTGGCTCCAAAACCTCCTGCTATTTAGAACGTAGACCTAAGACCTATCTCCATGTTCTCCGTTGAATAACTGAGTCACTTAAAGAAAGCAGAAAAAGATAAGAACCAGGGAAGTTTGTTTGGTTGTTGGTTTTTTTTTTTAAATAATGAAGAACAAAAGAAAAGTCCATGAAAAGAAAGTCACTGATTCTAGAGAGAAGACTATTTTTTATGAATAAAAGCGTTCATTTTTCTTGCATATGTCTCTCTACAGACAGCAGTTTACATGTTTTGTGTGCTTAGTTGCAAAGAAACAGTTCAGCACATTTCTAACAAATATAATCTGATTTTTTAAATCCTATTCCTATCAAAGATAATTAGATAATCATGAGATAAGCAGCTATGTGTTGATTCCTTCTTTTCCTGCCCCTTAAAGAAACAACCTTGTTGATGGAGCACAAGGACTAGGCAATGGCAGCCATCCTACCGCAAAATTGTATCTGCAGAGCTGCTGCGGAGTTCAGAGCCGTGACTTTACTCCGATGTTAAAAGGGCAACTCTACACAACACGACAGCTAAACGTACTTGTGATCTGCAAGCTCTTTGCAATGCAGAATGAACCTTAGGAGTAAAAAACCTGCCCCCAAGCCACTTACTTTCTTTTAGATTAGTACAGGCTGCTATTTCATCCCCCAAAAGAAGAGCGAGATTAAAGTTATGAGAAGAAACATCCCCTTGTTCTGGGAAGTTACGGCAGGAAGGGTGATTCTCACAGTCATGAAAAAACCCCCGTGATGTTTTTCTTTGGAAGAGAGGACCTAGGTCAAATTTCTAAATTGGAGAATTATCGCCTTAGTTACACGTGTGAGAGCTTCCCTACGCAACCACAACTCTTTATCCCTTATGCTCTTCCTCTTCCTTGCCTCCCAGTGAAAACCACACTTCCACAGGACATTTTTTCTTTAAACAAAGTCTGCAGTTAGTTTCCAAACACACCGGCTCGTGTGTATCTCTGTATTTCCACATAGTCTCGGTACCTGCCGTTGCATGCAGGGCTTTGGCCCTTGCTGAGAACTGTCCCCACCTTCCCCTTCCATGGGGGGCGCCCGAGCAGATCGCACCGGCCGCACACATCTCTCGCCAACCCCAAGGAACAGGCAGGCAGTGCGGGGCAGGGTGTGAAAGGAGTCTGTAACCTCTGGATTTGATTTAAAACCTACAGAGAATTAAAGGGTGAAATCCATTAGGAAGCAGCAGGGATGGGCTGTGCCCTCATCGTGGGCTCTAGATGAGCATTGCCCAGCCTGTCACTGAGCCCCAGGGCTGGTAGCCTGTTCCCACGGCCTACTCTGTCTCCCAAGGGGGTCACTTGGTTGCGAAAACTTCCTATACTGACAAATACTAGGAAAAGCACCTCCATTTTATAGCCCTCTCAGTGAATTAAGGGGGGTGATTTTCCCCTTTCCAGAGAGAGCCAGCGTTCTGAGCCCCTGCAAAGCAAGGAGGAGATGGTCCAGGGTGTGCACCAACATTCACAAAGTTTTGCAGTCCCTGTGAGCGTCCCTTTAGCAGGGCTGCCATCCGAGTCCCTGCACCAGACTGCAAGGAGGCAGCACATTGCAGGGGGCCCAAAGCAGAGCCGCACTACGCTGCGCTTGCTTTGCACGAAGCTGGGCACGCCAACGGCACCGCACAACCAAAACAGCAGCATTGGTACCACGGCAAATAGCACCGTTAGGCAGAAATCCGGATTGGTTTGCAGAATGGGTGTCCCCCAGAAAGAGATGCCAGTCTGCAGATGATTGCTAACTGCTAGAAATACACTTAAAGTGCATCTAACCCTCTGAAAGCAGTGTGATTTTCTGCTGTTGTCAGATCACTTGACACTGCTTACACCAAAACAACAGCTGAAGAAAACATAATGACAAACACTGGTAATGAGCAGTTAATACAAGCTTCAGGATGAATTAGCTTTGACAGTATTTCTGCTCTTGTGGAATCGCTGCTTCACAAGAGTATCTTCCAGCGCAGCTCGTTAAGAGAGCATGGATGCTCAAAAGTCCCTTAGGAGAAGCCAGGCTTGAAGCGAGCCAGGCAGAGGTTTCCTGGGAGAGATGAGGAATCAGTGCAGCTTCGGCAACGCATGCCTCCCCCATGCATAAGCGGAGCTGTGCACCTCAGACTGGAGGTCAGTCAATGATTTTTGGGCCACCTGCCAAATTAAAGTCTCTGATGTCTTACAGGATGAAATCCCTGGAGGTCAGCATTCAGCAATTTCAAGGGTTGAATCAAATTGTTTGTGTACAGTAATGCCAATAAATCGATCTTAATCAAAATGCAATAATCCTCTTAAGCGTAAGGCGTTCATTGCTAGGAAACTTCACTGCCGCCAGCCTTGCCAAGGAGGTAACTGGCTTCCTACAGGGCGACAGTGATCCGGTTCTCTGCAACACATCACAGGAGTGAAATGAATTCTTATTTACAACTAGGGATTAGAAGCCGTAGTATTTCTAATTTGCAGAGATCACTACTCTTAGAGCTTGGCTTTGAGATGCAGGTGACTTCTTGCCTTCTCTACACTACAATGCAAACAACGAATCACCCTCTTTGCATTTTATGTCGACCACTTCTTCTCCATGAACACCAGGCTCTATTATTTGATATTTTAGTCACACTAGCTAGAGAGCACAGGTTATAGAAAATATGCATTGCACATGCCCCATCAGAAACTGTAAAACCGTAACATAAACGGTTTTCTGAGGTTTGGTTCTTAGTTGTACATATTAAACACTGCCACTTCTTGAAAAGAAAACAGTTCTTTTTAAAGATTATGAAAAACACATTCTCAAAAAAACCTGGAGAAAAATAAAAGCATATTAGTTAGAAATGTCTTCGCATTTTGCTGTAAGTATTGCTTGACAAGCACGCATTAGATAAGTAAAGGATTTTTCAAAACATACAACAATTAGTTTAAAAGAAAGGAAGTGTTTATTCCTTCTCCTATTTTTGCAGTTGAGCCCCAATGGGAAGCAGGAGAGGCACTGCACGCGTGACAGCACAACGGGGCACTGCCATAAAGTATACAGGGGAAAACAACTGTCTGTTTTACAAAGCGCTGCAGCAAGTAGTATTACTAAAATAATCAGCGATCAGTCTGTTAACAGGCAACCAGAATATAACGACGCAAAAATATCGGGACATATTCAACCTAATTGAAGAAGAATATGCAACACAGGTATGGATGAAATGTGCACAGAAAGCCCACTTATCTTTTTATGATCACAGTAACACAAATAGCAAAAATACAGTTTATCAAAGCCACGTGACTTAAAACTGCTAATTTGCAAGGCTGCAAAAGAGGGGTCTTCCTTGTGAAAAGGCCAGAGAAACAGTAGACAGGTTCCTGCTTTCCTCCAAGTTTCCTTCCTTACTGGTTTTGTGTTCAAACATAGGCTGGAAGGCTATGTCCACATATCATGCTATCGACCCTCGGTTATTTCTATGTCCCAACAGGCCCTAGTAAGCCCTTTGTGGCAAAGAGGAGAGGGGATGGCTCTGTCACACTCTCCTGGTGCCCTTGCAGGGCTCTACCCAAAGCAACGGAGCGTCCCAAAGCTAAGGTGTCTTTGCTAGAGGCTCCTTCTCGGTGCAGGATTTTATCTTGTGAGCCGTTAACGCTTTAGAATTGCAGGGCCACGCACTGCTGACAAATAACACGGCATTACTCAAGTGGAAAGTAAATCAAAGCAGCGATCGCAGCCCGTAATGACCGCCAGGTGCAGCCAGGTGCAATTTAAGAACACGGTTCCCAAGTATTACACACAGCAACTGTCCTTTTGCAAACAGAGTATCAGCTACTAACAACTACTGACCAGCACCAGCCCTGGCAAGGGGTATTGTACAGTCTGATAAGAAGCACTGGTACGTTACGGAGTAAATAAATCCCTGTTTTCCTGGGGAGAGTAGACTGCAACATGAAGAATAAACATCTCGCTGAGTCACTTCCCGTGCTAGGGACGTGCGAAGGCACAGTCTAAAGGTTCAACACTGCCACCGTTCAGGCCGTGACTTTTCTCAACAGCAAACCACAGAAAGATTTTGGAGCTCCCTTCAGAAGTGGAAACTTCTGTGGCACTACTGGATTGCTGCTGGCTCCTCCAGCGTCGGTGCACGCACATCATGCTGCACCAGAAATCTGGGTTTCAACAGGTATGTTCTCATGATCCTTAACGCAGGTGCTTCTCCAATGTCCTTTGCACTTTATCTGCCACAGTTCATTATCATCCCCACACCAGTGAAGGTAAGGTTAAAAACAGAAGTTCACATATAAAAACCCCAGAGCCTCACATTGCTGGTGTTTGCATTCTCAAGATATGATTAGCGTCTGGTTAGAAGGTATGATTAGCGTCTGGTTAGAATAGTTCCAATCTGACTACCCAAAATCATGTCCAATTGGTATCTTACCTTGTGGTGACTGCAGTTTCTGAAAACTGAACAGAAAATAAAGAACAACCCCATCTTTCACGATTTTGTTTTGAAGAAAACTATATATTCTCACTTCAGAGCATGAAATTCCCTCAAGGAGCCCCTGTACATAAATCTTTTTATCTTTATTTGACCACTGCAGTGGTAAAGTGCTGGAAAAGGAAATGTGAAACACTTTATATGAGAAACAAAGATTGGAATAGGATGAAACTTCAGATTAGTGTGTGTTAAGTGCTGGTACAGTAATTCAGTAAGGTGTTCAAAATGACTCCTTGGTTGTCAGAATCACCGACATGTCAGGAAAAGTACTCTGCAGTGATTATATGTCTTGCTTTTGTATTCAACTTCAGCTCCTGTGGTAAAGACAGCTAAAATGCTAACTTTGATAAACAACCACCCTGGGATGGCACGTTACCTGATATAAACCTGACCAAGAACTGAGATGTCCCGTTTCTCAAGCAGCATTATGGTGTTTTCTACTATTCAGTTGTAAATACATTTTTCAGTAGCCTTTCTACCATGGAGAAATTGTGTCATAAATGAGGGCTCTGATGGTGTGCAGAGGTCTGACGACTCTGTCCTGCCATCTTTCTGCAGCACCAGGATCAACACGTCCCCGGGGTGCCAGGCGCTCCCGGTCACGTATTGCCTGGCTGCACATTTCTGGCAGACGTGGGACAGACACATTCCCAATGTTATTTCTGACAGTACAAATGTTTTATTTCCTTTCATATGCCAGTCACATTTACAAACTAATGAGACATCCCCCATGTTGCCCTGACCCGTACCCCTTCACTAAAAATGTAATTCTGCTTGTATTTTCGCTGTGCCAAACAAATTCCTCCTATTGCTTCCTGGCATGAGGTCATTCCAGGCGAATACTGGTACGTCATCCCTCTTCCTCCTGTCACCTGCTACTGCAGATTCATACACAGGATTCTGTACACTGGCACTACGGTGAATAATAATACTTGTCTGAGTCATGTTTTTTGTGAAAATGGCTGACCTCTTCAGCCAGTGGAAAGCAATCCATTCCAAGAGCAGAGAGTTTGTCCAAGTGTCTTTATTACTACCACTTCCTTAAAAACCATACTTAAAAAGTGTAAGAATAGGAATATTTTAAATAAATTACTCCACCGTGTACTGTTTTCAATGTTCATGAGCTACAAGATCTTAATAATTAAAAGTCATTTTATCAGCAGTTTCATTTTGTACGAGTGAAGATATATTTCCCATCAGGGTTAAAAAACCAACAACGTTCTCCGAGACAGCGATTATAATTTCCTATATTAACCCAACAGGGAAGAAGGCATTTAGCATCAAACAGCCCTGTCATTTCTTTCTCTAGAGGAATAACTTTCTAGATGCTTTACCAATAGCCAAGCAAGACTGCTTTACAAAGACTTCTATTTACACTGCAGAGAAATTAAGCCCTAAGTGAAGTAGCAGTGCCTGTGTTAATACAAAATGCATTTGGAAAACGTGCATTTATAAAAAAGTGCAAACCAGCAACAAATTCACAGGCTTTCTAAAAGCTTAGGATATTAAGGCATTACAAAAGAGATGCCAGTAGTGCTGGCACTCACGAATAAATGTGGGTTTATTAGGCTAAGTTTTCAAAGCCTAGATGCTTACAAGGCACATTTTCCCAGCCTTTTAACGCTTGTTTTAAAAAGTAACTCTCCAAAATAGCCATTGGGTCCTACTATCCTGCAGGAGGAAGCCAGGAGCTTGAACCCAAACCTCCCCGACTCCATCTGAACTGTAATTACTTAGAGGCCTCAAGGTATTGCCAACAAAAGCCTGTTTATATGGAAATTCCTCCTCTAAAGAGAGACATGGAGAAACTTCCTGATTCAGCAGATAAAACAACCTGTAAACCCATCCCAGCCCATCCGACCGGCCTACAGGCACATCTCACGCCACCCTCAAAGGCTTACTGCGGAGCAGGAAAGCATTCGGGCTCCTGAACTTTTTTGTTGGTTTTAACACTTTCCCTTAATAAGATGTAAAAATCTTTGCAACATTTACACACTGGAGGAACAGTCCAAAATTAAATCTACAGAATATGGGCTTGGCTTAGTAAGACAGTTTCCCACCCTGTTTATTTCTCCCAAATATGCCGCCAAACTGGGCTTTAAAAATACATTATAGCCTTTCTTCAATATTAATTGGGGGGGGAAAAAATTGCTGAAGGTAAAAAGGAAAAAGTACTCCTAAGTATCATCAGAAAGTCATTATAAATAAGCTAACGCTTTTCAGAAAAAGTAACCACAAGTTCGTATCCTTAAAATAGACCGTGTTTAGTAAGAGGAAGCGTACATGGGGGAGGCAAGCGTGGGGAGTCTCCCGTCTTTCTCTCATAGAAAAGACAAAACCTCTGGACCACAGGAAATAACACAAGTTTTAGAAAATTCCCGTGGTACGAGCGAAAACACTTCAAATAAATCTGTAAGCCCTCAAAAGGATGTTAAAGGACAACAGATGTTCTCCTCCCACCCCCCGCCACCAGCTTGTTCGACAACTCGTGTACTCCCTAGAAGTCATTTATTTGCATTGATTAGAGTGGGTATTCAGAGCCAGACTCATACAAAGGGAGAAACTGAGAGGAATAGGTGCATAAGGAATGGCAAGCTGTGCCTGTCCTCTTCTTGCTGGGGAAAAAAAAAAAAAAGCCTCCCTGCACATGTGAAGATAATGGAAAAATACAGACCTTTGAATACACCTTTTCTTCAGGCTTAATATCTCCATAATGTAAAACAGAACCCATAAAAAAAAAGATAAGTCTTAAATTTAAGCTGAAAACTACTTTCAGAATGAATTTTTTCTTTTGCTGTGTTTCTGTGATATGTGGCTGACATACCGGTGCCTTGGCTGATATGCTGCCAAAATAAAATATAATCATCGTTATAACTCCTGTCATTATAAGTCAATTCTGAAATTAAATCAGCAATTCAGATTCATCTCATTGCCAAGCATCCTTAAACATGAGCCTTTCCCTCTCACCGTCTCCACTAGGAAGCATTCCTGTTAAATAAGAATGACAATATAGGCCCAGATGTGGCCACAAGAAACTAAAAGGACACATGGGTATCAAAATCCAAAAGCAGAACCTAACCCGGCCTTTTCTCAAGTCTATAAGCAGCTACAATGCCAGACGTTAGCCTACAAATTGGTTATGGTATTCACAGACCCGTTAAGTAAAAATAATCAGTAAAGCTGGGAGCAAGGATCAAAGTCCAGCCCAAGTCATTAGGCCAAAAAATTATTAGCTGTCATTAGGACTATGTTCCTTATTTCTTCCACAAGCGATACAGCTTTATCAGAAGTGATGAACGCTCCTTGACAATCCTCAGCAAAGACTAAGCCAGGCGGCTGAGGACCTCTCCTAAGTTTAGGAGCTATGGATTTCAATCTTCTCAGCCAAAGCCAGACATAGAACAAGTTTCTTGCACCTTGGGCAAATACTGCAAACCTCATGGAAAAGTAAGCATGGAGATCCTCCCCGCATCGATGGTATCTGGAAGGACGGGAGCAGAGCCCCGCAGCTTGGGCACTCGGGTACGGAGCTCACGCGCCAGTCTCGGGGCTGGGGATGCTCCGACAGAAGCTTTGCACAGCTGCAGTAAGTACCGAAATCCCCTTTATATTGTCGCACAGCATCTTCGGTCCCTTAGCCTTTGCAAATCAGCTCTGCAGCCTGCAGAGCCTCTCACAGCTCTTTAATCTTTCACCTAAGCAACAGAAGGGTTTTCCTTTCTTGTTCCTCTCCTGCTGTTATTCTCCCACAGATATTCTTGCACCTGCAAGCCCAATATTATTACAGCGGGGTCTTTGGGAACCTGGAGATATTCCCACTGGTTTAAGATGCATCCCCTCTTTACTCCTTTATTTCCCCCCTTGATCGCAGCCTTCGGTTTACGTTAGGGAGCCCAATAAAAGCCTGAACAAAGTTTACCAACAAACCAGTGTGCAGCACCAGCCTCAGATCAAAGCCTGCTCTCGGCGGCACTAACTGCACCACAAGCAGGGAAAACCCAACAGAGAGTTTGAGTAGGTCCAGGAGA
>NW_009260791.1:7570925-7589252 GCF_000687185.1 Egretta garzetta
AGTTGAACTAACTTGAAGCAAGTTCAGAATTACAAGTTTTTTGTTAATACGCTAAAGATGACCGACTTCTGCTGCTTTCCCTCTGCATTAATGTTATTTCATCACCATCATCACCAGTCAGAACAACTAAAACAGGTTGTAGTTTAAGCTCAAATTGAATTAGTGGAGGAAAACTGATTTGCCAACTTTCCTCTCACTGCTTCAAATATCAAATTTTGTTGTTATTGTGAGAAATTTAACATTTGAAGGGACGCACAGACCGTAGACTCAGTGGCTCAACAGTTCACAATGACCTGAACATCGCAGTAAAAATTTTATAACTAAATACTTGACTGACATAAACAATTTTATACTCTCTGAGTTGCAGTAAAACCCAAACTGGTGAAAGCCAGGGAACGCACTGTGTTAGGACACAGCCCCTGGGCTCCTCACCCAAGAAACAATGGGAATTACCTGCAAACAACTGCGGTCGCTATACAACGGGATGTCTCGTGAACGGGAAAGCAAATAACCCTGACAAAATAACCCTGACAGCGATGCAAGGCGACCTGGGAAACCGTGCTCTTAACATACACGGGAGGTAACCCGGGACTGAGACTAGCCTCGGGCCCCGCTCTGGCCTGCTTGGCCCCATGCCTCCCCAGCCTTCCTCTTTCTTTCTCTTCCTCTGTGCGCTTTTGCAGTGCGTAACCGCAGCTTACAACGCTACAGACTTTAATAATTCTGTGCTGGTAGCCCATGATCACAGTAATTTTGCAGTAAGCCTCCATTGCTCCTGAGCAAAGAGCATCTACCCATCCAGCTTAGAAAAGCCAGGTCCTATTGTTAGGATTAGCATTTTCAGAAAAAACGTACTAGTACACTAAGAAATATCACAGACATTGAAGTAAAATATTGGAGTTGAAAAGAGCAAACAACACTGTGTGTCAAGTCTATAATAAAATATATTTATAAACTATGGTTAAATGCCACTGCCTCCTGCTCAACCTCTGACTGATCCAACCACTGCCGCCCCCAAGCCAATAACTTGTATCAGGGATTTTATGAACTACAATTTCAAATCTAGTATGTTGACTAGAATTCATTAACACATATTTAACAGTGTACTGTAAAATAAAAAAAAAAAAATGAGTATATGTTTCTGTAACATTAAGTAGCAATAACACTGTGTCAATGCCCTTCAGTTCCTTTGCAGGAGCAGAGCTGGTAAACAGACACTTCTTCACTCAGGAGAATGAGGAAAGTAAAGCAAATGTGTTTTCATTTTAAATTTGGTTTGACTATTGCTATCCTTAAGTGCAGAAATGTCCCACTTACTCTGTACAATTAAATGACTGACAATTTTTAATCGATACATCAGGTTTCACCTACTACATTGTGCAATCCTTCCACAAAAATGTTAATGAAATATGAATTTTCAGGTTGGCTTAGAAACTATATTTAATCATTATAACCAGTTTCTTGATAAAGGCATTCAAAATAGTTCTGCAGGACAAAGATTCAACAGAGTAAAACCACAGCCTTTAATTAGAAGGAAAAAAAAAAAATGTAAAAAGGAGTAAAAATAAAAGGACATTTGAAAGCAAATTTCATCCCTCAACTAACCCAAGAAATAATGAGAAAGAAAAGAAAGGGAAAACAACCAACCTTGTATCTGTATACTGATTGTTCACTCAGTCTCAACATGAACTGGGTGTCAGAGACATTCTTTTTAACAGAACGAAAATAATAAATACCAAAGTTCAGAAAGTATCAGTGTCTTTCGCTAAAAAAGTCAGAAATCCCAGGTTTTCCGATGAATTTTACGATTATACTATTGAAGCGATGCTTTGCACGGCATCACTATGCCAAAACCACAGGATTACTTAGACATACATATTAACGACTGCAATATGTAAAGCAGAAGTAAATAAATAATATCTGTAGAGATGAAACTCAATTAAAAACCCCATTAAGTTATAAATAAAATATGAAAGGGCAGGACACTAAGGCAGCTTAAATTTTTGTAAAATACATTAGACAACTGAAAGGAAGGAAGTATTTGTCTCAATTCTACAGGCCTGGGCTAATATGCTACTGAAAAAGCTGAACACTGATATGAGATCTCATGGGGGGGGGTGCGGGCGAGGAGGTTCAGAGAATGACCTGAAGCAAAAAATCAACAGTTTTGGACTACATAATTAACATGTTTACAAAATCACCTAAGCTTGAAATTCAAGTCTTAATTTGTGTCTAGCTTTCCCATGTAAATTCTGGGTACATGCCACTTAAATATTCTTAACATAAATGTATACCAACTTTTTATGTTGTATCACTTCAATAAGGAAAAACATACATCCAAAATTATGAATAATTATTTGGACTATAGGGAAAATCTTGGTCCCACAGAGGTCAACGCATGGTGAAATTCCCAGTATGGTATGGTTAAGATGCATGTATAAGATACCCATACTTGATTGTGTAAATGAAAAAGCCTAAATGTCAACTCAGGTATCTAATTGTAAATGGAAACTCATTCCTTGAAGGCATATTATTCCACTTCCACACACCAGCACGAAAATAAAGACGGCAGAAATATAAGGCAGTGAAAAGACAAACCAGAACACCATGCAGTTTGAAGACCAAATTTTTCTTTACTTCAAAAATATATCTTCATATTCAAATTCCAAGTTGCCGCACTGTAATAGGAATATGCAATCATAAATGTAGTTTATCTTGATCATTTGGATCCCCTGGCGAACTGAGCTTGGGCACAACATCCGGGTTTCAGTGAAGACCTTGGTTACCTAATCTTCTGTCTGGATCCATTATAATGCAAAGCAATCAAGAAATAAGCCTCAGGGTCATGTAAATCCATTCTCCACTAAACTGAGAATTGCCTCATGATCGAACATTATCCAATAATGAATTAATTTGCTCATGAGTCATCACAAGAACTCTTCAGAGTACATGTGGAATTTTTAAAATTTTAAGATGACCACACAAAAATACTGCAGTTACATAACTGAATTTGCTCCTTAGAATTTTGCAAAACTTAAGGTCAGCTTGGTAGGTAACCAAGTAAAAAGTTGAACCAAAATTGACAAATTAGAGTGTGGCAAATGTGATTTTTTAAGGAGGACTTACGTCTTGGCATCCCTCTCATCATTCTGCTTGGCTGGAGCAGGTTTTTTTTCATTCTTGACCTTACAATAGGACACATGCAAAAAATGTACTTCATCCCTTCTTTCTTGATGATGTTACAATCCAGCAGTTAAATACTGTCTATCATCTTCTGCATACCTCAATCCATTTGGACGTGGCCAAACAATCATTTGAAAAACAGTAAATATCACAATCATAATTTAGCCTCTGGTAACTTAACTCCTAAAAAAGTTCTTAGAACTAAAGCACGGCATCTACATAATTAGATAACAGGACTCTTCTGCATTGGTCGCACCAAAAGATGGCTTTTTTTGGTAAGTTTCAGTGATAAACACTTCAAGCAGGAGGTACTGGCAGTCGTCTTACTATTTCCATAGCTATCTTTAGATAGGCTTTAGCCTGCAAAAACAGAAACATTTATTTAGCACCTTTCATCTTCTATAAAAAGGAGTATTTTACATCTCATTAGTTATATGTTCTTTCACACACCTTCAAAGAAAAATGTTACAATAAATGGGTTCGATTTAGCCAGTTTTGAGTTCAGGAAAAATGATGCATTAATACATAAAGTAAGTACAAACTTTATTTACAATATTGGGGGAAGGTGGTGTAAAATTTAACTTTGGTATTATTCTGAGAATAGAACTTAACTGAACCATCTGTCTTAGACAGCAAACAGAATCAATATTCTTCTGGAGCAGAAGTGTTGAGAAGGAAGGAGACTCTTTAGTCCCACAGGTACTACTGGTTATAATCTTCCCTCACCCTGAAGATGGAGATGCACTGTGCACAGGACTGAGATAGAGAATCGGAGAAAAAAAATTACATTCCCTCCCCAAATTTTTTCCTGAGATAATTAATTCATTACGGACTAGACTACTCTACAGAATTTCCTATACAGACATTAAAAATTAAAGTATTTTTGAAAAAAAGACATCTTTCCAAAAGACTGAAGTGGGTATTGGAAAGAACTAATTCCGCAACATCAGAATCCATACAGCAAAACTCCCTCTCACACCAACCTGTGGCATCTAGTCAGATACCCTAAGCTGGAGGGTGAAAGAGCACAGAACTGTAAGACTACCGGGAGCGACCCAAATAAGCATACTTCTTTTAACATCTCTAAAAACATGGCACAGCTAGGGCCATGTCTAACATCGAGTATTCAAAAATTTAATGTCAAGAGACATATATAAAAACACTGCCTGAGGTCCAACACAGAACAAACCACAAAATGAAACCAAATAATTTCTGTACCAAGCTCAACAACTTTCAGGCAAAATGGAATATATCTTTTAGAAAGGTCTCCAATCTTGATATAAACATTTTCAACTAAGAGTATCTTTGTGTGTATATATATATATATACCTATCTTGTACATTGTTTCAGAAGTTTTAAACTCAAACAGGGTAGGTTTAGACTGGATATAAGGAAGAAATTCTTTACAATGAGGGTAGTGAAACACTAGAACAGGTTGCCCAGAGAGGTAGTGGAGGCCCCATCCCTGGAAACTTTCAAGACCAGGTTGGACGAGGCTCTGAGCAACCTGATCTAGTTAGCGGTGTCCCTGCTGACTGCAGGGGGGTTGGACTAGATGACCTCTAGGGGTCCCTTCCAACCCAAAACATTCTATGATTCTACGATTCTAAGTTGATTAATTCTATTGTTAAAAATGTACATCTTATCTATAATTTGAATTTGTCATGCTTTGATTTCCAGCTAGTGCATCATGTTCTGCGCCTGTCTAGCACAACATAAAACTCCCCTGCTATTCAGCTTGCTTCTACTCTGTTAGACTGTAACCAAGCTACTTCATCTTATCAAGTAAGTCAGCATATGGAGCCCATATTGACAACCTTCCCCGTTTTACTAGAAGAAATGGCTACAATATTCCCTACCACGCTGATCTCTCCTGCCTCCTGCAGCACTCTTAGATGGCTCTAACCTTGAGTTAGACCTTGGATCCCTGATGAGCCTTTAAAATAGCAAACAAGCTGACAAATGCCTGAGGCCAGAGCTTGAGGGGCAGGAAGAGAAGGTCAGTCTCTCAGCTGGACCACTAGCACCAAATGTCACCAGTCTGAACCAGGTGGCAGCCTTGTGCAGGGCCAGGCACACCTAACATGTCTCCTCTCTTCTTGGGTTTGCTCCTGGCTTGTAGGGGTTTCTTTTCTGGCACTCCCAGCCTCAGCGCCTCACAATCTCAGTGCTCACATCACCTCAAAACTGAAGTCACAATTTTCTGAGATTCTAAGGAATGCAGACACCAGACTATAATTGTTTTCTCCCACACGTGTGACTCTGTGGCAAGACCTATAGAACTTCAGTCACAAACATGAAATTCAAATTTGTCCTATGGGTATAATTGCAATGCAGTTGGGTAGCACAGCCGTGCCCATGGGCCTGCCTAGATGAGATAACGGACCAACCTGAAATACGGTGATTGACTGAAGTCAAGCTGCCTTGACAGTTAAGTATTTGACTAATCGGTGTAGGAGAGCTTCAGGTGGGAATTTTGGATTATCTTGAAGAGTCTCGCATGCAGCTCCCACTTTGCACAGATCAATTCATGTGTTTTAATGAGTCAATTAACAACTTGCATGGAAAATCTGGCCCCTTCTAGAGACTGCCCAAGCTGTTCCTGCTTCAGGGTTGACCGAATTGTACACAGAATTATAAATACACTGTAGAAATTGTTCCTGCAGGTGCAGAAACAGTAACATAGGACAGTGGGTTTGTACATAGATAAGACAGGTGTTCTGTACATAAATCATGATAATCAGCAGCAATGGATCATGCATATGCTGTAGTAGTCATATAGGACCATGGACTACTGCATTGCTAAAACTGAGCTAAACAGATGTTCAGGGAATCTCATTTGATCCAGCCAAAGACACCGTTGGCAAGGGTCCTTGGAACACGGACCTCCATAACCATCCAGACAGCAACAAGATATCCTGCTTGGATCGCTTGTGTAAGTGTTACCCTATGTCAAGATGCCAATAAACTAGTCTTCCCCCCACCCCCTGCCGCCAAAACACTGTTAATGAGTATCTGGGCAACAATTTCACAATGTACACTGACTCTTGTTTGCCAAGTAGCTGATCTATCACTTTGTAACAGGAGGTTCCTGTTGCAACCCTTTGTAGCCAGCACACCAGTATTACCTAGCCCTACTATTATCGGCAATCAGTCTTACCTGCCAAGCATCATTTTTTTGTTTTCCTAGACCACTATTTTATATATTGAACAGAACAGTATCTCATACATGTCCTTACAGAACTCTACCAGTAACCTGCCTTTGACAAAATCAACAGTTTTGAGCCTCGGCTTCCTATCTCTGAACAAATCATTCAGCTATGAGTAAGGACCTGTCTATCAGCAGTAACATGTATCAACATACATGAAAGGTCTAAATGGAATCTCAGTGACTGTCAATATGCCTGTCATTACATAAAAACCAATCCTACATGTACTGAATGTTTTCTCCCACTCGTGATCTTTTCAATGTGGCATCTGTAGACAGAGAGCACAGCTCAGTTCAGCTGTTTACTCCATCATTACTAAGAAAAGATGGGTTCCAACTGAAAATGGAGAGGTTTTTATTTCCTGTTTGGGTGTAAAGCCAGAGGAGAAAAAGTAAAGGACGAGTTCTTAGTCATCACTCACAACCATTTTCATTTTCATAGGATAAAAGTGAACTTTACAGATCAGTTTTTCCCTTTATGGTTTGGAAGCTCTAAAGGAATAGCTTTTAGACTGTCTTTCTGAAAGCATTTTTTTGCAAATGGACAGCTTTATATTTAACAGCAACATATCAGTTAGCTGGAAGCCAAACATTCTCCCTGCTTCGAGAGGATAAAGAAGTGCACAGGAAGACAGAATGCCCTAAAACCAGACCAGACTTGTTCATTATGAATGCTGCCTAGATGGAGTCCGAGAGCAGCACTCGGGAGGGCAGAGGTAGAGGTGGAAGGTGACATTCAGAGAGTCAAAAGAGCTGGACAATGGCCACATGAGAAACTGTTCACTGCCCAAACACTGGCACAAACTCTGCCAGAAAAGAGCACAGCATTCTTTAAATCACAAACCTCCTTAGAACTGAGAGGGCATAGCAGATGATGAAGTGACTAATGACAGCATAGATCCTGGAGTAGGAAACTGGGAACTTGTAATGAAGTTCATCAGGAAAAGGACTGAAAAGTTCTACTCAGCCTAAATAATCAGAACATCCTGATTCGTTATTCTCTCATGGGATAATAGACAGGGTAGATTTAAACCGCCAGTCTTTTTATTAGTTCATCTAATTAAGCCCTATGGTAATCCTAGAGAAATGTGAGCCTTTCAGTTATGGCATTTCACTCTCCTTAAAAATCTTACCCACAATGGAAGTATGCATCACTGCTAAGATTACTGCAAACTGACCGTACAGGTCATAGCTGACTCTGCCCTGTTCTCATGGGTTGGATTGGATTGGCTTGACCTGCTATTTTGCCTTTCACTGAAGTGCAGAACTTAGCCTGCAACAGCTCACTACAGTGGCTTCCAGTGTCTAGTGCAATGGCCACACAAATACAGAATACAATTTACCCATCCAAGCCAAAACAGGTAGAAGCTGCTGTCACATTCGCCTTCGCCCAAACCACTGCATACAAACAGCTTCAGACCAGTAACTCAGAAAAAGAATCCTGATCCAATCACTTGCAGGCCAAGTACACCAGAGCATAAATCCTGGCACAGACATGGTTTCTAACTTCCGTTTGTGATTAAAAGACTCCAAGAATATTAAGATGTTTTATCCAGCCCAGCAATCCAAGGGAGAATCTATGCAGGTCCCACTGTCTGGAATGACGAATGCTGTGGATGCTAATATACCTCTAAAGAAGGATAAGGTACTTACATCTGCTCAGCTGAGCTGTTAGGGGCTTATACTTTATTCATTGCTAAAGGAAACTAGCAACCATGAGCAATGAGCAACTAAGCAAATAGTGACTATCAGAAAGACAAATACTAGACTTAGCTACCATCTGCATGAAAATAATGATAGGTGATAGCTTCTGTTCTTATTAGCACTTTCTTTTGCTCAATCACAGTCCATTTTCCAGTTCGATCAGATTTTTAAATAGCTTTAATTTCCATGGAAATTGCTTGTTACTTTGACATAACTCCAACCTTCAGTGCATGCCTGGAGCTGCCCTCCGATGTCTGTATTTTACTGTGGTCAACTCAGAAGGCACTAAAAGCATGATCATAAACACAGCTTTAAATGAGCTTCCACTTCAGATAAAAGCTTCATGTCACCCTTCATTGCTGCAAGAGGCCCAGAGCCTTTCCCACTCTGTCCTTCTCTGAGCAGTTCTACCATAAAATTCTTCTCTGCATATATTGGCAACTCCTGCCAAGCCGCCATGAAGTCTCAGCCCAGAAAGGGGACTTAATGAGATGATAAAAGTCAATCCATAGATTAGAACATGAAGTGGAGGAGATGGGTAAGTAAACTGGATGCTTCCTGAATCGAATACCTCAAAAAAAAAAAAAAAAAAAAAAAAAAAAAAAAGAAATCCTTAGTGCTCATGGGAAATTTCCTGTTTAATCCTATATATCGGCAGTTGCAAAAACCAAGCTGTCCTCTGGAGGAGCCTCAGCTGGGAAACACTGTTAGCCCCAAGGTGCTGTTATGCATGAACATAACTCAGGTGCCATTATGTACATCAAAAAAGACATCTTGCCCAGAAAACACGGTTAAGTAAAACAGTGCAATTCAAATGCAATATAGTAACATCCTTCAGACAGACTATCCTACCACTCAGCATTTTCTTCAGCAGAGTGAAGCATAATTGAGGGTCTGATGATGCATTGTGCCATCTACACCCTGAATGAAGGATTCGAACCTACAACATACCAAATGCTACTGCGATCATTCAAAGGAAGCTTTGATGATAGGGCATATTATAAATCATATCATGCGGCCTTCTCCAGGGTTCGCTTTTCTTTAAAAGATATCACACCCTGGAGAGACCACTCTTTAAATGGAATTATTGATGACAGCTAAACAACAGCAAACATTATTAGCTACCACTACTTCAATTTTTCTCCAACTATTTCTTGCAAGCTTTAAAAGGTTGTATATTTTTACCCTACTTGCACATCACCCTTTCATAGCGTTCTACAAGAAGAGTCTTTCTGAATACAAATTCCACCTGTCTCTTTGGATAATACCACAGTAAGGTCTGTAAAATTTCTAATTTAATTGAAAAGGGATTTTTAACCAGCCTTACTTTCCTCTGTTACATCAGACTGCTGATGCTTTATGCCCCAGCCTTCCACCTGACTGGGCTTTTTCTCTCCCCTTATAGACCTGTGTGCAATTTACTGGCCTCAAAATCCTTCACCAACATATATATGAAATCTGCAAGAGGGCTGAATACATTTGACACTGTTAAATGTGGACTAGACAGTAACAGAACCTCCCCCAAGAAGTATGTGGGGTTTGTATCACACAGTGGTCTTTACTGCAAGCTGGATAGGATGACATTAAGCATGTTTTCCAGCCACAGGTCCTGGTTTCCTTGCTCCAGGACATGTTTGGCTCTTCTCCTACCCAAGTCATAAATTCCTCACCACGCTGCATATAAGTTTGTGCAAAAGGCTGTGAGATCTGGGGATCCAATACTTTAAGCTATATATGATTCATTGGGTCTGCTCCCTTTCATCTTCCCCTTTCCCAATATACTCCACTTGATTTTTACAGAACAAAAGGGTGAACTCAAAGTATTTTTCCTTAATAGAATCCAAATGTTTTCCAGAACAATATGTGACGAGAAAACACTAAGGAACTAATTGACCATTATGTGTTTCCTGGAATTTGGATTATTTTCCCAAAAGCAGTCATCCTTTTTATACTTTCTGCCATGAGAGCTCAATATCTCTTTAATAATGGAGAAGGGAAGAAGGTGAAATATTAACTTCATTCTTTCATGACTTCTTGCTGTCTTGAATACACTATCCCTGGTGAACCTTAGAGGTGTTACTACCTCTCCTCCACAATTCTTTTTTTTTGTTGTTTTTATCACCTCATTCCCAAGACAAGATGAGAGACAACATCTACTGCTAGCCTCAGCCTCCAGCACATCTCCTCCCTGAAACGTCTATTCCAAAAAGACTCCTTAGTTTTCAGAAGGTGAACAGACACACTGGTACAGCAAATGTATTTTGTACTTGCTTCAGCTGCTTCCTTGATCTAGAGACAGATGGGAGTTTGGGGCTTGACGGTCACAGCTAGCCTGTCTGTTTTAGCAAGGTATTAACAAATCCACTGTGCCATCAAGGCTGTGATACACCCAAAAGTTTCTTTTGGGAAGTCCTCAGAAGACAACCACCAACTGTCCCATACCTCTCTGTGTTTTGTGTTCACGGATGGAAGAGCTCTTAGGAACCTCTACTTACCTTTCCCCCCAGTGTTGGTGGAGAGTTCACTGGGCATTTAAACAACTTATTTGCTGGAAGAATGACTCCACCACAATTAATCATGTTCTGTATTTCTTTCTGTGTTTCTAGCCCTGTTATCTGCAAGTTTCAGGATGCCTCTTTCAAACACCCATTTTGCTGCTGGTTCCTTCTCATGATCCCTAGGAGGTTCCTCTACATCTGAGCATGATCAATTCCACCTGGTGTCAGTGATTCCTCAGTTGTGTTCCCTATTCTACCTTTTTCCCTACTGTTTTCCCTATTCCACCATTTTAGCAGTGTTCCTGATTTTCCTTTACTAGCCTTTGCTGTCTAGAGACTCTCCCATATGTTTGGCTGAGCAAAAAACCAAAGCCCCAGTCAGCCAATCTACCTCCACAGCTTGAGGGAGGAGGAAAATGCTCCCAAGGCTCTCAATTATATCCAGACAGCTCTGGTAAGTCCTCACTGTTGATTAAACTAAGAAATTATTAGCTTCTTGTAGAGGATTTTAGATCACCCCCAGTTGCTGCGGTCTGTCTGCTCTCTTTCTGTTAGACTAGCCCATCACTTAGGCTAAGATGTAAATACAGCAATACTCCATTTGTGCAGCACATAACAAAGTTTTGTCAATGAAGACTGTTTAAAAAAGCCACAATTTAAATAACTAAGCTGACAGAAACACTAGTGTAGACAATGTTATACCAAGAGCAAAATCATTTTAGTGGCACTGTTTATTTCTCCTTGGGGACTGTCTCAAGCTTCACCAGAAGAGAACTCCGGCCATTAAACCTTCACACCCTTTAGCTGTATAGTCAGCCCTTTCCGTAAGTAGACGAGCCTTATGTATTCTGTGTCTTCCCTGAGGAAGAACTTTATAAGTTCACACATGCACAATTCTACATGTAATTTACTTTTTTTCTGGAAGGGTTGTTTTCGTTGTTAGTAATTTCCTTGCCAGTTGTGAAATGGAAGCTTTGCTTTTCCTCCAACTACATCTAAGTTTTAAAATAACAAATTTAGACAAGTTTGCTTACACATTTTAAAATTCTAGTGTAGAGTGAGAGCTATACTTTTATACATCAGCAAGGCAAGTTGAACCCTGTGGCAGGTGTGTAAGCAAAAAAAGCATTAGCTAACATATTTTAGAAACAGCCTTCATTCTAGTCTTGACAGAGCTGAGAAGGTGTGACAGCATGCTGGGTTTCTGAGAAGTCAACCACCATCCTTATTCCCCACTATTTGAATCGGCTAGGTATTATTTCAGTTCTGTGATTCTGTGTTTGATTTGTGTGTTCTAAGAAAAACAGTACAGAATTTTGTATAAAAAAAGCCCTGTAAATTTAAGGGACGAGAGCAGAGATAATTTCAGCAGCTCTGCACACACTGTTCTCCATCTGAAAAATAGTGATTGTTCATGCATGAATAGCCACAATTTTAGTTTATTTGAGAAACATGGAGACGGGTGTCATGTATTAAAGATTAGAATCTGGCCTTATATGACCTCTCCCACCATCAGTTATGTACTCAGATTTTAATTTTTCTTTTAAAATACAAAAGAACAATAATAATTTTCTCTGACTTTAAAATGAGATGCGAACTGGGGATAAAGGGAAATTATTTTTCATTCTGTAGAGACTAGTGACATCTAAAAAAACTTTATTCTCTGAGGAGAATGATTATCTCACAGACATAATGGCAGAGAAGAATATTAAAAGTTTTCCCCTGAGTCACACATATTTATCAATCTTTATTCCTCTTTATATTTAACTTAATTGCCACAAATGGTGCTTATAACCACTCTTTCTTTACCAAGAACATAGTCCAAGGAGGAACAGATGGCAACACAACAGACTTTCTTGGGTTTTTTAATTTTCAGAATGCTATTCTACATGTCTGAATTTTTAGATTGATCATCCTGCAGGCTACAGACTCTTGGTTATTATAGATTTCAGATACTGTGAGCTGTGAGCCTTCCATCTTGGTTTGCGATCAGCCGTTTTGCTTCAACTTTGACCTAAGCCATGCATCTGTTCAAACCTTCACACTGCTGATCAAACTTCCCAGACAGAAACTACCGTATTGATTATAGTTACTCCTTTTCACAAGGATCTAGACTCAAGATCACTACATTATTCCACAGAGGATCAGCACAGACCTTGCCCAAGCCTAGCAAAAATATTGCATTCAATTGGAAACCAACATGCCATAGTGCTGCTGCTTTGCTTTCGAAACAAAATGATGTATGACAATTTGAAGACTATCACTGTTCCTCCGGAATCCCAATCAGTACCTTAGTAACACTGGATTATCCTTTTTTTTTTTTCTCTTAAAAGAATGGGAAGGAACAAAACTTTTCAGCACATGCCTAGCAATGATGGTATTAGAAACGTTACCTTATTTGTACATTCTACCTTATCTCTAATTGATTCTACTATCTATTATCAGCATTAATCACTTTTTTTTTTATGGTAACATCTTAGCAGCAGTCACGAGTGAGGCTGTATCATGCCATATACTGTCCAAATACAAAGTGGCAGACAACACTCTGCCCTACAGAGCCTGGCAGACAAACTCCAGCAGAGGCATGAGAGAAAATACTAGCCAGGAAAATCTTCTATCAGCATTAATGAAGTTTTATACGTGCAACTGCTTTTCTTTGCAGACTTGCATATTCAACTCCCATCACCTCAACAACTCGGATTTTCCTTTGGCAATAAAATGTTATGGTAAAGGCACACATAAATCCATTTCCTCTTGTGCGTAAATTAAAAAAATGAGAACAACCCAGATATTGACAATACACAGGTTCTGTTCCAAACATCTTTTGATAGGACCCTTTGACAGTTTCCAGGCTTAACTACCAAAGGCTAAGCTGACAGTTTTAGAGGACCTACATTAGCTGCAAAGTCTCATGAGGCTTGACATTGACCTTCCTCCGCTTGGCATGCCTCTGGATCAAATCTTTGCTATTCTGAATGATTCAGACTAATTAAACAAAACCAAACCCACAGAAGCGGATGACTAGCATTCCAAAATGAAGGGCCTGAGTTACTTGCTGATACTACCCTCTTTTACTTTATTTCCCTAAGTTACATTCAGATACACATTTCTTTTCAAAAAGTAATAATGAGAAGCACTCTATTCACTTTTGGAGGAGGGCTTTTTTGTTGATTTAAGTGCAGTGCACCAAACTTACAGCATCACTTTGAGGCTGCGAGACCACAACAGGCTGTCCCGAATCACAAGTCTCCCGTATATTAACATGCAGTGGAATGTCTCCTGTATCAAAAATACCAAAATACACAAATGTGAAGACCTAATATTTCTTAAATGTTTCATTAAATTATCCCTAAAACAACTTGAAATCAAGTTTCAGTTCAGTATATTCTTTGAATTACTTAATCTCAAATAAATTAACATTTAAAATGAAAATTGACTGCAGTACAGTTTCTGTACAACCGTAATGATTATTCTGGATTTGTCATTCTCTGAATAGGAAGGACTAAGCTTTGTAGTCATTTATTAGAGAAGGCAGTTTGCTTTTTTCCCCTCAAATACACAGAAAAGCATAGGCTGAGATACAAATTATTTTGCGTACATAAAAAAAATTGCTTGAGTGTTAGGTAAATGTTCATCATGCAACTGACTGTTCAGCCTATCTCATCCTTGTATATTCTTTTCAGTGCTGTTTTAAGATTTTAATCACTGTTCAAAGATGACTTTGAATACTTGATTTCCAAATAATGGCATTTGTTATTGTCCTTATTAGGCCTTGGTTCCAATTAAAAGGTAGACAACTGTTCAATTCATTCTTGTTTCCAATAGAAATCTTCTTTATATTCTGCTTTTATAATGAGCGGGGAACTGTCAGAGAGGAAAGGAAGGCTCTAAAGGAGAATCAATTAGTAGCCCTATTCCTTTCTGAAATACACTTTTTAGGTACTAAAGAAAACTTGAAGTTCCCATGTTTAGTTCATTGCTACATAGATAATTATGAAGAGAACTGAACACCAACTTTCTTTTAATGGAATACACAGCTACATTTTACCTCATGGATAGATGTAGACAGAACAGCCTACCTTAGTTCAATCTTGACTAGCCTCAGAAACTGTATCAGTTTAATTCATACACTTTAGCAGCATTTATTTAACCCAAAACAAGGCCAGTGTTAAGTTAAATGTAGTCAGAAAAAGAAAGGTTAAAAAAAGTAGGAAAATTGACACAGCTTAAGAGATAAAAAAACAGAACTGAAAGCGAGCAGAATACAAACAAAAAACCAAAAAGCAAACACAAAAGCTGTGGCTCCGTGATTAGTGAGCTGAATCTTTGAAGAACTTCAATTTGTTATTTATGGTGATTACAGTCCATTTCCTTCAAATTTAATTGTTTCTTATTTGTTTCAGTCATGAATAAATTTCTTTAGGCATAAAAGTCTGTTCATTTATTAATGAAAAAATATTTAGGGGGTCCTTTGAAAGTTTTTTTAACCTTAAACATTCTTAATAGAATAACAATAGCTTTGTAAATCTCCCAGAAGTTAGTTCCTACCATTATTTTATGCAGAGACTAATCTTCACTTTTTCCCCAAGGATGTTTTGTTAATGAAAAAATACTTCTTTGCTATCAGCTTAATAACAATCTCGGAGAATTACAAAAAGAACTGCCCTACTACAAAATGACAGCCTCTCTCTTTTCTTCCTCATACTTACAAAGATGTCCTGGTACTACAGGAGCATAACAGGACTTGTATGAGCAAAAGTGCAAGTCAGAAGACAAAGCAAAATGCAATCTTATCTTAAAATCAAAACCTTATAAAATAAGCAGAAGCATAAAGACAGCAAAGGCATCCACACAGCTGTTTGGGTGATAAGGGTTTGAGGAAGATGACGTTTTTGCACTATTTTTCACTACAGAATGTGACAGGAACTTGCCATCATATTTTTTCTGATAATGACAATTAATTCTAACTGCAAAGTACAGGTAAGTGCTAAGAATAATTAGAATTTATTGTAGGAAGTAAAACCAAAAAAATTTAAAAGTGTGAGAATCATTGCTGATTCTATTAGCAGATAGTTTAAAAAGTTAGGAAGTGCAAGGGTTAGGAAGGAGTGTACAGAAATTATTCTAGTGTTATGTCTATCAATGGTATAGCTTTCTGGTCACAGTTGTGGTCATCAAACTTCGAAAAAAAAAAGAAAGCAAAATAGGGTAACTGCAGAGACTGGGAGAGAAACAATCAGCAGCACAAAGTCTTTCTCACAAACTTTGGCATGCTTTCCTTTAGGGAACAATAAAAAGACAAGACTTTCATTATTATGAAATAATGAACTACACTCAAAGGTGTACTGGCAACTACTAATTGTCTTCTGTCATAAACAAAAATAAAGAAGGTATTCAGTAATATTAAAGGCAGACAATTCTGAGCAAACAAAAGGAAAATACTTTTCTATCCTGCACATTGTTAGCTTGCAGAATTTGTCAGATGTTATCATGGAAATGAAAACCTTGTCAGGTTTCACAAGAGGTGCAGGTGCTTAGGTGAACAAACTGAACAGCCATGGGTGTTGCAAAATATAAGCAAAATAAATTTAGAAATAGTAATTTTAAATATATACATTTTTCTATGCATATATAAAAAAAAATGAGTTCTTGAGGCTTCTGGGCAGAATTCAAATAACATTGGGATAAAACTTCCATTTGGGATAGATTAATGTAAAGTCTGTAAGCAGTAATTCTTATCATAGCATATGGTATTATTATATAATGGCAATCCCTGGAAGGAGGAGCATACTAATCAGATCAAGTACTATAATTCTAAATTTAACCCTTGGGGCATCATTCTTAATCTTAGTCTGGTTTTTCACTGACAGTTTGAAGGTAAACTTCACTCTGTTTTTCTTCATATATCTCACCCATTCCCTGCTAAACCTGTAAATCTCCCACATTACTCCCAATGAAATACACTCACGATTGGTTCTGCCCTCTTAGGGAGTAACAAAAACCATTTATGGGACCAATGGCATGGCACATCATTTGTGCCTGTGTATCTAAATGCATGTTTGATTCAACTGCTTGCAGAGGATTTGCATGCATCCACATAACCCAGGGCTGTAGAAGTCCCCTTGGGCTCTGATCACAACTCATTATGTATTCAGAAAACTCAAAGATAGCCCAAAAGCATGTCTTTAATTATGTGTTGCCTTGCCATCTAAGTTTATGTCAGACCTTGATGTTTCTATGTTGATCTTTCTAAGTGAGCTTCCTGGTTCTTTTTTTAATGAATTAGCTATGGAAAATCATTGAGATAATTATAGTAATACATGGAAACACATCATTAGCACATGCAATTATCCCATTTACCAACTTAATTATGCTGTTATATTCTGTAATTTTATTTTTTTTTTTTTACTGACAGCACAGGTTGAAATATGCCTTTTTAAAATAGCAATGTATATTTTAAAGATCAATGTACATTTTAGCTTATAGGGGTGCCAGATTGTTTAATCATGGCTAATTTTTGCTTTCAGTAACAATAAATTTTCTTTTGAAACAACATTTTGCAATCCAGTGTATTCTTGTAATCTCAGCACTTAAATACAACCATTACAGTCTGCTTGCTTCCATACAAGAGTCAAGGTATCTTCACATGGGCATAAAACCAACTGCTTTAAGGGACTGCATTTCAAATTACCATATTTATTTCAATATGTAACAACTCATCTCATTTAAATAAAATAAATGAGAAAACTTCTATTGACATTAATGGACAGAGTTTAGTTCTGGTTTACAAGACTAAATAGAATTCTTGGTTATTAGTAAAAATTGTTGTATCATCAATAACATAATGATTTTCAGGTAATACAGCACATCGACAGCAAAACAATTCATGTTCTGGGTTGTTTATGTATCAAAGGAGATTTAAGATGCAATTCAAGCATTTTCACATCCAGTCCATATCCCATTTAACAGAATGATCCTGATAAGGAACAGAGCATACAAAAATCATGACATTCAACTACTTAAGTTATTAGCTCTATTGTATCTGAACACTGTCTGAATATAGAGTAATCTAGGATTATGCAGTTCCATACTTCAGTTAATGCTTCCCTCATGCACGCCATTGAATTTTTCTTCAAAAATAAAACCATTTCTATATCCTTACCTAAAATATCCAATCCAAGGGTTTTCGCTAGATCTTTTACACCATCAGCTCCAAAAATATGTGTCTCATGCTTACATTTGGGACACTGGAAAACACTCATATTTTGCACCAGTCCTAAAACCTGTTAAAGTGAAAGAAAGGAATGTTCAAACCTGGGATTCAAGCACCAGTATTTCCATTATTTATCTCTGACAATAAAGAAAAGATTATCAACAAAGAATTGACAGAGAGTACTCATTTATAATGGAAAGTAGCAGTAATATCAGACTTATTAACATCATTACCAACTTCTATTAGTCATCTCAGTTGCACTATCATTTGCGCATAATTTCAAGTTTTTCACATTTATACTTCTCAAAGATCAACTTATTTGTAACAAAAAGTACCTCTTGTACAGGCCTATCTTTCCAAGAACTCTCCCTGACAGTGTTTCTTTTTCGAACTCTGAAAACTGGAAGAATTTTCAAGTTGTGTTTTAGAGCTTTGTAATTTGCAGTTTCAGGAAACACAAAATAAAAACATACCATTACAAGAAATGACATAATCAGACACGCTTTTAAGATATTTTTCTA
>NW_009260791.1:7589303-7619858 GCF_000687185.1 Egretta garzetta
GAAGAGCAGAAACACATTTGAAAGATCAAACAAAAGAAATAATTATGTGAAACTAAGTGGCAAAACCCACAGCATAAAAATCTAATACACACATATTAGGTACCTTTCTGTTCATGCCAGGTGTTCAACATCATTCTTGCAAAATATGTCAAATGAAAACTTGACAAATCACGCACACAAAAATCTTCTTTCACAATGTACAATAAAGCTAATGATAGCATTGATCTCACTTTTTTCACCTAGTAAACAAAACTGTTCATTGAGACAGGATTTCTCAAAAGTGATGAAAACAGCATTCAAACACTACAGGGTGAAAGCTTCTACCCATCTGCTAATTAACCGCAGACCTGCTTTAAGAGGTTCCATGTTACAAAATTTCACTTTAAGCTTTATATGTTATCTAGATATGTCACATACATTATAGCCAAGTTTTAAAAATATGAATATGTATTTTCAAGTACAGAAAGCTGGTTTTACTTTGTAGCATTTTGTACTTTTAAATTTCCCTGAGCATTCCAGTTTTGTGCTTGACCAAGCTGGCCTAGTTATTAGAGGCATAGCGCATCCACTGTGCTAACGAAGCACTTCTAAAAGGATACACCAGTGTTCAATGCAACCAACAAATACTAAGTTATTTAATTAAGAGTCAATGTACAACTTCTGGCACTAAAACTGAAAATACAGAAGCATGTTATTTACAGTATCTTAATAAAAATTTCCCTATACTTAGGCTAAAAACGATCAACAGATGATCACCTCTTTTTTCTATACCACCATAATGTGTTTCACACTATTTTCTAAGAAGTCTTCCTTTACTTACATAAAACTTTCAGAGGGTTTAACACAAGGAATATTTTAAGAAACAGTAACAAGAAAAAAAAAGAAATATTACCTACTTTCAATTTAAACCCACAAACTTTCCCCATTTTCTACTCTCTCCCAGAGACTGCCAGAGGAGCAAGAGGAACAAGTTTCTATTTACTGGCACATTATTACAAGTAATTTTCTCATCCAGTTCTTAAACTGAGAGAGACATGAACTACTACGTGTCCAAGGGTACAAGGTGCAGGGATGGTAAAAAGGGCTCTCTATAGCCACAGTCTTCTACTGATGACCTCCGAGCAGGCATTCATCCTGCTCTCCTTAAAGTCATGGAATTTTCACTGTGTTGGCAAACTGGAGAACATTGGAAGGAGTATTATTTGACAAAAGAAAAAAAAAATTAACTTGGATACAGGGAAGCCATTTTCTGCAGCACAGGAAAAAAAAGATAACTTGACATTTATACTTTAATTAATTCATCTTCAGGTACCTTGGGGTTTGAACTTTCTGTTCTCAAAGTAGTCATACAACATTTATGATTCAGCAAATTCACAATCAAAGAAAAAGTTACGTAGTTGACTGTTGTCATGTGAATAGTTAACAGCTGTTTTGTTAATTCTTTGATAACTTAATAAGTAAGAAGTCCTTTTGCCACAGTTAATGCAAATGCTGAGATACAGCTGTATCCCCAATTCCATATCAGTTTCAGAGGTCTTATTGAATAGCCTTTTTTGTTTTCATTCCAACAAATCTTACTGAAAGCAAATGACATTTCAGCATTACACAATCATTTTTATTTGTTCAGTGTTGTTCCTATCCATCAGCCGATGAGTAGTGCATATTTATTAATATATAAATTATTTTTTCTGGATTATGAAGATTTTTTTTAATATTAAGTTGCCAATTATAAACACCCAGTTTAATATAGAATCTGTGCAAACATATACAACTTTAGCGCTGAAGTGTATTTTTAACATGCATATTTCTGCAGATATATTTAAAGAAGGAAGAAAGTTCACTACAATCTTCAGAGCTTTTGAATCTACAAAGTAATAGGTCTTGCTAATGAAGTCAGTAATAACTCTCATTTCCCTGTTCAAATAACAGATCTGGAAAAGCTTCAAAGCAGCTGTTACTGTCTACATGAACTATCCCATAACTATGTGTGAATCCTATTCTAGTCCTTAGTGAGCTCCTTTCCCTGTTCATTTCTTGGCAAACTTGGCTCAGTAATGACATGAAAACTAGTATGATGAGATGCACCACAATACAGGAGCTAACCTATGGTAGTGGAGGAGAGGATAATTATAATGCACAGAACTGAATCTCATTTAGTCAAATCGTTATTTTAAATGGTGAAAAGACTTCTATCAAGACATAACAGGAAATGAAGAAACCTTTCATTATGAATTATCTACACACACATTGTTTCTGAATGTTTACATATTTCTTATGCTCAATTAACCTTTTGGTTATATAACAAATCATACCGAAATCCAAATATACTACCTTCTAAGTAGTATATACTCTGCCTTCTCAAATACTCTGCCTTCTCAAATACTCTGCCTTCTCAAGTGCAGTGAGAAAATGAAAGCCCTCTGTATTTACACAAGGAGACAATTCTTGAGAAACCCACTTAAGTTGCTCACTGTACTCAAGGATGGATGGTGCTGAAGTTGACTCCAATCTGATGGGGACTGAAGCGATCAGGGTTACAGTTCTGCAATCTGCCATCGACTTCCTACATAACCATCAGTCATTCACTTGAAGTTTTAGTGCTTCAAGCAAATATGCACAGTAATATTTCTGTTTTCCTACCTTTTGTCTTATAATGAGCAATTTTTGGCTTTAACTTCCACTCCCAAGTTGAAGCCACAATCTCGGCTGGGTACTCTGGACACTACAGAAATACCAGCAAGTACATAGGCAAATAAACAATTTTAGTACATCTTAGAAGGAAATGCATAGCTGAGTTTACATAAGCAGTTTTTTGAAACCTGTGAAATCCACAACATAACCTTCCAATTCAAGGAAACTACCAGAAAAGTTGTAGATTTAACTAAAACCCTGTCTTTTTCTTTCAGGAGTATGATTGATGAGATAAACCGTACTGAACTGAATACAATTTCAGCAGGTGAAAATAGGCAATTTTTTCCTAAATACTCAAACTTATTCACTTTTTTTTTGTCACCTGCCCACAGCAAGCCTCTGGGATGCATGAAAATGATGGCCAGACTCAAATAATGGGTGAGAATCCTGAAACTTGTGTTAGGAGTCAGCAACACCTTGCAAACTCCTTCCTTACCAGGTGAGCTCCACTGCACAAGAGCTGGCACTCCTCTTCTAATGACTATGTCCTAAGACTGAAAATAAGACTTTGGCATTGTAACGCTGGTTCTAACACTGACTCTCATTGCCAGCTTTTCATCAGTTCCTTCAGTCATTCTACTCTAATTTCAATGCACTAAAGGACAAACAAACAACATTAACAATTGTGACTTTACTGTGGTCATTGGAGACTTTGGTAACTAATGACTGTGGGGGTGAGGGGAAGGCGGCATATGTGTGCCTATATGTACAAGGGAGAGATTCCAATTCATTAAATATAAGTCAGCATACTCAAAGACTCAGAGCTCAGCAACCTATAGATTCTCTGCTTCTTTGAAAAGTAGACTCTTTGCAAGGACTTTTTTAAAAATTAAAGAATTTAAAGATTAGATTTTTAAAGATCAGTCAATTATATAATCAGAATACGCAATTTTAGCACAGTCCCACAGATTCCACCTCTTTGATGCAAACCGCAGGTTTGAAGTTGCCCATCAAAAGTGACGTAACTAAACTTTCTTTAGATCCTAGGATTTAGTTGACACTTAGAAATGTAATAACACAGGCAGGAGCTCCTTTAACACTGAAGTGAATGACACATCTGTACTGATGTGCATACAAGGTCAGAATAAAAAGAAGCAGCACCAGGAAAAAGGTAACACCTGATGACTGGTTCAAGTGCATTCAAACTCAGCATCTGGCACAGCAGTTTTGCTGAGATTTTTCATTTGATTTAGAAACATCTGAAAATTCCAACAAATCAAAATAGATCATCTTTAATATCTTATTTACCATTAGTCAAAATTAAGAGCAGCCAAGCCTATCCTAGAATGCATGATTTTCTTAGAGGTCATTCTCTTCAAAGAACATTGAACAAAACAGACTTCCTAAGAAATCTCTGTAACGTCTCTTTAAATGAAAAGGAAAATTCAGCAAAGTACTAACTTGAACACAATTTTTTTTAAGAAAATAATTTTGCATAATTTTAGGAAACCCAAACATAAAATCAAAACAAAACATTCAATATGTTATTGTTATAAGTATTTGTTTTTCTTCTACTAGCAAATGATAGATGCCACTATACTTTCACTTTGGTGCAAATATGCTTAAGGAATACTTAACAGTAAGGAATTTATCAATGTATTTATTTTGTTAAGCTATTCTGTAAATTAAAACAAAAAGGCAAAACAGTGACTTCAAGGTTTCTGTTGCATTTTTTAAATTAAAAAAGCTATGAAAATGAAAATACGTATTTATTTCTATGAAAGAAATTTCCTTTCTTAATAAAGAGGAGTGACCTTCACACAGGTAAGCAAGAAAACATCTTTTTTAAAGTATAGTAAATGGATTTTTTCTTTACTGTTTAAGATAAGGAAGCATTTCAGCTTATATTTTCTCATCAACTGCACATTTTAAATGAAAAATGAATCTCTTCGTGAACATACTCTAGAGTATAACATTCAGTTACTTAGCAACTTGTAGCACACACAGAAAAGACCGAGTCAAAGATGTCACCCTGTTTAATATTTTCTCCCAATCCATATGAATATTGTGGGTATTTTTAAATTTTGCATTTCCCAAACAAGTAAGCTACCATGCAAGCTATAAACCTCATGAAAAACAATGTGATATAGGCAGCATTCTACTTAGCATGACAGTCATGGAGCCCTTCAAATGGCAAAGTGACTATTAGAATTAGGTATGCGCTTATCTCCCTGAAAACTTAAATTTCCTTCTTAAAATGTACCAACATATGATTTTTCCACATTTCAAGAAATTTTAGATTTTAAGCTCCAACACAGACAGTGCCGAAGAGGGCACATAATGAGACTATAGTAAGACAATGCAACTGGAAAGCACGTGTTACTTTGTAAGATACTGTTTAGCAGTCTGATCCATTCCAGGCGATCAAACCGATTTAAAAGAAATCAAGTACTGTTATGACCTCAGCCTGAGAAAATTCTTTCCTTTCTGTTAAAGTAAGTGCCTGATATAGATATAAAATGGATTTTAATGCTTTTTTTTTTTTAAGAAGAATTTATGAAATTCAGGTGATTCCTGAATGGTTTGTTCACCTATTGCAGCAAATGGATTTTTTTTTACATTTTGGAAAAACAATCTACTGGTATTTTTAATGTAGAGGCTTACAGGTACATGAACTTTTCTAAACATTTCAGCTCCTTTGCGTGCATCCAGTAAAGCCACATCTTGTGGAGTGGAGATGATCACAGCTCCTGGGAAAACATGAAATACCATTAGAATATGTATTATTAATTATACTGTTAAATATTCTGACTATTTAGTACATGCTACGAAATTCAAAGTAGTCACACATTTATATGCCTTTTTTTTTTTTTAATTTAAGGAAGAAAATTATGCTAGTTTTTTTATTATGCAATGACCAAAATCACTGAGATATGTTATGGAGTGATAGAAATAATTTAGATATTTTCATCATAAGTTTTTCTACGTAGAAACCATTTATATTTTCTAAATGAGAAAATTGATCTAGTTGTCATATGACCATGGATAGAAGACAACGTGGTCCACCTGCTGACAGGTTACAGAGGTAGTACTCTGGAAATATCTACACAGTAACTGTCCCATGTCATAATTAAATTTGAAAGCTTTTCATTTAACAATAAGCCTTGTCCTAAAATCAAGAGACAGCTGCCTGTAATCAGACTGTTGCTTTCTGAACCCGCTACACCTTCTGATACAAGCACTGACAGACACAATCTTGAAACTCGTTACACTAGACGCAACACCAGCGGATTTCTATGAGTCATACCACAAAATAAGAGGCCAACTCATGCACACTTGCACGAGGTTTGAAAAAAGTACAGTATTGCTCACTGTTCAGACATGGCTCCAGGTTACTGGATAATTAGTACTCCCAAGAGTTATTAGACATAAAACAGCTAGAGCTCTTTGTCAAAGGTTAGATTCTAAAGTAAGCCTACAGGTTACTATCCTATACTACCCTACATTACTTCTTGATTAATACAGCCTGCAAAAACAATATAGACATTACAATATTCCACATCACTTCACAAAGAGCATCTTTTCGTATTTGCTCAAGGGTTTCAAATATTACTTCAAAACTTGCATCAAGAATGTGCTCGTGCTCATCCCTATTTTAGAAAAATGCAATGTAAAAGAGGACATTACTGGTCAACTGAGTAGCTCTGGTTTCACAGTAACCATCCAGTCTCCAAAGCATCTGTTATAAAAACATCTCTGAAGACCCATGTTAAGCCAACCTCACACAAGAAATCTATGCCAAACTTCACACTAACAGCAATTACAACAGACAATTTCAGATGCATGGCACAGAGTTTCCTACTGGGCCTGCAGTTCCGAACCCTTGGCATACATGGGCAAAGGAAGAGGTGGGTACATTTCCAGAGGCACACAACACTGGCATCACTGGCACAGGCCAGTGCACCGGGAGCCTTGGGCATCCCGAGAGCACTGTTGGCTCTGGCAGCCCTGGGACAGGGAGCCCTGCCCCCCATGATGTCCCCACGCCACCCACCCGCCCACCGCCGGGTGGCATCCAGCCTGCATGACAACCAGCTGCTTCCAAACACCACCTGAATGTTTTCAACCAGTGTTCTTAACCTCTAATTTGTGGAAGAAAAATACAATCTGGAACCTCGCTCCTGAAAAGCTGCCAATCTCTGCCTTACGTAATATTAGACACAAGTCCAAAAACTGAACAGCATATGTAATGTACTGAGCAAATGCAATTTCCCTATTGTTTGCTGAAACTCTGGCATCCAAATAACTTGCTATTTTTCCTGAGCTGACTGGCTTCCAATGGCATAGTGAAAAATCAGGTAGGAGCCTTTCAGTTACATCCATGTCACCTTAGCTCTAGGGTTACACTTTACAGCTGACGTTGAAATGTAGGGTTAATTTCACAAAATGAATGCACCCTTCCCTAAAAGCACAGTCTGCAACTAAGTAATTTAGACCCAGCGTCCTCGAGTTTTCTGCGTATTTGTAAAATAAAGATCTTTCAATACTTGGACAAAATGCTTATTACTGCTTTCTTTTCAGACAGAATTGGAAATTTGTATCTTATATGTACACACACATGTTAGTTGCCTCACACTTTTGTTCACACTCTTCTCTGAAGATGCTGGCTCAGCATTCCACGGATCTTCACGTAGAAGCTAATACGCAGTCAACAAAACTGAAGTCTGTATTTTCTGGTCCATTATTAATTTCTTTAAGAATCTAATAATTGGCACAGCATGAAGGACAGAGGCTATGCACAATGAAAACACCCACTAGAACCACAAGCAGCTTATCAGAGAGATATTTTTGACTAACAAATTCTGTTGCTAGAGAACCTCACCCAAAGGGAAAAAGCTAAAACGCCAAAAAGACCCAGTGGCACACTGCAGAGTTTAGGCTGCTGCAGAAACCAACTCCCTGTACAAAAGCCTCTGGCTTCTGAAATACATGAGTTAAAATTATGCTCATGGACAACCTGCACGGCTTCTTCCACAGAAAGAAAGCCAACATGCTCAAGACGCTGCTGCCGAGGGTGTAACAGATGTGTGTCTCCTATTTTCCTTTTCTCTCTGAGCTGGATTACAGACAAAATTTATTCACAGTCAGCTTGCACTAAATTATACCAACGCCCTTTAAAATAACTATCTTTTCTCTTTCTTTGCTACAACTGCTAGTCCAGCAAACCCAACCTGAAGTTCAAGAATTCAAATTATTAGCAGCATTATTTCCTTCACCAGCAACTGAATATGGCAAATGAGACTTCGCACGGTGCTCCTCTCCCTGAATAAGTTTGCATATGTTTAATGCAGAAAGTGATTCAAATGATAAGCAAGAAAGAACACAGCCCACACTTCCTTTGCTATCTTGGCTCTACATGGTTAACAGGAATATCAAACAGTAAAGAGTTATTCTGATCAATAAAGTAATGAAACATGACTGAATTCATGCACACAGCACGTCTCTTGAAGCAATACGTGCAATGTTTACACAAGCCTCTGTCTGAGGCAAACTAATACTGACAAATTGAACGAGAAGTTGCAGAAACTATAATGCTATCACGTTGCACATTAAAATACACTGCAAAGTCTATATTTGCAGTTGTATGCTGAAGAACAATTTCTGTGCCTTGAGCATATTAAGGATATCCAAGTTAAGCACATTTAGGTTTAACTGACATATTCGTGCATTCCATTTATTTTTATAACTTCACCATATTTCAGTTGACAAAAAGCTGATGCATGTTGCATTAGTAAAAACTATGCTAACTGTATTTTTAATCCTTAGCGTGCATAATATATAAAGACAGAACTAACAGTAGCCAGTAACAGTGATGTTTGCCTTTCTTTTTTAACCCCAGGTACTTAATCCTCAGTAAAAGAAATGCGTGCCTACACAGCGCATTAGTACTCACCCTTCTGGTGGACCAGTGTTCAGGAAATTAAAAGCACTGAAATAGCCTGTAATTTCTGTATGTAGAAAATATCACCTATATTCACTGCATAATTAAGGTTTGCATTCGATGCTCTGGGTTACGAGGCATAAGGTGGAATGTCTCCAAGCCTTAGCTATAATCAATTTGTACCCAAGCAAAAAACCAGGCAGGTCTAAAAAGCAGCTGATAAGCAGCAGTTTAGAAGGCCTACCTTAGGATGAAAAGGATCTTTCTAACATTACTCTTTTTTTCCCTCCAGTGTCTTTAAAGGCAGACTTCAGAACCAGGCTACATGCATCTCATCCAGACTGTGTCTTATATCACCCTTATTCTTATTAACTTAGCAAATAATGCCACCCAAAACCTATGGAGTGAAGTGTAACTGACCAGAAAGACTGACAAATAGAGTTCTGGAGGATGAAGACACAGAAAGAAGTACTGCATTTTTCTAGTAATTCCATCTGCTGACTGCCAGGCATTGGATGCTCTTGCAAGGAACCACATTCAGACCTCAGTGCAGCTGTGGACGGCCTGATCTGACCACACCACTCATGCAGTTTTTGTAGCTTCTGCTACCTTTTCCACTGCATGAATTTCAAACTTTTAGGCGAGACTTGCGAGTTATAAATAGCCTGGTGAATCTGAACCTTCTCTACTGTGGATCTCTCAGAGTCCTTCTCACCTTCTGTTAAATTTCTTGTTACTTCACAGATAAAAGGTGCCTGCAATTAGAGATATGGTTTGCATTTGAAGATGCAGAGAACAAGGTCTTGCAAGAATGATGACTTTGTGTCTTTGCTAGAATTTCAGCTGGTGATGATTACGGACACATTAGCACTAAAAAAAAAGTCCATCTCCTTGGATAAACCTCGTAAAGAAGTTCCTTTAGGTTTTGTGTGACATCTCATTACAACTAGCAACTTAAAAGAATCACTAGCATGCTTTTCCCTTAAGGGACCATTACTTGAGACTCATAATAGAGCTCAGAACTGTCCCAAAGGCTGGATCCTGGCTGTGTCACACCTCCAGCCTGCTCGCTACCTTGGAGGAGTTTTTGAACAACTGCTCAAGCAATGTGCATTTCTAACAGCCACACATCCTCTTCTGCCCACGAACTAGCGGGTAATTAGAGACTGGGGCACTACCCCCTTGCCCACATGAAAAGAGAACATAAATCTTGGACCAAGGTTCTTCCTCCTTGCAAGAAGAACTGTCAGCGAAGCCACTGAGCAAAGGAACATCACAAGCTGGATAAAGCTGGCACCCTGAAGTTAAAATGCCCTCATCTAATTGATCGGTAAGTATTATAACACCCCCTTCATACTCGCTCACGTGGAGAAAGACGTGGGAAGACAACTCTCACTGTGTTAAAACGTTTGGTTTTGGTTGTAGCAAACAATACATGTGTGACACTAACGCAACTTATGAGGCAGTATTTGTTTAGCAAAGTGAAAACACTGAAAAGCTTTGTAATACCGTCTGTGAAGAAGCATTATTTGTGAAGTGTAGGCATAAAACAAAAAGCTACTCCCTCACAGACACTCTGCCACTTTCCACTTTTCCTTAGCTATCTGAATTGGCATTTTGCTGCTCTACTCCACTCCACCTCCTGCTTCCAAAAGCATTTGCCAATCATGTCCAGATTATATCGAGCATTGTACTAGGCAAGAGCAAAGTCCAAATAGTCTCTTTTGACAAATTAATATGTTGGCTTTTTTTAATGAGAGGTCCTAATCCAAAGAGGAGAACTAGGTAAAAGAGTGATTCCGCTCCACAAAAAAGACAATACCGAAACTACTTCAATGACCTCCAAAACCCATTTGGTTTTTTTACTTTTTTCCCCCAGAGGTGGGGGTCGGTAAGGGGACAGATTTAAACATTTATTTTTTCAGAAGAAATAGCTAGAGGAGAGAATGCAGTTCCGTTATTCATATGGATTTCTCTCACCTTTTGCAATTGTCAGCTGAACACTATGCTCATTTATTCTTCCTATTCAGAATAATTGGTTTAAAAAAACCGAGGCAATTGCAGCTAATGTAGTACTTAACATACACTTGGCCACTGTTGCCAGACCTCAGAGAACCCCAGTTTTCAAAGCCTCCATACTTCACAGCTTTTTTCCTCCAATACCTGGAAACTACTTTTCAGGAATGATAAAAATTTAAAGAACTTGCACTGAAAAGACTATCACTTCAGCTTGGACAGGAAATGTGTGTTAAATCAATCTTCATGAGCCAAGAGTTAAATTTATAGTGAAAAAGTGTGAGGCGTTGTGTAAACTCATACCGTATTTTGGTCTCTGAATTAAGTTTACAGAGTCTACTGGGTCTGGCACTTCATAATGAAGTACCGGGAGTGTCCAAAGCTAAGATAACCCCGATAATAATTTACATTTGTCAACTACATTTTTTTCTGGCAACAGAAGCAAACTATTTCAGCATGCAAATTATATTTGGATGAACAGAAAGAACTATTTTAAAATTCCCACTGGTGTGACTAAGGTTTTTTTGTTTTTCAGTCTATCCTATACCTATGTGCCTTTCCTTTCCTGCAGTTATTTAAAATATCAAAATACAGCATGAAAGAAAGAGTAAATCTACATAAAAATCTGATATTAAAAATATTTGCCATTCAAAAATAGAGCATGTAAAATTTACTATTACCCAGATGGCTTCCATAAAACACCTTCCAAAATTTACTGTAGAAACTAATGATGTACCTCCTCCACAAAAGAAGAAAGCAAGCTCAAAAATGGAGAAAAACATAGTATATTATTGTTAAACTAAAAGGAAAGAAGATCAGATGCCTTGCAACTGTGATTTGCATCAAAGTAAGAGATATTCAACAAGGGGCAAACAGACACTTACACAAAGAACAGTGACAGAATACAGATACACCTCTAATCTTAAATTGTATGATACATGCAACTTGTGCTGCGGCACTGGGGTTTTTTTGATCATTTCTCTTCAGAAAAGACAAGAGAACAGAACCATACCTACTCAGCTTGCAATTTCAGTTAAATTAAAAAGATACCTTTATCTCACAAATCACAATTCTTTTTCACACTAATTCATGCATAGTTTTTTAAAGCATCATCAGTATTTTCCTTTTAAAAATCTGATTTGAAATTCTCTTTTTTGCTGTTTTTAATGCTCATTTCCAAACAGGCAGTCTACTCATCACCTGGAACTTCCTGTTCTTGCACATTATTGTATGTTGAGGCAGGATCTGGTTCTCCTAAGTCCCATACACTGCTATAAAAGAGTTTTGTACTGGTGTCTGTGTGACACTGACATAAATATGATTAAATAGTGTGGTTCACCAGTTTGGTATGTCACATTTCATTCAGAATTTGAAAATGCCAAGTGTCTTCAAGTTGGTGACATCCCTCTACTCCTTCCTCTTCAATGTACTATTTGAACAGACGTAAAACTTTTAATATAAAGACAGAAACATGCTTTTTGTTTTTATTTTAACCTATCGAGCCAAATGCTGCCATCAAAAGAAACCTTATTAATTACAATTCTTTGAAAATCCATATTTGAAGTAACAAAACCTCCTTTGGTAAATATTTCAGCCTTAACTGCAAAAGGCGTTCCAGAGATAATTAAGATTTACATATTGCTGAAAGATGCAATCCTTACGAAAATGACCCTATTTATAGGATTAGGCAATAAAAAGATGGTAGGAACTCTGCACTATGTTGATTTTAAATCTAAAAGGTGACAAAGGTCATTCCCTGTATGACTAGCAATGGCAATACTTCTGCTTTTATAGGACTTGAGAAAAACATTAAATTGCATTCACATTGCTTTCACTTCGCCTACCTTGATTAATTGTGTCTTTTCTGATTCTTATAAACAGCCTTTTAGAGGTTATAGTAAGATATATATAGGGATATAATAAGATCATAACAATACATGCTTTGTGTGGAAAAAAGCAAAAATATGTTACTTCCAAAAGGTGGGAAAATTAAGAGCACTGAAATAAAACACAAAGCCTTTTACCTTTAGGTCTCCTGTATAAACACAGTTCCGTCCAATGCTCACTACTGCAATTATTAAAAGATTGTTCAGTAAGTTGTGAAATTATTTGGTTGTCTCAGTCTGCTTCTCACTGGTCAGGTATGTATTTCTAATGGTTTTCACTGCCATGGCATCTCGATATCCGAAGAAAATAGTGATATAATGACGTTTAGCAAATGAAACAATTCCAGTATTAACCTGGAGTCTGTTCTGTCAATTGAGACAGAGTGTCAGTCTGTAGAGCTGTCAAGCTGTCACACTTCACTAACACAGACTCCGCTTTAACATTAATAAAGAAAGGGCAGTAGACAGCCTAATTGATTTAACGGTCAGCCCCCACAATGCAGCTTCTCCAGGGGGAAGAGACGCTTGTGCCCTGAGACTGCCTGTCAAAAAGAGATGCCCTTGCTGCTGCCCATGCAGCCTTCGCACTCTGAAGGGACAGAATGATAAACTTCTCTCACAGTGTTTAGTGAAGCTAATCCTCCATCTCTGATATTAATACTTATTAATTTGATTTTTGGCTCCTTTATCCAAATAATCAAACAAATACACACACTTACAGTTCTCAATTTAGCAACTAGGTAACGCAAAGGAATCACAAGCCTTATTCTTTACAATGTCATTTGTTTACACTATAACTTAATATCAAACATCATAATGTCCTCTGAAACCCCCTATGTTTTAAAAGCTGGAAAACATGTAAGGACACTTCAAACCTTCCCAAGCATGCATGTTCAACACATGATAAAGAACCCACTTCTGGACACCTCATACAAAAGATGAAACAGAAGAACTAAGTGCAAGTAAAGAAGTAGAACTAAATACAAATTAAGCAACAACAGCCCATAAACAAAGCCCTTTTCTCCAGACTGACCCTGGTTTTCTATTTGGAAAGCAGACTTGCATCTGAAGGAAGATGTGGTGGTAAAACAGAAATACATATCAGATTTTCAAGCTACTGTATCATTTCACATTTACTAGTTTGTTGAAGAATGACTGCAACATGAGAGAAGTTATGGATGATTAAAGAATATTATGCTAAATAAGATGCATCTCCTTGTAAGGTGAGTAAGAATAATAAAATAAAAAACAAAAGTCACAATAGTTTCTTTTTCTATCTTCTTTTAAAGAAGGAAAAGTACCCACCCAAAACTGTCACTCCAGCTGACATTGTATGGGGCTACTGTTCTCTTAAATCACAACCAGAGTTATAAGACATATTTTGTTGTGTTGCTTTTACTCATTAGGTATTACTCTAATCTCTTTTTGACTCAAGAAAATTAGGGTACCTATGATGCAGGATAAAAGAAAGTCTTCTAAAATTAAAATCCAATACCATTTCACACATCCTATCAGTCCCTCTCCTATTGTCAGATGTTGCAATGCTACAGTTTTTCATGTCCCAACTGGGCAAGCATGCCCCAAACAAAACACCCTTACCAGCGCTCTCTCACACTCATAAGGAAAATCTGTAAGTGGCTGGGAAAAAATATGTGCGCAGGTTCTGTAAATTTTTTTAGAAACAATAAAAATTTTCTACGCTGTCTATCCCTAGGAAGCCACAGATGAATAATGAAGAAACCGTACTGCAAATACTGTATCTCACATATGCACGCATGCAAATCAAAGCACAACTTTCATGCAAACTAGATAATGCACTTCTAAATGTACTTAACTAAGACATATATGCTGTCTCTGAGGAAAATGAGAGAAATTATGTCACTAATACCATGACTGTCCAAGGCATCCTCAAAGGATAAAGAATTAACAAGAAAACTAGAGAGGGAACAGAATGGCACAACACCAAGTACTTTCTGTAAAAAAAATAAAAGACAACACACAGCTGAGGAACATGAATTGCAAATGAAGATGGAGCCCACAAAACCAGCAGAATTCTGTAGACTGCTCCAAAGCATCACCATCAAGAGTTGCAACACTATCTTCCATACCCTTGAAAGGAACAAGACTGAAGAAAATAAAAGCACGCTAGACAAGGCTACAGGCTGTCAAACAGACAGAAACCAAGTAGCAAGAGTAAAAGAAGAAAGCGCATTTCAAGCTGTAATACACAAAAAGAAGCCCTTCCAATGAGAATGAAAAATACCCACAAAACACAACTGAGGAAATTCTTTATAAATCACTGAAATTCATTGAGCCAGTAAGAACACAAGGAATTACAAATCTTATCGTTCCTTGTCTGCTGCGCTTGTCTTCATCAAAAGCACAATACACTTATTTTTTTTCAACTGCAAGACTCAACCTCAACACACACTCAACAAAACCAACTAATGGGAAAGACAAATGTAAAGTGGTGCTATCACTCCTAATTTTACGAAGTTAGGACTGACAAAGTAATAAGCTGAACTGAGCAACTGTGGTAACAATGTGAAGCTGTTCCAGAATTCAAATAAAAATGCTGTCTTCGGTTAGGCATTTGTAAAAGCCCATACTTGTACAAGAAAAAAAAAGAAAAAAAAGATGCCAGAAAGCCATAGTGAAGAGTTTAGAGAAAGACATGGGTAGGAATTTATCCCCTTTTATGGCATATCAAGAAAATCTGCTTTGCTGCTTGTTGTTTTAAACCGGTTTTCTTTTTTTTTAAATCAACACCTCATCTACTTTTACTTGCCTCAAAACCTGATTCAACAGGTATGAGAACCACAGGTTTCTGACAGTCATATGGAAAACTAATTAAAATACTGAATAAAAATTATTTACTCTTAATTCTTCACTTTGTTACACCCACACAAGAATGAGGGCATTGCTGTCCTTAGCAAGAAAATCCAGCTCTTTTTTTTTTTTTTTTGCTTTTGTTAACATCCATTATATTCTAAGAAAATGTAAGTATTATAAACAAAACTAAATTAAGGTTTCCATTTACTGATGTGCCGTATCAATTAGAAAGATCTTGTGACCTTCCACAAACAGACCTCAGCAAAACTTAGAAGAAACACAGAATTAAAGTACTTTCTTCCATCACCTCTCTATCCTAGAGGACCCAGTGCACCAACACCACAACAACACACACTTCTGAAGACAGTGTAGAATTCTGTGGGATAAAGGCACAAAAAAGTCTCTTGAAGATCAAGAGTCTAATGACTTTTTCTGTGTTGAATTAGGACATTTAGGTACACTGAAGTTAATTTATCTACACCCATCATACTTAGAAAAAAACCATAATCCACAAAGATAAAGGCATGCGTCTTTAATTTCATAATTTTACTGCCCTTATGACCAAGATTTAACGTGAAGTTCTGCCTTGCCAAAAACTTCTGTACCACTATCATGTTCCACCTCATTGCTTAAAACCCTGGGAGTAAAAGGCCTTCCTGCTTCACCAGTCATACGTGCAGCCTACTAAGCACTGTATTTAAGAAAATGCGTACAAATCATGGTTTGCTTTTCGTCATATGTTTCAGGTCACAGATAAGCTAAGGCACTAGAAGCCTCTTCCACTTCGAATGGGAAAAATTCATTAAATCCTTCATCACAGCTCTGTTGATTTGCTCCCTTCCAACGCTTAACACAATCACAGACAGCAGAGAGAACCTCCTGTGGTTATCAACAATTTTGGGGCAATAGCGTTACAGCTGAGTTTCATATGCCAAAAGATTTAAGTTTTTCTAAAGTTGACAGCATGGAAGATTTTGAGATAACATCACACAGCCTTAACACTAAATTTAACTATTTGTCAAAAACTTTGGCTGGTAGATATATAGGTAACCGTGGTTATCATGTACAATTGCAGCTGAGACATGACTGTGTTAAGGAAAAAGATACAAGGTGCTACCTGATTATTAAAGGGCTCCTTTCATTCCTGTCAGCTTCACTGTGCTGTAACAGTGGTGGTGGTTTTGCTATGAAACCAGGGTGTATGTGCCAAATAATAAACCAGGGTGTATTCACTCGCTCTAGTTGCTTTTATATGTGGGTGTGTCTATAACGCACACCAATCTTTCTACCTATACCCAACTCCTTTACCCTGTCCTATCTTACGAACTTTAAGAGATATACAACTCTTTATTTGTTAAATGTATCAGGCAGCCTGGCAAGAGTTCTAGATGCAAGTGAAATAGTTCTGCAAATTTCATATTTAGTGGCTTCACTTCAGAGCATTAGTGCCACCGAAGTGCAGAGAGAAGGGAGTGTTGGAGGGAACCAGGGCCGGCCTGTCCACGTGAGCCAGTCTGCACTCAGACAAGAATGACAGCAGCAGCAGATGCTACCATTTTGGTTTTGTGTCAACGTATTTATCTGATCTCACCAAGAAGTGGAGCAAGCTGTCCCACTGATTACTTAATAACTCAGAATCACAGAATTTCTGGTTAAGAAAGGTCTCTGGAGGTCATCTGTTGGCAACACTAGATAGGGCCAGATAGGGCTTTGCTAAGTACAATGTGGATAACTCCCAAGGATGGAGACCCCGTGCAGACTCTTTGGGTAACACGTTCCAGTGCTGCATTACCCTCCTGGTAAAGAGCCGCAGCAATTACTAAATGATTCCTGGAACCATAAGAATTGCTTTGTCTCCTTACCACTGAGTTCCTAACATTGATTGTGTTGGCTATTGACAACTGCTTCTGTTGAAGTATGTCAGACAGGTAAAAAACTATTACAGTCTATCAGATCTTGTGAGATGCTCAGCATCCTTTCAGAAGGAGTTAGACGGCAGCCTGCATTTCTCAAGACTGATTTATCAAAGTTTAAATCCCCTACAAAAAGTCAAATTCATAACACAAGAGGAAAAAAGAATGCATTACTGTATTACAGTGCTGCACAGTTTACCTATGTTTGTCAGCTTCTAATTAAAAAGCAACCATGAAGACAAACTATTTTATTGTATTAGCTTTACTATGCAGTAGGTACAAAGAAAATATTTTCTACTACTAACCTTACCAGTTCTTGGCATGACTGCCTTTCCTTCCAGAGTAATACTATACTTGACTTCTCAATCTTTTCAAAACTTAGCTTAAAAGAAAGTAACACAATCATAATGCTCACACCAAAAATCACTTATAGTATTTTTCATCACCACACTACTGACAGAACAGTTTCTCAGTGTGTTAGAAAGACAAATAAAAGAATTTTTTACTGGCATTTTAAAGTAAGATTTTTCTAAGGCTACTAGACTTAACTAACTTCAAATCTCTGAAACAGTCACGCAATACACATACCTGCAATCGGAATATTCTGTGAGACTGACAGCTGTACATCTCCAGTCCCAGGTGGCATGTCAATTACTAAATAGTCCAGTTGACCCCAGTCAACCTAGAAGATGACAATAAAAACGTATGTTGGAGGCTTGAAGTGGTTTTTTTTAAGGCACTTTATAGGAAAGGAGGACTGCAATAAATGTAATTTTTTTTTTTATTACACAATGTAAAACAAGTGAATCAAAGACATGTCAAAAGAATGACACTGAGATGCCCTTTTAGTCACACTTTCAGTACAGGATCAAGAAATTATTCTTCTAAGAGATACAATCTTTGCTGATCACTCAAAACTATGGGCATAACTTTATTATCAACCTTATAAGCATAACCCTTATTGAATTCTTTCCTCCCCAAAAAAGTAGCAACAACTTAATTTAAGACTTTTACTTTGCAGTTGCTTAATCACAGCTTAGAAGCAAATGTTAGGTAAAATTCAGGCTAAAATTCTGGATTTTGTTCAACAAATATGGCTTAGGAACTGTTTCCATTAATTTAAAACCAATGTTTCTTGCTTATCAGTTCTTCAAAACTACATATAAATCTTTAGTAATTTTTTTCTGCTGTGTTACTGCAATGTTATTCGTACATGGAGAGCTATTAGTACTGAATTTTTTCTAGGGGAAAAAAAGCTGTTGGGAGGAAAAAAAAAAAAAAAAACCACAACAGATTTGCTAGATGAAAATTACCGGGTATAATTATACAAACTTACAACTTACCTGACATCACATGATAAAAAAAGTTTACTGGTTGCTAGGCATCAAATGAAAGTGACCATTAATATCTACGAGGCTCAAATGTGAGAATGCTGTGATTATTTACATTCTTTACCACAACAGATTTCCCAGAGAGCCAAATAGCTCTCTCTAGAGCACTGTGTACTGCAATGCACATTCTCCTCATTAGAACAGAAACGGTCCTAGGTCTATTCTATATAACATAAAGCCAAGCTATACTTTGTCTAAACATTATCTCGATTCAATTCTGACGTGGCACAGGTTAGTACCAGTGCATTCTTACTAGCCAGCAGTAATGATATAAGGTCTTTTGTCTCTGCAGTACAGAAACTTTAGAAATCATAACCACATTAAAAATACAGATCCACAAATATCTCCCCGTCATTTTTCTCTCCACACAGGCCTAATGCAATTATATCGTATGTTTCCAATTCATACAACAGATATAAGATACAACAGTCTATGAACTGCTTTAATACAGGAAAATGCCAAACAAGAGCAGGATTTTACTTGCTCTTTTATTTTATACATTCCCTCAGAGCCATTTTAACAGCAAAAACAATTGACATTTTGTCAGTCCCCCAGTTATTGTCCTGAAGTGTTAGACCCTGTCAGGGGAACACACTCATGCATTTTCATTCAGTTCTTGTACAGATGATTATCTTCTGGGGAAGCACAAGTGATGTGCAATCCAGACCACTAACCCAATGTAGCACTGCAGTGAGAAATGGAATTTTTCAAGGCAGACTAATGAAGATGGAAGATTTCGGAGCACTTATGGGAGAAGGGGGATGGAGAAGGTTAGTTACAAATTCTAACTTTAGACATCTAAATTAGGGACTCTCAGGCACACCTCCCTTTCCTCATGTTCTATACAACTGCAGCGGGAGCACCAAATGGTGCCTCAGACAGCCTGGCTAAACAGGAAACGCTACTTAAGTTAACCACAGCAAACACTGCACTTTTCCACATTTAATATGGATCTCTATTACCTATAGTACTATATTATTTTACAATATCTGTATTTTGTCAACAAAAATGGCATATACCTAGCAGATTTCTAAAAGTAATCAGCATTCATAGTCATATTGAGACTACATAACCCCAAAGAAAAATTACATATATGTGCAAAAATGTATTGTACTGAAACAGAAGCATGGGATAGAGAAGCCTGTTTAGCTAAAAAAATCTGGTTTTTACTTGTGTTTTTCTTAACTGATCTTGCTTAGTTATAAAGCAAAATAAATGCCAGTGCTGATGAAAGCCTCCCTTTCCAATGAAAATGACTTTGCTCACTTGAAGGCATGAACTTTAAATTTCTATGTTCCTTAATTAAAAATTAACCATTATAAAGGTGACAAATTGAAATTACATAGATACTAAAAAGCAGTAGTTTACAACATGAAGTCAAGTTCCTTAAAGATCCCCAGCTAAACACGCATACATATCCTCTCAAAACAGTTAAGTGCATAAATCTTAATATACAAACCCAAGTCTTTCATAATAATCACAACCATTTTGAAATGCTAAAGTACAGAGGGTTTTACTTTTTAAAAAGGATTAACTCAAAATACCTTTTTCCCTGCCATGCCTTCATAAAGGCTGATCCTAGCATCTTTTGTTAAGTCCAAATTTACAAGTCCAGTAATCATATTCTCCTTCCTTAAATACTTCTACAGAAACAATGAACAAACTGGTTGTTTTCTGCCTTGCAGCAAGATGCAGTCCTGAAACACATCTATGAGTGACATAGCACTACTACCATTCTGACACAGTTTCCAATCACTTTGCCTACCAAAACCACCTCGTTCTTGAAAAAACTTGGATATTGACTAGTTTTCAGCCCATTTCTCCATGAGCTCAACTTCAAGGTACAACCTTTTAGGTACAGCACTGCCTAATGGAGTAGTGCAAGACAATCCAAACCCCACCCTTATCAGAAGTAACAGGAATAAAAAAATAAATACACTGTTTTTTTCCCACAGCTAAAAGCTGTGACTTTCTGGGCCTGTCCTGTAACTTTTCTTTTCGCTCTTACCAGAGGATCTGCTCCTCCAACCTTGGAGCCTTGGTAAAAACATCTCCATGTAGAGCCTTTAAAGTAAAAGAACACTTTCACAGAGAGCTTACTGCTTCAAAAACATACAGAACAGTTGTTGCTTGAGAAGTTACTTTCAAAATGTATCATGTAGAGTAGAATGGGAGAAGGGGTACACAAATCAGAGGGCACCAGAGCTTTCTGCCTCAAGCTTCCTTCGTAAGTGACCCCATAACAACAAAAAGAACTTTCAACATGCATCTTCTGGATTGTCCTATGAGTAATTATTTTTATTAAAGTTATAGACCTCTAAACCAGAAGTTAGTAATGGAATCTTAAGCACATGGTGACTCTCAAGGTAAATCTCATTGCTAGGCAACAGGAAAAATACTCTGTTAACACACAGTGCAATTAGATTATAATGCTTTATTTAATTTATAGCACTGAAACCATCTTATTCCATGTATTTTCTTCAAATTCATAGATTGCAAAAAACCAAATGAGCCGTCTTTATCAAATCAATTGTGCTCCATTATAATACTTATAAATCTGAGCACATAAAAATGGAGAAGCTGCACCATCCCAGCAGCAGTGGAGAGGATGTGCTGCTGTGCAAAGCAGGACAGAAGACAGGCTTCTGTCACATCAGTTCAGAAAAGCCATCAGTGAAGATGCCTAGGGGTGCACGTGTTGAATATGCGTGAGAACTACCCTCCACACACCTCTCTGAGTTATGCCACCGCTGTGGCGCTGAACTGGTGGAAGTCAGATGGCAAACTAGATTGGAAAACCACTCCTCATTAAAACTAATCATGGTTTTTATTTTGAATGTAGTCAAATAGTTATCCTCACAATTTTAGTCTCTTCTTTTTTATTTGTAATTCAGGGTGAGAATGGAGAGCTGCACCACAATGACATAGCTGTAATTGCTGAAAAGAACTGGGCTAGTGGTTTTGCACAGTAGTTTTTGACCAGGGTCCTCTGGACACACAGACTTGCTCAGACTTAGGTTGGGGAACCCTGCACCTCATCCCATTTCTCTCTGTAGACTACTTCTTATTCTCTTCTATTCTGCAAAAAGGAGACGGTGAACACTGTAGAGTTCAGTTGCTCCTCCATTACCCTCCCACAGGAATACACAAGCAGTATTACAGTCTTTTATTAAACAAATTATTGAATGTAATTTGGAAGGTATAACGATTTGTTATAGAAGCATACACGTTATTTAATGAGAGAAGAAATTCCAGTTCTGTTACTAAATTTCAGCAAAGGAGGAAAAAAAAGGGAGGCGAGACATTTTTAATTAAATTTAGAATTGGAACATATAATCAGAGGAGTGGCTTTCTGAAATCTACTATTGCCATTCATTCAACATTATTAAAATGGGACGTATAATCAGGCTGTGATATAAAACACTAATTTGAATGCAAATCCTGTTTATATGCAACAATTTACCAAATCAGGACCACTAGTCCCCATGTTCTCAATCAGCTCTGAGAAGTGTCTGTATGCAAATGCAGTTGCATACAAGTAAATGAGCTCAGATTAACAGCACATTACATTAAATTAGTTCCCTTTGCAAGCAATAAGCGGACAGCAGTTACAAAAGCCTGCCTTGTAGCATCTGAAATCTGTCAGCACCTTTGCATGTACAGAAGTGTTAATATCTTTGCCTAATACATACAGTGTGTAAGACATTTCAAACCATGTAAATGTAATTGCACTTTCCTTAAGTATAGCATTCATCTTTTTAAAAAAAGGTTTAACTTGATGTTTATTGTTAAGCAATGTAATTAAGTGCCATGTGCTTCTGTGTATTTTCCCTTGCTCAGGAACACCATGAATGCTTCTATGTAAATTATTTTAATCAATCACTGTTTATGTGACAATTCATAATCAAAATACCAGATAGGTATTTTGAGTAAGGGTTCCAAATAGCATGTTAAAGCAGAGGTAAAGCATAGATATATAGATTGCATTTCTGCTGAGGAATGAAGCCTGAGCATCCCCCGTGCATGAGGCAGAAATGACAGAATATTAGCACAGAAGAGGGATTGCTGCTTGTGGTTTTGAAGTAATCCTGGTGTTTGGTAAATAACAGAAGATATTATTTATTTGTTCTTATTAAGAGGAATACATGCAGAGTTTCAATCAAGCAGCACTGCAGGTGCAGACTTGGCAGCAGCCAGCCAGGCTCTGAACACCAGTATCAGAAAAGCTCTAAGAGCTACATTGCAGGCAGCTTAAGGCCTCTTCCAGCCTTATCCCCCCCCTCCTCCTAACTACTTTGCTGTATATATAGATAAGTTAATACAGGCAAACAGCTGTTGTTAACTGAATATGTGTATGTATATAAATGTTCACATATACTTAGACCTGTTAGTGCAAGATAAATATTTAAAAAGACTCCTCGAAAAATTAAAGATTCTGCTTAAACATACACAGAAAATGGGAACAAATAATTAGTTTCATGACTAAGAAAACAGATAATTTAGGAATAGTATAATGAAACATGGCGTTTTAATAATAAAATACTTTTATATATTCTCACAAACATTTGATAAAAGAGACATTCCCCAGCCATAAAACAGACTTTTAGTTCCTACAGAAACTTTCTCTCCAGTAGTGAAGTAACTACTTATAACACAGCAGGATATTCCATATTGCTTAATACAACTCAACACTTTCTGAACAAAGACAACTGCCCCTTTGACTTGTCCTCTGATGCTTAACCAATCTTGAAGACTTGCAATCTAACACCACGAAAAACAGATGCACTGCAATGGTTCAAATTCCCTCTAAGGTATTTCTGAGCAGCCTATTCTGCCAAGTTCAAAGAGAAATTGAAGTGAAGTGTAAGAACAGTTTGCTCCAAAGACTTCCATAAAGAGAAGGAAATTCTCCTATTCTTTCTCCAAATAGATGAGAGTAACTTTAGAAATAAGTGCCTAGGAAGGAAGCCAGAATTCAGTTCAATTCAACCACAAAAAGAGAAACTGGCCTCCTCCTCCCCAATGGCTTTTAATAACGTTAAGAACTGAAAGCAAATGCAGTAGCCTGAAGTTTCTGTCACCTTCACCTATATAACTTACAGAACTAAAAAACTCCAAGATGTCAACAAAGAGGTTGCTCTCTATGGTGTGTTCCAGGAGACTGAGGGAAGGCACTTAACACCAGGCTCCTGCTAAGCTTCAGAAAGCCCAGTCAACACCGTGTCAGCCTAAAGGGAGGATGGCACACAGCTATGGGACAGCCTGGCATGGCCACAAGAATCCAGGGACAGTCTCTGGGTACGACTGAAAACGAGTATTTTTGTGCATCCCCAGCATGACTGATGGAGACTTATCAGCACTACCACACAAAAAAAGACTCTTCCACTAGGTTTGAGTTGTTACTACAGAGGGCTTTGTTCTCTAAAAGACACGACTTCGAGAAGCAAACTTTTATTATGCAGTCAGTTGTGAGATGGATCATTGATGCGCTGCTCTCTACTCTTGACTCACAAACAGTCTGCACTACATAAATTGCAGAAACTTTTCTTCAGAAACACGCCACCTTTTTTTTCCTGTTCTGTGGTACAGAACTGTCTGTAGTTCAGCTGTTGAATAATGATGACTGGAAAAGAAATATGGAACTAGGCAAGTTTCTATTCTTATGCCTTTTGGCAATAAAATTAAGTAATATAAATGTAAACAAATCAGAAGAATGTGGGCTAGCATCACATCATTTAATTAAACTAATCAACAGGTTGATGTAGCTACATTAAGCACATCATCTAAACTATAAATTCTCTTTGAGTTCTCCCTGCTAATACACAAAGGCATCAGCATTGTTGAGCTATCAAATCCAAAGTAAACAACACATTTTTAAGGCAGTGTTATCAGGACCCAATTTAAGCTCATACAATTTACATATGCTGTTTGATTCAGATCTTCCCTACAATAACAACAGAAGGAAATGCTACAAGTGTTGACAACAAATATCATAAAGGGAGAAGCTTATTAAGCCCACCATCCCATAGGTATTTTAGCCATTATTTCTGTAACGATGTTAAAAGCAGATATATAGCTTAAGACTGGATGCTAAAGTTATGCAATGGAAAACAATGTCCCTAATTCTCTTCACAAGTCATTTAACTTCCTTAAAGTTCAGTTCATCTTCTGGTACAATGAGAAAATTAGTAAATTCCTTACTGTGGTACCAACAGACTAATATAGGCATCGTGTATGCCCACCACTGAGACTGTGATTTTAAATTAATGCTTAAAAATCATTAGATTAAAAGGATCAGAAAATTCTGTTTCCTAAGTACAATGTATAACCCTTTTTTGTACAGAAGATGGAACTTCTACAGAGGACAGTCTAAGGCCTTCAGAAAAAGGATTACAGAAGAAAATAACATGATAGATGTTATTCAAGTCACTTAAGATGCCACTGAAGAAAACCCTCCAATATTACCATAAATTGTGCAATACAAAAACTGGAATAGAATCAATTAGATATAGACCACTGAACTGAGACCAAAAGACAGTATATCTCAATATAGGGCTTCGTTTTTTGTCTGGTGAGATGTTACCAGATCTCAGGGTAAGTAGCCTTGAGGTGAAACATGAATTTTCAGTAAAAAGTTTGTTTGTTTGTTTTTAAATAACCTGTTTTTCACAAATATGGACAAAACTCCATCCTCCAAACTTTATGTACTTAAAATTCAGAAGCATATCCTCCCCAGTCACCAAATTCAAAATAGTCTACCCTTGCTAATGAAACCAACATTGGAGAGTCTGCTTGAACAACCTTGGAGCACAACAATCAATACACCTAACGAGAAACAAGACATCACAACAAGGCTGCAAAAAATACAGAACCTTTCAATCCCACAGGGAGATTCAAGAGGATGAGAGAGTGTGAAAAAAGAGTGTAAGTAAGAACACACGCGAGAACAAGCAGAGCAGATCACTGACTTGCTGGGATTCTTGACCATGGGACTGGGACTGTGAAGTTGGTATACATTCTCTGTTAAAAGAGAGCCTTTAGGTCAGAAAGGAGCAAGAACAACTGCAATACAGGTTGTCCTTATGAAAAGTGGAACACAAAGTGCATTAAAGACTCAGACAAGATGTAAAAATAAAAATTTTAAAATTGTACACGTTTTGCAGTTGCACACCTAACATTCCCACAATTTAAAGATGTGCTGAAGGTCTTATTCCTAGAGTAGTAAGAGCATTTACTATGAATTAGACAACAGACAATCTGTGAAATCATCACATACAGATTGCCAAAACAATTGCTGTGCCTACAGAACCATGTTTTTGCTTCACCAGTGCCCTCAGTTATGAATCTGCAACAGTGAATTAAAAGGGTTACTTGTATTCTAAACCTAATTAAGATAATTTGCTGAAGGTGCTGATACCATGAATTTCAGGGACATGCAGTGATTACTGCCAAGCAACGGACAGCCTTCATATTTTCATTTGCTTCCTAGATTTTTATTTAGCTCCAATTCCTACTTCATGGTTTTTATACAGAAAAAAACTGTTTACACCTAGCAGAAAAAGTACTTAAAATGGGCACCCACTTTAGCTGCATAATAAAAGAGCTGTATTCCAAAGGCATCATTGTGCTGGCAGAACATATTCCTCCTTTTAAAAAGATACAGTATTTTGCTCCATGAACAGTAAGAAGAAAAACATCTTGCGGTTTCATAAATAGTACAGAAAAGTGGTTTTTTTTCTTTGTTAGGGAGGGGGAAAAAACAACAAAACCAAAAATCAGCCACTAATCCCTGATACCTTAAGCATAATTACTTTACATTTGTGTCAATCACTTGGTATGTAAAAAAATAATCACTTTTCTACAAAGAATATTGGTAAAAAACCTGCTGCTATTCTTGGATATCTGCAGTTATTTTCTGGGAGCAAAAGAGATATAGGAAGGTGGCAAGAGTGAAGGATCAGTCTGTCAGCTTCCAACAGTCAGAATGCAGTTCTCTGAAATCAGTTTAATATATATTAATTTAATATTAATTTTTAAAAGCTGTTTAGATAGTTACATTCATATTTACTAAGTTAAATTAGTGTGTAATGCTAAACAATGTATCAGTGTTTAGGGGTGCGGAGGTTCCACTTTTGTTTTGATCAAAAAGAGGAAAAAGGAATGCTGAAAAAAATGAAGAAAAAAAAAAAAAAGCCTAAAAAAGCAGCTTTGGTGAGCTTCACCTATGCATTGAGAAACAACCCTAAAAATTCTCCTAAGGATCTTGACTACTCAGGAAGGGAAATACCAACATCTCCACTGAGCACCAAGTTTCAACCAGAAGCCCAGTTGGTACCCTTTAATTACACACACACCTGGGAGAAAGGAGCAAGTCTGACAGGCCCTGCCTAGCAGGCACACTCTAAATGCACCTGCCAGTGGCACCACTGAATTCAGCACAAAGCTGAGCACTCGTGGCCATTAAAAACAAAATAGAACAAAGCCTGTAGTTCTGCTGTTATAATTGCAGCTGTTCAGTATCATAATTAGACATATGAGAGAACCTATCCATGAATTAGAAGTTTCAATTTCTCAGGCAGGTGGCATTTACCTGGGCCACTGTACAATCAAGAATGCAAAAGCCATGGAAACAACCAGGACCCTAAGTAAGGCCAGTAGCTGAGGTATTAACCTGGAAAGCTGAAACTTCAGATTAACTTCATTTCCTGCATAGCACTGCTCACGCTCCCCCTTCACACATCTAGTCCTGGCCCCAGGAATCTTGCATCCCTGGCTGTAGAGCAGAAGGTTTTGACCGCTGTATGTGCTTTCAGGGCACTCTGCTGGCTAGCAGGAAACACAGGCTTAAATGCTAAACTGAGAAAGTAACTGAACTTGCAGCTCCCATATCCTGGCTGAACGGTTACGGAAACTTCCCAGGCTGTTATTATGAACAGAGAATAAGCCTGTCAAGCTAAACTAAAAGAAAGGTCTTGGCACCTAACAGAAGATATTAGATTTTGGCTTTAAATCTGAGCTCCACAGAGCTGTCCAATACAGGCTACAATTAGGTGCTGACATCCAGGACAGAGACAGAAAGTGAGACACATCCCATAGGCTTTTCCTAACGACCCTCTTGCTCAACATACTCAGTATTGTTCATTTCCAGCAAGCAAACCTACCAACTTTAACTTACACCATTAATTTCCACTTATTCCACACCAACCTCTAAACTTCAGCGCTCTAAGATACTGCACCTATTCTCTTAAGACAGTGCCAAAGAGTCTGAAAGTACCACCAGGAGGGGAAAGTAACCCTTCAGATAGTACCATTGGGAACGACAAGTGATGTATTCCCACCATCCCACGGTACGCTGTGGCTCCAGCCCAGGCTTTGGTTTAGCTTTCCATTCCTGCAGGCAGGGCACCTACTTCTTAGGCAGCGCAACGTGCAGCACACCAACACCCATGTCCCTTTTTGCATCTAACCTACAGCAGCTAGAAAGAAAGAACAGACTCCTTTATTAGTGGAGAAGAATAGAGAAAGTAGAAGGGTGGCATTAGGTGCTACCATTTTTTAAAGTCTCACATAAATAATGGAAGCTTCATTTAAAAAAAGAAAACAAATAGTGCCTTCTCTTTTCCTAGTTCCTCTACCTCCAATATTGCTGTTTAGCAAACACTTGCGAACATACTTAAATCGCCACCTCTTTCCGTGAATGAAGCTGGATGCCATTTGGGCACAAAGTTCTGAACTTTGTCGCAGAGAAACCTTAAACCTCAAAGCAGTTCTCTTTAAATGGTGAAGGCAAAAAAGACGGGCAAAAAAGACTAGTTCTAGGCCCAGCGCAGCCATTTTGAGACACCACGAGCTCTCCGCCATTTCTTCCTGCCTACTCAACAAACCCAGCAAAACCCAGCATGTTTCGTGTTTGTTTTGTTTTATGCAAAGGAGGGCAGACACATGCATACCTGTGTAATCTGTGCGAGAGATGAGACTACTGGAAGCAGAGCAAAGAAAATACTCCCGTAGCCTGTTCCCACAGCAGCAGTAGCTGCACAGTCATAACCATGACAGCTGAGGAACCAGGCCAAGAAATGTTTGCTGTAAATACATTCTCACTATGCTGTTAGGCTTTTTTTTCTTTGCTTTTTTTTTTTTCTTTTTTTTAATCCTCAAAGACAGTTAAAATACATTACTGCAAACGCTTCCAGTTCAGCAGTAAGTTGTTGGCTAATGTCTTTGTTTTCTTTTGGCTTTCCTAACACTTTTTTCTATGACTGTCAATTCTTTTCAGAGACTATAATCCCTTCTCATATCAGCTGCTAACACAAGCCAATAAAGCTACAGGGATCCATATAGATCCTGCTTCCTTCATTAAGAGAAGAAAGGCAACGGAACAGGTTTTGTAGCTTCAGCCGGAAACAAAAAGAATCAAGCCCATATGCGTTCAATAATTCCTGTCCCAAAACATACAGGAGCACTCAAGTCAAAGGGATATATTGCACTTGGGTGATGGTAGGAATACTCTTAACTCTGTAGGGAGTTAACCTGGGGGGCAGAAGGGTGGAAAGAAGGAGCCTTCTGTGCTTTCGGCTGCAGTGCTTCCCTGAACCTGTGTTTAGCCTCTAATCTCCACAAAGTATAATTTTCCTTTTATATGTACATACTGATTGGGACTGGTTAAGGCAGCTCTCTCTGGACAGACTGGACCTTTCAAGGAAATTATTAGCATCTGAGCAAATTAGTGATGATTATACAAATCCCTGTAACAGGCTTTTCTAAACATCAACATCACAACTAAAGCATGGCATAGAAATTAGCATCAAGATTTCCATTGATTTCAGTGGGCTCTGTATGAGAAGAAAATAGTTTTTGTCCTTTAGTCTCAGTGAAATAAATGTAAGCGAAAAATCAGTATAAGCATTTTTAAAACAGATTATTTTATAAGGTATGAGTGGGTCATCTGCTTATCTTGCCCTTGAAACAGTTTCCTCAATTTCAACGATAAAATGAGTAATGACAATTGACCTTCCTTGCTTTAGATGAAAGCTTATTATAGACTTAAGACAAAAATCTCACAAGCTGCCAGAGTGATTGTTTACTGTCTGCCAGCTGTTGACGCAGTCTTAGCAGCATATCAAAGTGCAGTCTTAGCACTACAAAGTTTGGCCACTATTTATTATTGAGTATTGTTCCCCTTTTCCAAGTATCTCAATAGTGAATCTCAACGTTTCTAAATAGAACAAATACATAATATCAGTGGCCTTATGTGTAGGGATGAAGTGTCTGGATTTTTTCATTTTCGTACTTTGGATCACAAAAATAAAAATATAAAAGCATCCCAACTCCCTAAAGATGCAACTGCTCTTACTGTTCTGAGGAACAGTGATGTGGCAATTTACTTTTTCTCCAAACTGTAAAGTAGCAGACTTTAGCCTGAACTAACAATCTCTATGCCCACCTCAGGCTGAGATAACTCAAAACAGAAAAATAAAACAGAAGAAATATCTTTTAATTGCTGAAATGCTGGCAAATTTTTCACTGTAGTGACACCTGGTGAGACTACTGTGTTTTAGAATTATGCACTGCAAAGTATAAACACATCTTTGTAGTTTACAACATAAGCACAGCTTTGTTTAGCTCTATGAAACATAAACTGTAAATATCCTGCTACAGACTATCTGCCTCAATTACTTGCAGAGTGGATAAATACATTAATATTGTGAAAGACAAGACAATTTTGAAATTAACAAAAATTCTCAAATGCAAGATGCTGCCAAAAAACAAAATACAGAAAACAATATTAATCTGCATTTAGCATATACACGTTAGTACCTCTATTCTGTTGATAAAGACAAGTGTGCATAGACTCTTAAATGTGTATTAAAAGGCAAAAAGATAAAATTTTGAAAAAAACCCAAAACCCCTAGCAGCTATTCATGTTTCTGACCACCTTTGCTACA
>NW_009260791.1:7619874-7655569 GCF_000687185.1 Egretta garzetta
TCTTTCCCTGTCTTGAAAATTTACTGCCATGCTGCAAGTTAAATGCCTTCAATGGTAATCTCTTGACAGAGTGCCCTTCCTAAACCAAGCATTAAAAATAAAATCCACACTCAAAAAAAAAAAAAAAAAAATTCTGGCTTCACTGCAGTGCTTTTTATTCACTTGCTCTTTACATTTACAATAAGAATAATTTTCATCATTGACTCACTATTACTATTCTGGGGATCCTTTCATTTCTTTGAAAAAAATCAGAGCCATCAACTTGTTATTGTCATCTTCCTCCTGACCCAATACGTGTCATTCTCTGCTAAATCCCATTTCACTCTCATCCACCAATATACTCTCTCACTAATTTTATACTGATGAGAGAGTTTTTTGCCCACACTAATAATAATTTTCTCTTTGAGCAAGCCCTCAGTGACATTTATCATCTAAGTGATGAACACAGCAAAACTGGAACTTTATTCCAATTTGCTCAAGCCATCTTGAAGGATAAGAAGTATTAGCTACCCTTAAAATCCAAGGTTTGCACCTATTCTCTTAAGACAGTGCCAAAGAGTCTGAAAGTACCACCAGGAGGGGAAAGTAACCCTTCAGATAGTACCATTGGGAACGACAAGTGATGTATTCCCACCATCCCACGGTACGCTGTGGCTCCAGCCCAGGCTTTGGTTTAGCTTTCCATTCCTGCAGGCAGGGCACCTACTTCTTAGGCAGCACAACGTGCAGCACACCAACACCCATGTCCCTTTTTGCATCTAACCTACAGCAGCTAGAAAGAAAGAACAGACTCCTTTATTAGTGGAGAAGAATAGAAGAGTGGCATTAGATGTCTGCTGTAGTCTGTATTTTGAAATTTTTCATGTAAATAAGTACCACCAGTATTACTGTTAAGCAAACACTTAAAAATGTGCTAGCCTTCAAATCCATGTCTCCAGAGTCCACTCCTGAACTCATTCCTGCCCCAGAGGGAGAGCTTTTCTTCTAAAAAATCTGGACATATAAGATTTATTCTACACTTCTAACTTCTTCAGATGTTTTTTGTTGCTATCTTTGAATTTTTCTTTGTCCGATTTAGACTGTAAAATACTCAAGGCTGACACTGATAGCAAGATTAAAAAAAAAAAAAATCAGCTTATGGTTCTCCACACACTACAGAGGAAGGCCAGATGGTTTAGACTGAGTTTCATAAAGATATGCATCCTAGCAGTAAACTACTAAAGCTGAAGCAAAAAATTGCCATAAGTCTCCAGCACAACCTTCTTTATGGCATTGCTACTCAATTCTAAGATGCGTGAGAGCACATCAACACACACAAGCCTAGAATCCCCATTTTTAAACCTCTCCTAGGTCAAAATACTTCTATCAAAACAAGAGGTATGACAGGAAAAAATAAAATATATCTTTTTTTAATTATTATTTCACAGTTCATATTAAATACGCTCATTCAAGAGATAAGGCTTATTCAGGTTTGACTTTTGTTTCTGCCTACAGGGATCTGATCAGCACCTCTTTAAGTCTAAAGAGACTGGCCAAATGACTGGAAATGCTAATGAGGAAAGGATGCTCTTGGTCACTATGTTGAAACTTGCTCATCTGATTGCAGGACTTAACTATACATTCATTTGAGCAAGAGAGATGAGATAGCATGACTGTCTAGCTTAGTGACTAGGGCATACAGAGAAGCACCTGAATTTCAGTTTAGGTTTTGACTCGAGTGCTCTAACCAGTGACCTCTGTGAAAGAACTATTTTCTCCTCTTTGAGCTGTAGGCTTTAATAGAGGTATATACTGATAGTCAAATAGGCGGTGGAATACCAACTTTAGAACTAATCCCAGATTCACAGAACAACTTACGTTCAAAGGGACCTCAGGAGATTATCTGTCTGGTCCATCTTGCTGCTTAAAGCAGGACCGACTTAGAGCAGGTTACTCAGTCTTGCCCTGCTGAGTTCTGAATATCTTCCTAAAGAGATATTCTAGAATCTCTCTGGGCGACCTGTTCCAATGTGTGATTGTTTTCACTGTAAAACAAACCAACCAACCAACCCCTTCACATTTCTTACTATATAGCGCAACTTGCATTCATTGCCTCTTGTGCTATCACTGTGCACATGCAGGAAGCATCTACCTTCACCCTCTCTCTACGCATCCAATAGGTAGTTGAAGATAGCGGTTCGTTATCACCCTTCTTAAACTTCTCAAAACAAAAAAAACCCCAGTTCTCTCAGTGTCTTTTCACACATGACATGTTTCATCCCCCTTATCACCTTGATGTCTCTTTGCTGGAGAATATATATGCAAGGCAGCCTACACCATTGAAAGTTAAGCAATTGCGCATATATCTGCAAAAGACATTTACATTCTGGCAAGTGTCAGTTGTGGTGAATGCCAGTGATGCATCTACATTCATTTTAGGCATTCTTAACAGATGTTATATCATTGACATACACACATACTTTGGGAACCCGAAACACAAAATATATTGTTCTCGATAGAAAAAAAAAAAAAAAAAAATAAATTTATTTCATAAATATGAAAAAGTATCAAAGGAAGAAGTTTAGATTTACTTCGAAATTGTAAATATGAGTCTGTATTTCTGTGCCTCTATTGGAAAGTGATAACTCACTACAGTGCTGAACACTGTATAAACACAGAATGAAATTTCCATGGTCCCAAAAATGTAAGGCAAAAGACAGTGTGTGGACACAAACAGAAGCCGAAGGACAACTCTTAGTAAACCATGCTAATCAATTAGGCAGACGGCTCAGCATGTAGTACCTAACTACCTTACTGACAATGTTCTTGTGTATTGCTTCCAAATAAAATACATCATTCCTTCTAATTTGGAATGGTTTCCCCTAGTTTCTCTGTTGTTCTGTTTGTAAGAAATCTATTTATACACACAGGCAAACAAGGCAGTATAAAACTGTGAAAATTTATATGCTGAAGAATTTATAAGATTATAACACACTGTGTTAAAACACACAGTAAATGAGATAGGACTGATGTCTACAGACACCATTTACAGAACATTCTGCTGTGAGAACATGAACAGTAAAACAGTCAATGGCAGCGTGGTAGCTATTTTATTAGGTATAAATACATTTGCTCTCAATACCTTATCTATTTTTCTTGTCTTCACAAGTGCAGCATTATCATATAATTAAAATAAATCACATTTAAAGAAAAATTGTCCCTGAATCCACATATGCAACCTCTCCGATTTAAATGATGGAAAGGAGAATAGCAGTAACTACAGATACACTTCTCAAACAGTAGCAACTGCATATAATCATAGAATGTTTTGGGTTGGAAGGGACATCTAGTCCAACCCCCCTGCAGTGGAGCAGGGACACCGCTAACTAGATCAGGTTGCTCAGAGCCCCGTCCAACCTGTCCTTGAATATTTCCAGGGATGGGGCCTCCACCACCTCTCTGGGCAATAATAGTTTACTAACTAATATAGGTCAAACAAAAATAGTATTGAACATCTATAATCTCCTCTACAGAGATGGGCCACTTCATGCAATGAAGAATATATAGCCCAGAACAATATAGCCTCCATAGTCTTTGCTCGCCAAGAACTAAATACTACTACTGTTTCCAAGTTAATCTAATCCCAAATCTTCAAACATAATTTTTTATTGTTCCATTCACTCCACTGTTGCTTTTACGGCAGCTTCTTCACAAAGGCTCTTTAAATATCCCAGACCTCACAACCCACAGTCTGCTCAATATTTCAAAGACAATTTATCCATCTGTCTGCATCTTCCTTACTCCCAGTAACATATGATACTCTACAACTCCTTACATATGATAACTAAGCATCAATCATGCTACAAAAAAGGTTTGAGTACATATATATATATATATATATATATTCACACATATACACTCTACTATATAAATACTACCACCATTAACTCCAGTGAGTGCTGGTTTCAAAGCAGTTCTCTTAGTAGAGGACAGCTTCAGAAGGAAAGTAGCACACAAAATCTCCATCTCCAGCCAAACTTTAAAAATTACGTACAACTGTAATAACCGCACAGACCGAGTTAAAGCTTTTTTAAAGGACAAGACTGGGTCTTTAGACTACAGCCCCACTCAGCTTTGGATTGAGTTAATAAAATAGTTTTGATCATTCTTCTGCTGAATTTATGGTTTTCAACATGAATCTACAGGGGATAAAGCCCGTCCACGCTTCAAAGTGCAAGGCTCTATTTCCTTTTACTTACATGCAACTGCTCTGCATTGGAAGTTTTATATAATTTGCTTCCTTGTATTCTTTCCTTTCCAGTTATATCCCTCCCAGTGAAATTTTTATATTAATTCTCTTTCAATACATGCCTCTTATAAAAAAGAGGCACTAAAGTGGTGCTAGAAGAAGCAACAAGAAAGGGATGGAGGAATTACAATTAGGTAACAAGAGCAGCATTTTAGGGACTCATTAGAATTGAGCCACTCCAGGAAAAGCTTCATCGTCTTTCTGGGAAAATGTCCTCATCCTTATCAGGTACATCCAAGGAACCTTTAGAGCTCACAATACATTTAACAGCACTGAGGCTCTACTTTATAGCCATACTACAGCAAGGATGCTGCCAATGAACAAAATGTTCTTGATACTCTAGAGAAGCATGATAAGGAAGAAATACAAGAGTCTTGCCATGTAACATCTGACAAGCCTGCAAAAACACAGGTTAAAATGTCGTGTCAGGGTAAGAAATCTTGTTAAGGATGTTAATCAACCAGAGATCCCTGCCTTGAAAAGAGAGCAGATTTTTGGGCTAGTTCCAAGGGGACTGTTTGCACTTAATAGAATTGCTGACATCTGTAATCCGTGTTGTGTAGGTAATGCTTGGTCCTAACAGTGATACAACTTTATCTATTGATAAGAGAAATATACAAGGAGAACACTACATGCCGAAATATGCACTTGATTTTACCTGTAGTCCCATTTTTTTATTTTATTTTTTTAAACACAAAAGCTGAATTGTCCACTGCAGTGTAATTTTTTTTTTTCCTTCTCTGCTGGCATTTCAACTTGATAACACACACAGAATAACACAGTGTTCAAGATCAGAGAAACCAACACTTACTGTTCTTCGTATTACAAGTTTTACTGATTACTGCCTAAACAGGAACCCCCTCCATTCGTATTGCTGCTATGACTATAGCGGCTGTTAAATTGGCAGCCAACAAGTGCCACTTCTTCTCCCCCAACCTTTTGGCAGAACAATTGCCACAATTTATACCAGAACATAGAGCAGCCAGTCATGCTGCTCCTGGATCAGTTCAGGACCAAGCCTGCACCCCTCTAATTGGTGTAATCTCTCCTTTGCCACTGAACTGTCAAGATGTCCTCGGTCAGAAATGAGAATGCTGCTAGAAAACTTACCGTACAGACTGTATGGGACAGCAGTGATGACCATTTAAAATCCTTGTTGCAAAAGCAGTTTAAACCAGTGAACAAGTTTTGCTTGACTTTTTTATTTTTTTAAATAATATTTATATTTCTAAGGTTCTTAGCTGTCTACCTAATACTTATTTCAACAGAGCTTTTCAGACACATTACTGTTAAAGTACAGGCTTTAGATAACTCTCAAAAAAATTCTTACCTTTACTGTTCTTACCCTAAAGGTTTACCAAAGTCAATTCCACAGCAAATACACTAGGATGATGCATTTTGAGGTAACTTGTTAAGTCTAAACCAAGTACCACAGCACTGAGTATTTAATCTGAACCAAGTACCATAGCACTGAGTCAAGACACACAAAGAGTAAAGGAACAAGTGCTGAATGGGACTGTACAAAAGAATAGGCAGCTTCTGAAGTGTATGTTAAGTGAAAACCGAATAGAAAAAGCCTAGTGCTACAGATCACACTGAAGAACCATCAAAACTTCCTTACCTTGGCTTTAATGATATCGTCAGAGAAAAGAACTATCTTTTAAAAAATTCAAGTAAACAGAAGAAAGTATTTTTTTTTATCTCACCTACAGGCAAGCAAGATTCAAAGGAAGTGTTAACAGAGGTGAAAGAATTTTTACGTGAAGATAACTGTGGCAGAGAAATGGGAAGAGTTAAAACACAGTAAGAGAAAAAGATCACCCTGTGGTATAAATAGGCCTACAGTACACCTAATTACATAAATGAAGAAGTCACTTCTCAGGCACAACAAAACTTCGGATAATTTCAAAGCATGTAAACTAGCATACATTTAACTGAAAGAATCACAAATATATCTGTATAGAGTCAAATGTTCCATTACTGTTTATAATTCACTTTTGCTACAGGTGAAAAATAATTTCCTTATGCATTTCCTATTCTTTCAATAACTTCTCTTCATCCCTTCTTTTCTATTGTGCAATACTTTTAATAAAAGTTATTATAGAATCATTATGCTATACGTTTTCATTTATATACTGATTTGATACACATAAATCAATATGTATCTAATGTATGTAACATAGAATACAAAACCATTACCTCTATTTTGTATTAGAAGGCACATTTCCTTTGAACTCTCTTTAAGGAAAATGGTATGTTCCAGAAAACTGTCCTTGCTCATGCATTACCAGAGATATTTCTTTTCTCTGATGAATTACCAGAGATATTGTTGCCTGTTATCTACCAATCTGACACCATACAACACACAAGAAAAAAGGTAGCTTCTCAGAATAAACATGTGGCAAAAGGAGAGCTTGGATTTAAAAGGTGGTGTTTTATCTGACAAGTGATGTACATCCTGGCCTTATGCAGGTAGAAGTGAAAAGAGACAAAAATGAGGTTAGGCTCTGGACTATGCTGAAAAGCCATTCACCCATCAAAGAAGTAAAGCCAGAGAAGGACAAATATACACATATTACAAAAAGTGAGGTTACATGCAGCAAGTGTATAAGAAAGCACATAATGTATGTATTTAACAAATGTATTTCCCAAAGTAAGAATTCCAGAAATTTAAGTAAGTTGCAAGTGTAAGAGAAGCATTTAAATACTCATTACAGGCACAGACCAATGAGTTAACAAGTCCCCATTAATGAATTTGGAAACTAGGCCCTTCAATGCTTTATTGGAGTATCTGAAGCACGATAAACTCTGGAAACAGATTTTTTCATACGGAAAAAAAATAAACAAGCATCCAGAGTTATTTACAGAGTGAACGTATAGCCTTGATGCTCTTAAAGCAAAGAAAAAACCCTCCACCATCTAACATTAAACACCGTTATAAAATACCACCAGTGTTTTTAATGCAAAAGTCTGGGAACCTCTGTGTTTTCTATCTGGCTGACTTGATTACTTTAAGAACTTAATATTTTATCAGCTTGTCTGAATGCCCACAAGCTCCTTATATTTATAGTATAAATCTAGATAAGGGAGCTAATTTAAATGGTTTATATGTAGCTATAGAGGTAAAGCAGCTATTTCTTAAGAACACAGGTTTAGAAAGTTAAATACAAGCATAAGTATTTTACTCTTGGAAGCAATTTTATCCTGTCAAACAAAAGGTCAAACAACAGCTAAGACCAACCAGAACAGATAATGATAAAACAAGGAAAATTTCCAAAACACCAACAGATAACACAATTATTTCTAATATAAAATGGAATGATAGTAACTTTTTAAAGATCACTGCATGCTCTGGTCCTCTCTTCTTTAGGTGTCCAAGACTATAACACTATTGGTTCTACAGTTAACCCCTTCTTGAGACTGACTAGTAACTATGTCAGAAGGGTGATTACAGTTTTTAAAAGCAAAATAGCATGTGTTAGTCTGGAAAATTTATTAGTTATTTTCCAAAAACCACCTGTACATCACATAGAACCTGCTGGTTCTCCCTGTGATCTGTGAGCTTCCTTCTTCGAAGGAGGACATGCAAACAACTTTTTCCAGCACAGATTCACAACTACCCTGGTCATCATGCAGAAGCAAAATTCTTGTAGGGGGAAGAAATTTAGCTGTAAAAAGCCTTCCTCTTTCGGAATTCAGGTTCAACTGTTAGGGAAATCACTGATGCCCTGAACATTAATGGACTCTGTCTCATTCCTACAGCATGATCGGCCAGCACACAACTGCTTTGTTGGTTGCTAGGGAGCAACAAGCTCATTACGCGGCATCATCCGCACCCTCCACAAGGATTCTGGCACATGCTTCCCATCTGGGGATACTACTGACTGAAGTAACAGCACCGAAGTGCCTGCCAGTCTTCAGTCTCCTAGGGTGGAGCACGCCAATACAGCAGGTGCTAACTCTAGCTCTACCTTCGAGGTTTTAGGCTCTACTCTTTGCGAGACTGGCCAACATAATGCAACACACAAAGAGGTCAGAACAGCCTTCCACAGCTATTGGCATGGATACCCCTTATTTTTAAAGGCCAAATCTAGACAAAGATGTCCTTCCTGAAATTTTGGCAGACACATGGCTTTTCTGACTAGGGCAATGATTGCCACAATTCTAAAGTCTGTGCTAGAGAATTCAGTAAAAATGGAAAAAGGCTGGCAGGGGAGGGCGAAAAAAAAAAATAAAAATCTTCTTTTCAATCATTAAGGGAGCACAAGATTTGGAGGCATTTACAGAAGACGTACAGAAACCTAGTGATCTCCAGGCTGTATACATTAAATCCTTGGAACGGATATCAGCCGTGAACAATCTGGGTCACTTCAAAGTCTAAACATGCAACCTTGATGCATTTTTTCAGCTGTTTGTCTCATTAGAACTTCACAGATCTACTCACAGTAAGAAAAAAAAAACTGTCAAGAAATAAAAAAGCCACCCTGCTTCCATATGCCAGGAAATTTATTAACTAACAATCTATCTGCATTACACAGAGATGGTATCTAATGATTTTCATGTACCTGTCATATGTAAAACGCCATCCAAGAATTCTTAGTGCTGGTGAATTAACAAGCACATAAGGGAATACAGCTGTAGATATGCATAGAAACATATACATTCAAATCCTTTGGCAACTTCAAAATGCCTTTTTTTTTTTTTTAACAATTCCATAAAGAAACATAAAAAGGAATGAGAATGAAGGCAAACTGGGATGATTCGCTCATCAAATACATGGAACAACAGGTCTATTTGAAAGGGATAGGTAAAGGCAAAAAGTATCAACTTTCCCTCTTACCTGAAGTTAAGATTAAATTCTTAGGAATTTAAGAAGACCAAGATACAAAAAAATGCTCACCACTAATATATGAAATAATGTCATGGGGACTCATGTGTCAGCTAAACGCATTTTTAAAATAAATGATTAGTTTGAAACACAAATATGTACCTAAGTCCTTACCTGTCTCAACAATTTCTCAACAGCTGACATTACCATGAGCCCTCTCCACACAACCGGGGCAGTCTCTTCTATCAAGAAACCCATAGACATGCTGAAAAAACAAAGCAAAAACTTATGCTTTCCAGCACGATACCAAGTACATCCATAAAGAAGCTTGATTTGAATTAAAACGTATGCTCACCATGCGATTCCATAGTTCTTAAGGGGCCTCATTAGATTTTCTAAAACAGAAGCAAACAAGGGTTTTTTCTGGGGGGGAAGTTGGTTTTGGGTTGTGGTTTTTTGTTTTTTTTTTTTTTTTTTTAAACAAAATAAGCTTACACAATTTTTTTCCTTTTAAGAGCACTTTTCCCCCCTCTGTTAAAAGCATTTATCTATTTTTCCCCCTCATCCCTTCAATATACATATACATTTATCTATGCTACCCAGGAACCTGGCCCTACTTTTTCTTAGGTGGTTACATTTTACGGATACCATTCATCTTTCGCCAGAATAACAATGCATTTGCCCATAACATAATGTCACTTTGTGCTGCCGAAACCAACTTCATCTATTTGTATGAAATCCCCATGCTGCCAGGCATAAATCCCCTATTAGGCAGCCTTCTACTTCTGCAATACTTGGCTAAATGCAGTGTCATTTATATCAGAACAAAATCAAAGTCCTACAACACAATGGGATTTTTTTTTTTTAAACTATGCTGTTCACTAATCTCATGAATCAGAGGATTGTTCCCATTAACACACCAGTGTTTTAGGGAATTCTTCTCCCTGTATTAAGTCTGCTTTGGAATCTGAGAGGAGAGGTACCAAATAAAGCCACCCCTAAACTACATGCTGTCAACAACTCCAGGTAAGAAGTCCTGGATTTCTTCAGACTGGCAGAAGTCTGCAGGACTTATGAAATTTATGTAGGAACAAAAGATGCTTATTTGAACACTGCAGAGGTAGTGTTCCTGTCATGCTCCATATTCCTGTGCTTTCCAGTGTCAAGAAAAAAAAAAGGGGGAAGGAGGGGAATATTGTGGTTGTTCTGCTGGCAAAGGGGCAAGCAAGCAGAAAGAAAACAAAAAAAATTTAAAAAAGACTGCATTCAAAACAAAACCTCACAACAGCCAAAACCTCCTCTTTATAGTCTCTGCCATCTAAATCCACACCTTATCTCAAAATGTTTTGCACACACATGTAAGAACAGAAGGCATTTTATTTGGTCTAGCTGGTTTATGCTGAGAGCATGTACAGGCAGAAACCAGCAGAAAATGGAAAGAATACTTTAAGCAATTAAAAAAATATATTATAATACATATTTTGACAGAATTCTTTGATGCACCTGAAGTGAAATAGATATAGATAGTAAAATAAAACCAATGTGAATATAACGCAGTGCATTCAAAGCTGAACTCCAAATTCAGAAAAAATAACACCCAAGAGCACGCAAATTAAACAGCTAAACTCTACAGATGAAAGCTTTCAAGCAATCAAGCAAGTGGGTATTCAAGCCATGTAATTTTGTAAAAATATGGCTGAAAATAAATTGGATGTTTTGGTATACAAATCAAAAAGAACAAAATAGGAAACTAAACCTCTTGCATGACTATTGCGTTCAGGAATGAGTATGGAACTGCTATTGGAAAAGAGATGGGCTTGGACTGATGCACTGCACCAGTGTAATACAATGCTACCTGTGGCAGCTCCCTTCAGTGTTTTGTCAGGGCTTATTTTGGTGGCATTATACCACCTAAACACATTTCTAGGAATCACAGCCTTACTTCTCCCCCATGCAGTAAGAGAGTTTTGTTATGAAGAAGTTGATGACATTTGAACTTCAGCCTAGAGCCATCTCTAGGCACTGCTTTGGTGTCTTTGTAAACAACGTATGTACTTGCCACAAGTGATAATACTGTTAGAAGGCCTGAGCAAAATGACTGCATATTTACCTATGAGAGGGTTTTAAAAAAAAAAAAAAAAAAAACAGGAAAAAAGTATCTGCAACAGCATATGTCACTGCAGATTCAAGATCTGCTTCATTTTTACCATGAAATAGGAATGATTTTAAGAAAAATAAAAGAAAAAAAAAAAAAGGGAGGCCAATCCTTGACCACTCAGGACACAAGGACCAGGAACTGGAGGGTATGAAGAGTGGAAAAGATGCATTTATTCTGAGCCACTTCTCAGTTCAATCCAAGTGCTCTGCAGTATGTCAGTCAAATATCCAGAGGCTAACTTCTCAACATCTACTACCTGCACAGACGGTTTCTTCTGTATAGAGCCTAGGTAAACACACTAACCTCACAGGGCAGACACAGCATCAGAGATCTCCCTCTCCTTCACCTCAGTGGGCAAAATAGGAGAGCTGCTCTGAGTACACAAACACTGACCTACAGAGTAGCCAAAGGGACCTCTCTGTTGTTAAAACACACGTGCTGTTTATTTCTCAATGGTAGAGTTTCATTTTATGAAAACTGGATCTTATTTTCTTTGGTTAACAACAAGGACTATAAACTGCTCCCAGCAGCAAGATTTAATCAAACTTATACAGTGCACAAGAACAATTCACAACCTGCTGTATATTCCGGCCATAATGTTCTGCATATTCTGAAAGTAATACAAAATACTGCAGAGCACCCCACTGTTTGCCTACTGCTAAAAAGCATTCTCAAGACTATCTCAAATCTAAAGTGCTTCAGTGGGCTCTGGTAATCACCCTTATCTCATCAAAAGCAACAGGCATTCCTCTTCTTCGTCGTGGGTCTTGTGAAGGTTTTCTAAAACATAACACGTAAAGAAGATTTAGCTTAATGAGACCTCAGTAACATCTCAAATTTCCTTTGCTTTCAGAGCAAACATTTCCTTCTCTGTTATCAGATGCCTACCATACAGCTCCAAAAATCCAACACACAACAAAATGGGTTTCTTAAAATTGCAACACAGCAATACTATGCCACCTACTCAGAGAGATCAATAAAATATCCTTGTTTACAACTTTTCAGTAAGCTTGATGGCCCTAAATAAAAGGGTGCTGTGTTTTCTCTGAACATACAAAATGAGATCAATAAGATCAACAGAGCACCAATGAAATGTCAATAAAATGCCTCTTTTGGTAGGATACAAGTAGGGCACTGGAAAAGGCAGGCACATGAAAATTCACAACAGCATTACAGAAGATTGCTGTTTGAGAGAGGTCTAGGTCTGGTCTGAAGGCTGGATTGTTATGTGGGGAAGAATGATGTTGAAGTCATTAGGATGGATCTACTGCATTTTGTGACTTTTTTTTTTTTTTTAAAAGCTTTTTTCCCCCCAGAAAAATCAAGCCTTGCAGACTATCCTGACAAGGTAACCGAGTTCCTCCACTCTTTTTCTCTAGAAAGCCTGACATAGATGTTCAATGGTGGCCATAGGTTAGTGCAGCACGGAAGGTATGTACAGAGCTATATATACGGGTTTGCCTGGGATAGAGTTATATTTCTTAATAGGAGCTTGCAGGGTGCTATGTTCTGGATTTGTGATGAAAACAGTGATGATAACACAGAGAGTTATTGCTGAGCAGTGCTTGCACACCACCAAGGCCTTTTTTGCTTCTCATGCTGTCCCACCAGCAAGGAGGCTGGGGAGGGGACACAGCTGACCCCAGCTGATCAAAGGGACGTTCCACACTATATGATGTCATGCTCAGCAATAAAATTTGGGGGATGAAGAGGAAGGGAGGGACGTTAAGAATGATGGCATTTTGTCTTCCCAAGTAACCACTGCATGTGAAGGAGCCCTGCTTTCCTGGGGATGGCTGAACACTGGCCTGCCCATGGGAAGCAATGAATGAATTCCTTGCTTTGCTTGCGCGCGCAGTTTTTGCTTTACCTATTAAACTGTCTTTATCTCAACGCACAAGATTTTGCACTTTCCCCTTCCAATTCTCTCCCCATCCCGCTGTGGAGGACTGAGCGAGTGGCTGTGCGGTGCTCAGTTGCCTGCCAGGGTTAAGCCACCGGGAGACATTTCAATTCTTGGCTCAGTTTTCAAAAGAGGTCTGCTGACTGATACATTACAGCAAGCAAAGGCTTACATTCAGTCTTATCTCATCAGGTAAGTAAAGATCATTATTCTAGAAGATTGTGATGTTATACTACACCTCCTTAGGAGGCATCATGCTGTTTAAGAAAAGCAACGGTAGCTTATAATTATTAAATATGAGTATAGTGGATCATGCAACACCCTAGCAAATCTATTTTGAGCTCACTGACTGAGCGAGCACTAATGCACAGGAGTTGCTCAGAGTTTTCAAGTGTCTGAAATAACAGATAAGTTGGGGTTTTTTACCATTTCAAAGGCAAAAAAAAAATTAAACATGAGATAAGAACACAAGAAGCTCTGATTTTACTCATTGTTAGAGATGTACTCGGCTATTTTTGGAACCTGCCTCTACAATGGAAGATCAGAGACTCCCCAGAATGGTAGCTAATTATCTTATTTAACGTTTGGAAGTCACCTGTCTGTCCTAACTGGATTTTGGTCATTGAGCAGGGAAGTGGCACTTTTAAGTTTTTCTAAGATGGGAAATCAATTGCTAAACCTACCAAAAAGTAGAACAATTGTATGATTTTCCACTTGAAAACATCCTACAGACCTTTGCATGCAGATTTCCAAATATTTCCAAAGATGCTACCAATGCAGAAGTGTTTGCCAGCACAGACACCACTGCAAGCTCTGGGCTATGCTCTGAATGCATCTGTTTCCTGATTCTTACACAAGCCCCGTTTCTGTAACACCCATGCACCTAAAAAACCGATTTTTCCTAACAACATGCTTCCGAGGTGGGGAATTATTGTCTTATGTCACAGATGATAGAATCAAGACCTGGGCTGTGAAACTTGCTCTAGGTTGTTCAAGAATCCTGTGGATTTGGAGACCTATGCTGTGTTTCCCCAAGATCTGACGCTCTAACAGAGTCATGGCTCTACTGACAGCATCTCCAATGTTGGAAAGCATGTTAATGCACAACTGAAACATCTAGGAGATCTAAACAGTTTAGGTGCATTGCTGAAGTTACATATTTTCCCTTGAAACTCCCAAATATATCTGAAAGAATTAAGATTTTAAAAAGCAAACTGAGGTACGGTGTACAACAGAAAAAGCTGTAGAAAGTTACACTACATATTTATAATACCTCAGTCTCTGAGTGACGTTTTAGCATCTTGCATTTAAGCATCAAAGCAGCAGCTTTAAAAGTGTATTTCTGAATAGTTCATAAGTTTAAGTATCCCTTCATCTTTCATAGTAAGTTATCTAACAAAACCCATATTGTAACTCCTCTGCATACATGTATCAAAATTTGAGCAAGTCTTCATAGTTTACACAAAAGCTAAAGGTTCTGCTGCTGTTTGCACAACTCATCATTAGCTGAGGTTTTCATGACAAATTGCTACTTTCCACCTCCTCACATCTCAGTGACATCTCACTGCCTGAAACACAGATGTATGGCACAACAAAAGACAGCGCCGCCGTGCTAGTCAGAGGGAGATGCTGCAGAAAAGTCTGTGGATTCCAGAATATTAAACAAGATTATCTGAGACAAATTCAATGTGCCATACATACAGACAAGCTGAAACAGATTTTCAGCACGGTCACTTGTAAAATATCAAAAATTTTTCCATCATCTGGTTTTTAATCGTGTACAATTTTTATGCTGCAGTGACTACAGAACACTCTATCACAATCTAACTTAGGACTCCAACTTACACGTCACCTTCTGTTAATCACACTAAACACTAATGCTCACATGGCTGTTGCTATGTAGAAGTACAAGGAACTTATTTGCTGTTTATTTTGAAAGTCACCTCCCAGGATCAACATTGTGTAATGGAAGGATCCAGGTTCCAGTCAGGGACTCCAGGGCTACAGACTATATAGGGTTTCCAACAACAGGAGGGGGAAAAGAAGGGAGGATGGGGGTGGAAAGAAGGGAGGACACCCAGGACGGTAAGAGTAACAAAAAGGCTGGGCTTTACTTGTATAAATATAGATGTCTCCCGCCACCCCAGATGCCTTAGGGAGCTGAAATTGGTACAGGGCTAGCAGATTTGACAGAGGGCATAGGGGAGAGCCACAGCTTCTGAAAGGGCAGCTAGCTGCCAGACACCACCACAGTCCAGCGTGTTTAAAGCCATACTAGTTCCCTAAGCACAGGCAAGTTAATTCCACCCACGGTGTGGAAAAGGGAAAAGAGATGCAATGGAGGAGAGTGGGACAAATAGCAACAGGGCCCCAAGAGTATCCCGCAATAAAACAGAGACACCAACCTATGTCAGAGGAGAAAGGATGCTGTCGCCAAAAGAAAGTTAGTCAGTCACAAATTTTAAATCCTTGGTTTAACTGTAATCATTGCTTTAACTGCTTATGCCAGAAGCCCAGAATATTCTATGGCAAGTGACAGACTAATTGAGACTTCAAGCTTGATTTCACACTGTGTTATAAGTTTATTTGCAGGACTGCCCCAGAAATACTGCAATTTGTATTTTAAGCTTGAAGAGCTCCAAACAAGGAAAGCTGTGATTTCCCATTACACCCCGCACCAAGAGTCTTACCTAACCACAAAGACATCACAAATACTTAAAACAAAGCAAACTAGCAGTGAGACTCAAAGAGCGTTATTCAGTGCTCACAGTTCAATTTTAAGAAACAAACGCATAAAAAAAATGCAGCTTTTTCCAGATTTGTTTCTCATATTTAGTCAGTCTACTAATTCCATTACCTGAGTAGGCTTTCCACTTTTTTCCCCTTCCTGATAGACTGCAGAGGAAACAAAGCTCTGTAAAAGCTTTTTCATTAACACAACTATTTTGCAGATATAACTTCATCAGTCCTAAAATCCTAAAAGCAAAAGAACAAATTGCTTGCTGGAAGACTATACTTCAAAAGCAAGTCTGGCACAAGTATACAGCACAGTGATTTAGTCATATTTTTGTTAAACCACTGTTGACTTGTTAGGTTTAGAACAGCAACACAGGACTAGTTTTAAGTATCTTGCCATTACCTTTCCATCACAAATGTCTTCCTTACAATCACTAAAATAACCCACATTTTGAAAAGCCCTCAGATCCCCATGGAGCAAAGAAAAAGTTTATTTATAGTGGATCAAAAGCTTTATTAGACTAATTTGGGTGGATTCTTTTCATTCATTATACCCATGAGGAATGAAATAGACTAATACGATGTTCAGTTCAAGGCTTCTGTCCTGACACATGAAACCTCCGGGAAGGCTCACATTATCTGAAGGGCTGCCCTGCTTCTGTGCCAGGGGGGCTGCCCAGGTCAGCCACACAACAGCATGACAGCCAACAGTAAGGCAGAACAGGGAGAAGCTCTAGCTTCAAAAAAGATGCCGGTTAACTAAGGGCTTTGATTGCTTTCCAAGCAAAACTACGCAACTCAGTACATTTGAGTCGATTCAGCCTTTTTAGGTTTGATATGGTAATCAAGACCCAAAATAAAAGAAATGTAGTTAAAAAGACATGGAAGAAAAAATTTTCAAAGGATTATTTTTAATTTGGGGGGGGGGGGGGGATACAGTAAACTTGTTGATTCTCCATTTAAAAAAAAAAAGTGTTTGTGTATATTAAATATTACCATTTGCATGTCACATGAATCCCCTCACACATCCTTCTGTGATTTTATTCAAGTTTCACCACTTGTAAAGTGAAGTTCTATGTACTTTACATGATTATGACCATCAATTAAAGCAATGGAGATGGGCAGCTTTTAAACTCTTACTGTCATTTTTAGCCTCTGATCACTATAGAGAAAGGATTAAAATACATTTTTTTCTATTTTTTATGTATTCCACTTAATTTCTTTATTCTGAAAAGCCACTCCATTGTACTGTAGAGAAGGAGAAGGAAAGAGAGAAAATAAAGCAAGAAACCCACAGAGAAAAAAGCATGAAAATTAAATTGCAAGGTAAAAGTATTCAGAAAGTTCAGAATTAGTTACAGTTCTTTAATTTTACCTCTAGGAGAGAAAAGGGATGGAAACATTTATTCCTCTGAAATAAGCAAAAAGGTAAACGTGTTCAGTGTACAAACAAAAAAAAAATAATTTCTTTTGTTATCCATGTACAATGAAATGCGTATCTATCATGTTATTATAATAAAACCACTCTGCAATTTAATTCCAATCTGTATAAAAGTTGAACCAGACAAACCATTTGTATCTCTGAGAGTAAACTTTATCACGTAATGAGTATTTGCTAGCCATAACCCTTACCAAGACATTTATAATTACTGCACTGCAGGATTAACAATGTGAAGAGTAATACACTTCCGTTTCAAGTACTTGAAACGTATTTTTTCAGGTTACATTGTTTCAGTAATTTATATTGCAATAGCATTTAGTAAAATTTGATTTGCCATTTATCCAAAAAAGACTGCTCTTGGTAAAAGGTTTTAATTACTACACTACATTTCTCATCTCACACTCTTTTGCCTTACTTTTTTGTAATTTTAAGTATGAACTTATGTAAAACGAAGAATAGTATTTTAATAAATTAACTGTCTAGAGGCTTTTTTATTTTTTAAACAGCAGCTAATAACTGCATGCCTAGAAATAATTCCTTGCAGAGTTGGGTATCCTCCACCTCCTTCCCTTTCCAAGTAAAGGTCATCAATTTTTTTCCCACAAGTGAACTCAACAATATCTGAATTAATCCAGCTTGAGGTTAATCATTACAGACTTGAAGGCAATAGTCAAAGTCCAGAATAAAATATTTAATACTTGAGTATTCTTCCCATTTTCAACTACCTCATCGCATATGAAAGAGCCTCCAAAATATAAACCATAACTAATTATAACACTCTGGATTATTATTTTGTCACATATAAGACACATGGGACCACTCTATTTCAGCCATCCAGATAAACTGGGATAATACATCACCAAAAATAAAACACAGGGTCTCAGTTCAGAATTCTTTCAAAGCAGAATCAGTAAAGCATACCATCAGCCTATACACAATCTAAAAATCACTGGTTCACAAATCAAGAAGTAATGGCAGTCGCAAATACAACTGTGAATGAATCAGATTTAGTTCTTAATTAAATTAATCGTGATGCAGTGCCACTGGTAAAGCATGACAAAGACAACTCTGTATAAGAATACAAGCTGTATCTTTAAAATTAAACCCTCATATAAGATCAAGAAACTTCTTCATGGTTATCTCAATAACTAACCTACCTATGCAACACTCTCTATTTAACTAGTCCACTCCAAATTTTCTATTTATAAGCCTCAAATGGATGCTGCCATTTCCAGCAGACATCTTTAAACAGTCACAACAGATTCTATTTTAAATTATCGCTTTCTGTTATAGGATTGACTGGAGCATCTGTCCTATGAGGAAAAGCTGAGAGAGCTGGGCTTGGTTAGCCTGGTAAGAAGAGAAGACCGAGAGGGGATCTCGTCAACACATACAAATATCTCAAGGGTGGATGTCATGATGTCACCTCTTCTCAGTGGTGCCCAGCGACAGGACAAGGGGCAGTGGGCACAAACTGAAGCATGAGAGGTTTCAGTTGAATATGAGGAAGAAATTCTTTACTTTGAGGGTGACAAAGCACTGGAACAGGCTGCCCAGGGGGGTTGTGGAGTCTCCTTCTCTAGAGATATTCAAAGCCCGCCTGGATGATGTCCTGTGCAACCTGCTCTGGGTGAACCTGCTTTAGCAGGAGGGTTGGACTAGATGACCTCCCGAGGTCCCTTCCAACCCCTGCCATTCTGTGATTCTGCTATCCTAGTCTAAAGAGTAGCAGACACATAAGTGTGTCCCAGGGAAAAAATGGAACTGTCCATTTCTGACTTTAGAATTTTGTCAGTAATTTAATTTCTATAGCTCCTGCAATATTATTTGACTAAACGGGGCCAAACACAACTACTGCTGGCTTTCTCTCAGAAATTATTTTTTATTCCAAGTTGTGAAAACAGATGCCCACTACTGACCTTTTGAATACACTATTTTATTAAGAACTAAAAAAAGACACTGAGGATATCATAAAATGGCAACAAAGCTTTGAAATATTGCGAGCACTCAACTATCATAAAGAAAAAAAGCCCACCAAAATCTTCATAATCTTTTAAATTAAGTGAAGAAATGTTATATTTATCTGGCAAAACGGCAATATCTTTTTGGCAATGTAATAGCTTTTAGTCTCTGCCAACTAGTTTAAATGGTAGATTTAAAAAGAAGGAAAAAAAAAAATTATGCTGTTCACTAAGCCAGAAAACGGCTTTTAAGTAAATTATTTGGGAAAAGAATAGAAGTAATGCTTTTGTTACTTGTGTTATAAGCGTTGCCCTGTGTATATATTGTAGCTGATGCTAATATTTATACCACAGTTAGATAACCCTCCATTAGCTAATTAAATTCAGTTATGAACTTATTAACCAATATTTCCCCGACCATTTAGTTAAAGTATTTCGAATGACACCCTATTAAATGTTAGCAGACTTTCTAATGTATTAGAGTTTGCAAAATCAAATTAATGGGGTATCTTCCATTTATACAGACTCTCTCCTCACTAAGAAATCCTAATTCATTTTGAAAACTCAAATTATAGCATGACTATAATACTTTCTATTCAGAGGTTATAATTGCTGCACAGATTTAATTTGTATGGTACCAGGCATCCCTAATCCCTTTCCAACTGCTACACGTGAGAAAAGAAATAGAAATCAAAGAGTGCAAGAACACTCTTTGCTTCCCAGGATTACTCTACAGATTCGTTTTCAAATCCATGATTCTATGATAAATAAACAAAGATCATGGCATGAAAGGAAGTAGAAGGAATATTTAACTTCCCTTTTACCTAGCAATTACTGCCCACAAACATTAATGGGTATTTACAGTTTCTTATTTCACTGAAGCCCTTTTATGTCCTATTTGAACTGGTACATGTCCTTGATCCCTCCCTGTCAACAAGTATTGCCAGTTTGTACTTTCTTCAGTAGGATCCTAGTACTTTTTAATGTGTAGGCCAGGTGTTATAGCGCGGGACTGGTGTTGTCTGTGGTTACATGTTTTTAAGTGGGATCCTGTATAGTAAGTTTAAAACTACTGATAATAATCTTCCTTTCCTAGCTACCCTTTCCAGTGTCTCTAGTAATAATCCATGAAACTCCTAAAGCCTATGGACTAACATAAAAGAAAAGACTCTGAATATGCTACTAGTTTTACAAGGTAGCTTTGAAAGCAAACTCGTTACTAAGAATAATAAAAAAAATACACTAAGTCTTCATCTTTTGATTGCATCCCTTCTGTGCCATACCAAGGAAGCACCAATGATTGGTCCATGCTCATCTCTTTACAAAGAACACTGAGAAAAATCACTTCCACTTACTTGGTGTTAATTCAGGGTTTCCTTTTAAGTTCATCATCTTTGGAATTGAAGGTCCATAAATGTCTGCATCAAGTAAACCAACTTCTTTTGTCTGTTTAAGGAACAGAAAAAAGCATTTTTCAAAACATCTGTCTTCCTTTATGAATTATTAGTCAAGCAAAATTTCAAAACTGCCCATAGAAATAGAAGTATTATCTCTATTTTAGACATAAGTTATCACTGTTTCCCTTCTCTCTAAATTGCGATTGAAGTACGAAAAATAACAACATCTGTACAAGTTGAGCCAGACATCTTCACAAAATCAAGATTCTCAATACACAGAATCCTCACTTGCACATTTTCTTACTTACAATGTAGACCACGGACTTTATATCAACAAACATTATAAGCAATGTTCTCTCTGCTCCACGTACATTCAGGCAGAAATAGTATTTTAACATTTTTTAGAGGTATCAATTTTTTTTGTAAAAAAAAAAAATAAGCAATGTTTGTAAATATATTCAAATAAATGCAATTTGAATTATACTAGTGACTACAAGGAATCTGCAAAACAAACACCATATTTTTATCTTCCATTTAAGTGGCCAAAGTAAACTTTTGCAGACATCTTGGAAATACTGGAATGCAAGTTTCTGAAGCCAGTTAAGCAGGCATAACATTTTAATCAAATGCATTTACACAAAAGAATGCTAAAGATGGGTTTACTCAACTACATATGGTACATTAGGCAATAAACTTTAAAAACAACTATTTCAACTATGTAGTCTAGACTTACAAGTTTCATTTCTATATGCTTTTTTATAGATATACATACATATTTTGTGGAAATTAAAACTATTTTTCCTACAGATGGCAAGACACGCTACCAATTACCAAGTTCTGCAAATTAAGTAGTAAAGAGCAAGCCCTTTAAAGTGCTGAACGTCAAGTTTCTCTAATATAAAAAGCTAACTGTGTTCAACATTTTGCAAAATTGCAAGCAAGTATGTTTAAAGGCTTGTCTGAAAGGTTAAGGCGGCAATGGGAGCTTTTCCAACGATGCCAAATCAGACTTTCACTGTTAAGTGTTTCAAAATGTGTGCTTCATTTTTTGGACGAAGCTTTTGTAATTTGGTATCACATATTAAGCCATTTTGTTATCACAGTTTTGATGGGAAAGATGGAGAAAAAGGCTCAGTGATAACTATCCAGTTTCTGCTTAGAAGGAGAGTATAACGTGGCTTTTAATGCAAGGATACAGCACCTCTACCCTTGAACAGGATTTCTAAACATAAAGTACATTCTATGGCATCGCAATCAGTTCATTCGGTTTTTTTAAAGACAGAAATGCACCTGGATTAAAAACATAGGTATTCAGGCCACCTCTTCTAAATAAATCCGAAATTCAATTAAGATAAGGAAACTAATTCACAGAAGCCCAAACACCTGAGAAGCAAGACTGACCCTTTTTACTACAACATATATAATAATTTGGGTTTGGGGGTTTGCTGTTCTGTGGGGCTTGCTTTCTTTTTTTCTTCTCCTCCTCTTTTTTTACGCTGTTGATAGTGAACCTGAAGACACCCTTAATAGCTGAGCAATTTAAAGTGTCAAATTTACCTAATATAAGCCACATGTATCTTAAATTCTACAACTGAGAAGTAAAAAAATGCATTACCATTCGTGATCTACTACATACTTTGAAAAGTAAGTTTTCATTACAAAAATAAACCAAATTTGGGTTCAGTTATTCAATATACTCTTTTATTAAACTGAGCAAAGCATATATAATTACATGGATTATTTAATTTAGATTTTTTAATGTTGCTTTCTTTATAACATCTTCTGAAAGCTATTACAAAAAAGTTCAGGAGTTACTCTGACAAATTATTCTACTTCTTGCCTACTGTATGAAAGCTGCAATTTCAAAAAGATTGAAAAGACCCATTTTTATGTTAGATTTCAAAGACATCAACAACAGTATTAGAGCTTCTTTGTTCTTGTACAAAATGCATATTTTAACAGATTAGAAAGATTCATGACTCAGTCCCTTTATCTGTGTCAGCAGCTAATCGAACCCATCAAAACATCATCTAAGGGCTGTGCCACCTAATTACTTCTCAAATGAAAGTAAATATTTGCAGAAGAACCTACGTAGTATTTTAAACCTGACTGACATCCCCTCCCTCAACATTCTGAGGGTTTTTCCCCCAATAAGGATTGTGAGTATCCGTTGACTGACTAACTACAATGATCTTTTAACTACTACAGTTTTGTTTTCAGCCTAAAGGGTCTGAAGATTTAGGATGATCTAAATTAATTAACTTAACGACATCCTGGGCGTAGGCAGATCTTCACCACCACAGTCCTAGGAGTCAGCAGGAGTGTATCTATGAGTGCACTGAATTTCATGAAATGAAGAATAAATTCACGCACGCTGGAGAAAAACATTCCTCAATTATCTAGGAGGACTTTGTAAATTCAGCTGCTACTCCTAATTACAAAGCTGATCTTTATTTCAAGGTAATACAATAAACCTGACAGTTTCTCAAAAAAATTTACATGCTTCCTGAAAAGTAAGAATGATGCCTGTTTCCAAGATGCACTACTTTCATTCGTGGATATGGTTCAACAAAACGGTTGTCTTCAAACATAAAAATAATTAACAGATTCTTCAGTTTCTACAAGTATTGTTAATGACAGCACAAGTGTTTCTGTAGGCATGGTGCTTTCTACAGGATTATAGGAGAAAGGTCTTTTGGAAAAATCTTTAAATCATTGGCAGAACTTCACTAAAGATAGCCTAAGGTAAGGGGTTTTTTTCTTCAGCAAGCAATTCAACATGTTAGGTAAAAAGAGTTCATACTGCCTAAAAGTAGCAGCTTACACAGAAAGCGCTGGCCCAATAAGCTAAGGTTTTGATTTTTGTTTCTCCCAACTATCCCTGCTCTCGCAGCATGTAAGCATCCCTAGAAGAGTAATAATAACCCTTTACTCAAGGTTTAATTATCTTGGAAAAGCATTATGGCAGCTACCAAGGGATCTTTTAAGACATGCACAGCACTCCCCAGATTATCTCTTCCAGCATTCACAACGTTTTAAATCCCCAAGAGATGAAATAATTTGTATACACCTGGATGCTAATACATGAAACTGTTAATCAGAATTACCAACACCAGATACTTCTCATGCTGAGTGAAGTTTAATCCAGATGTATGAGTTACACTAATAAAAAAAAAAAAAATTAGATTTTAACAAATTGTGTTTTCACCCATATAACCTACACCTCATATAAACAGCACACCTTTCAAAGTACTGCTGTATTAAAATGAATCCTAAAAACCATGCATAACATCAGACAAGGCAAAAAAGAACATCTGGGCATAGGAACATATTACACAACCAAGGCTAAGACAACTTAAAAAAAAGGGGAAAAAAAAGCTCTAGGACTCCTCTAATGTCCTCTGACATTTATTTTCATATGCATTTCTTACCAATGCTGAGTCAGTTTTTTCTGAAGTAATATTAGGGTTATGCAGACAGAAACACAGCAGTCAAAAGCACACCCAAGCATGTCAAAGCCCCCCTGCTTCTAAGTGTTTTTGAGAGCACAGCACATACCACTGCTACAGCCACCCTCAGCACTCAGTAAGAAAAGGATCCAGGTAATACAACTCCACAGTCTTCTTACGGCTGCATTTTCTCCTTAAGAAAATACTTCTATCCTGCGCTACTAACAAACAGCATTCTGTCTCTCCAGCTGGCATAGCAATAACCAAGTTCAAAACAGCTGTTCTCGAGTTAACAATTGTCCTTTTCCTTCCACCTGCCCAGATGTGGAATTAAGTTTGAATCAGTCTTCAAGTTTATTACACTTGGAAAATACTTTCTAGAGACCTGTATTCTTTTGTTGCCTAACTGCAAGTTCTGAACAACTTAATACTCTGAAGATATAACCGGCTACGTAACCATTCCCATATGATTTAATCATGTACTTCTACATCACTGGACATATGACAAGCTACTTCAAAAAAATATACTGAAGTAACACATGCAGAATTATTGACCTCTTCAGTAAGATCCTTATCAATATTCCATCGGGCAGAGAGAACACAAAATTAGAAATAAATATACTGTCGGCACATGAAAACACAAAAGTAGTCTCTTGGTCTATTCAGCAAAAAGTGTACTTAAACACTCACAGATGTTCATATTTACCTTCTTATCAATGCTTTGAAGGTTTCCCCCCTCTCTAGCTAAATGTTCTCTAGCCTAGGCTAACTACTGCAGATTTGCTCTTTCTGGCTGTCATGGTCTCATCCAATCATCAGTGAGCTCAAGACCACAGAAAGAAAAAAAAATAATTACAGGATAAAGGACTGTGGTTAAAGAACCATAACTCTTCTTCACCGTCTGCTTTCACATCACTGACTAAATCATCATTTTTACTTCACTACCATTAATCTCAACAAGACATTATTTTGCCCAGTTAGACCTGTCTAAAGTTTTCTGACAAGTATTCAGCATAAGCTACACCTATGTAATCACTGCATCTCTTACCCCACTACAAATACAGTAAAGCTTTTATTCTAATTTAGAATCTTCTCTCACTTACACTACGAAATGAAAACAAGTTTTCAGTCACCAGGTATAGATAAAGAAGATATTCTTGCATGTATCCCTGAAAGATGAGAATCCTACATGCTTCATTTTGTGCAGCATACAAATTACAGGCATAGATAACCTCACTAAAAAGATCCTTTCTTTTAACTTCTCTGCCAAGATTCCCCTCATAATTAAAGTTCAGTTTAGCCTTTGAACTTGGCCACTACCTTGTGAGCGACAGAGATTTGCAAGATAGCTGTATTCTGAATTAATGATTTTCAAGCTCTGAACTTAGTTGTAATAAATCCTTTCGGGGGAAAAATTAAAATAAAATTGTTGAAGGTCATATTAGACACAGTCCCTCTATACACTGTCAGAGAGATATTGTAAAAATCCAGTAAATTTTGCCTCCTTTGCTTTTCCTTATGCAGATTCAAAATTATCCAGTTGCTATTACATTTGTTCTCTTAGGCAGGTGAGTTTTACCATGGTCCTTGTACAGATTACATAGATCCATGCTAATGACAAAATGTTCCGTATCTTTCCTCCTGTTAACTATTTTAGCAGACAGGTAAGAGTTGTTTAGTCTCTCCGATACACTTTCTTAATGTAGGCTCCCTTTTTTGGTCTTTCAGATAATATTAACTATGAAATCAACTACATTTCCCAGTAACAGATTTTTTCAACCAAGTGCAAGCAGTTCCGTTCATATATCACAGAGTAACCCTCCACACATACTTCTGTGTTCAGTAGAGAATCTGGTGATATTCATTGATTTCTTCAAAGTTGCCAAACACTTTATTGAGGAATAAGCCTGATAAAAGACTTCATGCCAACAAAGAAGAAAAAAAAAAAAAAAAAAAAAAAAAAAAAAAAAAAAAAAAAGAAGAAAAAATCAGCTCACAAAAAGCTGCTATAAATAGCTGTTAATCAACATAGCCTACGTTACTGCTAAACATCCAGAGACTCTTTGACAGCATTAATTTCATTTTGATCATCTTTTCAGGGACTTTTTTCCATACTTGGTAGGGCATATGTATCCCCACTGGATGTTAGCAGATGATATTTTACTTTGAAGTAAACTCTGCAGACCACCAGAATTCCCTGGTGTTCAGCCTAGGAGGGATGGAGGCACAGGTTAATGAGCTGTTGTTGTTCTATATGGTGAAGGATTCCACACATTAGAAGCACTCCCAATATTCAGCAGCTGCAGCCCATTCCAAAGACAGAAATTCCAGCTTTGCCAAGTGAAGGTGCCAGTTGTTTTTAAAGCTGGTGCTCGTAATCCACCGCCAGGACTCTCAATTTACCCTTTTAATGTCATTATAGACTTAGAGATAATCCCAAACTGCAAGTAGCAACACAGAGGACAAAAGGGAACTTAAAATCAGGATCGTCTCTGGATTCATCATTTGATATACTGACACACTGAATAGCCATCTTTTAATCCCTAATTCTCTAACTCTTTCAGCTGCACACTATTTAAGCGCCTAGCTGTAAATTGGATTAAAGCCAAAATAGTACCACTGCCTCACTCTCTATCCTAGAAATGCAGACGTGTTTTAGACACTCACCCTTCTACTGGTTTAAAAGCCCTTTTCCTTCATACAAAGATCTTCTAATTGTTTGTCTGCTACAGAACTTCTCCAGCACTTTTTTCCGAAACAATCTGCAGTAGCTCCTAGTCAGATTTCTAAATAATCACATACCAGTAATTCAACCTCATTTGGCTTTCTTGCACGTTATTTATCCTACTGAAAAAAAAAATTCACTACAGCACCATTTTAAAAACAAATTACCAAAATCCAAAGCAGAATCCTAAACATTACTGTATCTCTACAAGATGCCTCACTGCTTTCACAGCATGCCAAATTATTATAAACATGCCCCACCTTTCACATCAGTCTCTCTGACATCTGCACTAGGCTTTCAATGACTTGAAGACTCAGGATGCACATAATTAATTCTACATGTGATACTCTAAAAAAAAAACAACAAAAAAAACCCAAAACATTTTTATTGTCCTCAAATTAAGCATATAGTCATTTGATTAAAATAAAACATTTTAAGTGGCCTATGCTTAAAAATATTTTTAATTTCACTCATTTTTTACTTGAAAAACAGTAAGATTTTTAAAGCTTTATTCTCTTATTTTCTCAGCTGATCTAGAAGCCGAGCTGTCATTGCAAGATAACCCCAATCAATTCTAACTGGCATCTCCAGCTTTACTGACACTTCTTAGCATTAAGAAACAAGCATCAACACCTTATCTATAGCAATTAAAGTCTTCTGATTCTCTAAGCAACAAAGGTAAAGATGCCTAGAAATCAAACCCTAATAATCAGAAAAGCTGAATAGGAGGAGGACAAAACAGGTCAAAACTTGACTTCACGCTATAATTATTCAGTGCAGGAACCCATTATTGTCTAAATTCTTCTAGATTTTTTTGTTCCCCACACAGAATTTTTTCCTTACCAGAAAGAAATGTATATACATTGTGAAGTCATCTATTAACACAGCAGTCAAATATTATCCTGTTGACAAGTAGTTTAATTACAGGAGCCAAATATTTGAAAAAAAGCTGGAATGTAAAAGAAAAACAGGCTGGGTGAGTTTTTATTAGATTTAATGTCTGTTGTTTGATTAAATACACATTTTGAAATAATTAAAACTAATTTTATGATCACAATAGGGAATCACATGAAAACTCTACTCCTAACTACATAATTTCTATGCTATAACCTACTATATATTTGTGAGAAACCGTTTACAGGCGTATGCATATATTAGGCAGATATTTACATGCATTTTCTGTTTTAAAAAACCCAAAAAAACCCCAAAATCAAACCTGCATTGTGACACTTTGACTGTGATATTGTTTGAATAAGTGTTTCTCATTTAGCCAATCATCAACTTTCCCTAGCTTTATTTGCATTACAGGACAATGTGTTTGGCCTTTTACTGCAATGCAATGGGGTAGAAGCACTCACCCCCCGGCGCTCCCTCGGCCAGACAGCCGCCTCCCTCCCTACAGAAACACCCATGGTCTCACACTTAAAATACTACGCTTCTCAGCAACCAGTGGGTTTGCTCAGGAAGGCAAAGGCCACTCCCTAAGATGAAAATCACCCTTGATGTATTTCACATTCTGGTCCTGGACCGCTTGACCCAACAATCCCCTGACACAGAAGTAGGCTCGAATAGTTAAAACTGATGCCTTTCATCACGTGTCCACGCTACTGCAGGCAGAAGCCACTTGCTTATGCTTACATGCTAAATTTTTCCATATGGTTTTACTTCTTGCTCCTCTGTCCTTCACGACACAAAAACCATTTCATTCTATGGTGAAAAATGTAAATCTTCCTGGAAAGAAAAGGAGAGTCAAAGGAAATCAGGAAATCTGACTGGGGAGCTTGCCTCATAGTGACAGCACAGGCATGCAGCCTCCCAACTGGATTTGTGCCATCCTTAGTCATGCACAGCTGGTGTTTGCTCACTAAAATACTCTGTTCATAAACAAGCAATCTCTATCCTATTATTGCTGCCATCTATTAGTTCAACTTGTTTCTACTATAATAAATTGTCTCTGGCCAGGCAGCTTTCATGAACAGTCATTCCAGTCTGAATATGAATCGTCCTGGCATGAAACCCAAAAATTCTTCCCAAGTGCTCCTTAGGGGAGCACAACTGACTGCTGGTACATCAAAAGGACGAAAAGAATCAGCTGTCAAACTAAGCAAGCAATTAAAAATAGGGCACAAGGGTAAAACTTTAAGTTATTTCTTAACACAAAAAGAACACTGTATAGATTTATAGGTCTTGGTACAGACACAAGAGCTTATACAATTCCTAACTAATCCATCTACAACAGGTAACCCAGGGTACGAAAAGCCTAATATTCCAGAAAGGGGTAAGAGGCTACCCTGCTTGTTTCCCTGGCTTTGCATCAAAAAAAAACCCAAAACAAAACTCAAAAAAACCCTACTTTGTCTTGGACATGGTATCTAGGCATCTAAATGAAATCCTGTCTTGAATTATTTACTCTGTAACCATGAGGTAAAAATATGCCAAACAGACTGAGCACCAGCATGCAAGACTCGAACTCCTGAATTCTAATCCCAGCTCTGCCAACAATACTGTGCACGCAATGTCCAAGGTTCTGTCAATGCCTTAATACTTCAGACCATCACTATAATAACTGAGAAAGTTTCCATATTAAAAAGAAAAAAATCTACAGAAACAGTGGGGTTTTGGTTTTGTTTTTTAACTATAGAAGGCAGGCTTTCATGACATGATGGAAGGAAACTTTCTTTTATCAAGAAGACAAAAAATTCCTTTATACTTTGACTGTTAATCTTCTTCCCAGCTTATGACACTATCAAACAACAATAAGATGTCACAGCTGTTACTGAAAGCAGCAAGAATCTACTCTAATCCAATCTCCCCTGAAAGCATCTTCCACAGATCTCCCTCACCAGAAAACAGTTGTTCTCAATAGTCTGTGACCTGTATAATCTTAGAAAAAGACTTGAAGGAGCAGAAGACAACATTTTTTAGAGTAATTTAGCTCCGGTATATTACTTGCTTTGAAAATCTAGTTATACACATTGAACTTGTAACAGAAACAGACTACATCTAATGAAGAAAGCACAGACCTTTGCTGCCATGGTGACCTATCTGTCTCCATGAGTCCTTTCTTTCCTCCTTTAAACAGTACGTCCAGTTAAAGCATCAGCTTCTATAAATCTGTATTTTGCTTGTAAGAGACAAAGTTGCAGGAGGCTGCTGAAGCTCTGATCTACTAACAGAATCATTCCTGCATCGTCGGAAAGAATAGAGATTAGATGAGCAACGAAGGGAAGGGAAACCGTGGGAAGGAGACGCACAATCACTAGTTATTAAATGTAAAATGAAGAGGTCCACTGCTGCATATCTGAGGTCAAAGAAATTCACTGTGAACTTCGGCAGGAGGAACCAATGGACTCTGGAAAACAACCCCCTTATTTATTTTACCATTACAAAACAGAATATTGCAATGATCCCTACAATTCAGAGCACTGGACAATCCCAGCCTGGACCAAGGTCCCAGAGATACTCATTTCATAACCCTGACTCACAAAGCTAGTAAACTGAAATCAATGGGAGCACACAAATGAATAGACCAGCAAATTCAAACCCAAAGGTTAAACATAAACATGATGTATGCCATTATTACCATAAAATACATATATATATATACACACGTAAATGCATGAACAAACAAGATAGAATTGAATTTCTTCAATCCACCTTCATTTCATATTTTCTAACCTGTAATTACATCAATGCACAATTTCACTATGGCAGCAGCTTGTTCAGTTGTGACCATCAGTTCATGCAAGTCACAGCTACTTCATCAATTTCAGCTGCTCTTCATTGATTAACATCCACCAGGCACTAGCCTCCAGTTTTGCACCACCACATAATCATACTATCAGAAATGACTAGCTCATTCTACATTTACTTAACTTTCTTGGCTCAATTTCATTTAAAATTATTTCTCAGTCCCTGATTTTCCAAATAACTCCGGCAACAACCTCTTCAACCATTCTAGACTATGGTCTCTCTTATTTGTCTGCTTTAAAAGTGTTTTAATGGGCTACTGAAGTGGTGTATCGCATCATTATGTTTAAAGCCAGATGCTTAACTCCTAATGAAAGGGCATAATCCCACAACTTGTGCATGCCAGAGTTACTAAGAGGTGCTTTATCTAAATATAAACAATGCACAAAACTGCGTATTTGAAAAGTATCAGGCACAATCCTAAAAACACTTAAGCTGGTACAGAAAGTTATGTGCAATTAGTTGACATGGTTTCCATGGAGCTACTCAATGACCATGATACTACACAGACCACATTGCAGGATCACATTCGTTTTGTAAAAGTATTACATCAAATGCTGTTTTTCAAAGTTAATTAGAAGGAACCATTCAAGCAGTTTTGCTTTTCAAGATGACAGATTTTTCTCTGATATCGTTACTCCAGCAGCCTATTTAAAACACAGAATTAAAAACTGTGAAGTATCAAGATCAGATGCCATCACAAACAGTACATATTTCATGTAACAGCTTTAAATACTCTCTTATCAAGTATGACTGAGTTTATGGAATTTTTTTTAATCTTTTACAAAATTCCAACAGGAATTGTGCAGACTGCACGTAAACCCCACTCCTTCTACCTGTTATTTTCTTTTACAACAAGAAAAAGATACTACATTTACCAGATTAAAGTACTTGAGGATACTTGGGTTTTAATTAATGCTTTATGAGGACAAAACCTGCATTATACATCCTTACATAGCAAGTGAAGCTTGCTTCTGAGTTTACCTCTGTGGCCATAAATGTGCACAATGGAACCACTCCCAGTTTACAGCAAGAGGTGGACATATGGAAGACCTGTTGGTTTTACACTTGAATGGTTCCCACTGTCTATTTATAGTCCAAGTAATAGTTTGAGTGATACCAAACTGGGCAGTGATATTTTGTCAGTCATAAAATATATTTCCAAGCTTTAGGGAAGATACGTAGCTCCTTTTTTTCCTCAGCTGTTTATATATAAATTATTTTTACATATTCATTTCTCTGGAAAATGTATATGTTTAGAGCTATCAAAAATGTTTTGGACACCATCCAGCACTTACTCATATTTTTTCCAAGTCAGTGCTCTGAAGTGACAGAATTTAATTATTTATTACGCATCTCCAACCTGCACAAACATCCTCTACTATGTCTACACATCCTTGCAGAACTGCATTTGAACCCAGAGACACACAAGAGAAAGGACACAGCCGAACCCAGGTGAAGGATGAGAGCTACTAAGTCATTCATGGTACTGATAAAATATAAACAAATTAATATAAGCTCAGAAGTCCATGAAAAACAAATAAAGAAATTAACTGTCAGAGTAAATACTTCGATTTAATGTATGTGACTGCCCCCAGCGGTAACCATTTTATTTATGACTCACACACTTGTTTCACATTAAGGCTGATCATCAGATGTTCACCTACCGAATCATTTGCTGCTAGCGCGAGGGCTATATTTACTGCAAGAAAAAGGAAGGGAAAAAAAAAAAAAAAAGATTAAGTGCAAGAAAACTTAATTCCTAAATATTGAGAATGTTATCATTTCTAACAAGAGAAAATATAAATACATCACACTTAACTGAGTTCATCATCTTAGTAGTAAGCTTCTTGCTCCTCTACAACATTACTAGTTTAAGTGGCAGCAGCGCCCATGTTTCAGTCTGTTTGCTAACAAACTCAAGCTAATCTGCAAAAACTTGCAAACTCTTAAGTTTCTAGAGGACACTGCAAAATAAAAATACAATCTAAGTATTTTGCCAGAGGATAACATTAAGAAAAAAATTCTGAGGCACCCACTTGACTTTTCAAAAGTGGACATTGTACTATAAAACTAAAATAGCCCTACCACAGGTAACCTTCACCATGGTGTCTAGTGAACTTTCTAAAAACTAGAGATTAGGTGAGTATTGACCTAAACTATTAAAGTACAGTGACCAGAAAGATGGTCCTAACCCCTTTTTTTTGATTTCTTGTGATATATTAAATGTGGATATTTTCTGGAAGAAGGTGCAATGCCTGCTTTTCACTTGATTTTCATGTCAGAAAACACTCTGAAGTCTTCTTATGACAGGATCAATTTTCTACAGTAGTCCCATCTTTAGGTAATGCATAAGAGGGGACAGAAGAGACAAAAAGAAAAAAAAAAAATAACCAAAACACCTTTGGCCAGATAGAGTAAATACAGCAGAATGCTAGTAAAAGACAGAAACTTGACAGGAAACACAGGAAACAAACCAACACTAGGCAAACAAAAACAACAACAAAAAAACAACCGAAGTATTTAAACATGCATTGGAAAATATTTTTTCTGTAACACAATTTCTTCTTTTAATAATTGATTACATTGATTTCAAAAGACCAAAAAGTGCTAGTAGCAACGGAGAATACAACATGAAAACTATATGCAACAAACAGAAAGAGTAGTTCCACGGAAACACAAAGACATGTTAAGAAATGGCCCTGACAGACTTGACCAGAATGCATATCCACTTGTCCTGAAATGGAGATCTGGAGCAACAGAAACATAAACACACTGGGGGAAAGAATACAAAGAACCTTGACAGTCCTTCAGAGAGATGTAGACAATAAGACTGATAATATTTTCTGTGGTGCTTCAGGAATTAGAAGTGCGTACCACCCTCCTTCCTTTCCAACTCCTGCTCTCAAAGTGAGTCAGCGGAGTTGTCACCAAACATGTTCCCCACAAACCTCCATTACTAAGAAAAAAAATTTAAGTACATAATTCTGCAACGATGCCATGCAATACCTGTGCTCATATGAGTTATCTGATCTTCAATTGTTCATCTGAACCATGAAATTTATTGTCATTTTAATAAAAAAGAATCTAGATTCCTTTTTCTTCTCAATATTACAAAATGAATGCATTCATTAACAAAAGGCCGTCCAACACAGCAACATCTGAATCATTCGTTTACATTTCAACTCTCTTATTTAATACTTGTTGAACCCTGATTTTTCATTTTTAAATGCATGGGTACGAACTCCCAGCTCTTTAAGTGTATTTATACATGTGTCATGCTTTATGTACAGATTACATACAGATATGTACAAATTACATACAGACGCCAGTTAGCGGAACTTAAATTAGCAATTTTGTTTGCAGACATGAAGAAGATAATCTGAATTTACTGTTCAAATTATGTTTAGTTTGTAAACCTGCTGATTTGCAAACAGATATTTGGTATTTTCCGTAACCTGAAACAACCAGCCTATGAATTACAACCATCAACCAAAAGGCACATCATTAAGAAATGCAAGTATTAATTGTTTTGCATGTCTTTGTACAGGAATGTGCATCCTATGCATAGGATACTATACAAGCGTATTCTATGCACAGAAAAAATATTTCCCTTTTCTTTTTTCTTAAGTGGATTTACTCTTGCTACGGATATCATGTTTTTCTGTTCTAGTATTTATTAGACAGTCAGTCCTTTTGATGCATGGCTGAATGAGAGATTAAGAGCTACATCAATGAGTTATTCATGGCAAATGGAGACGAACAGCAGACAACATTCAACTAAAGGATGACTCTTTTCCTAATCTAGATGCTAAGAAAGAGATTTTTAAACAAATTTCTAACACTTTCAGAGATCTTTGTGAAGAGGTTTACCTTCAGTGCCATTTTTGTTCAAGTTCAAGCAAATTTCTGCAGTACTGGTAACCCATGTACTATCTTGTTCTACCACCTAGGAACTGCACAGTTAAGAGAAAAATTAACTCAAAACATAATGGTGGGGCTGAGAGAAGAGTTCAAGGTGCTTCACGAAGCTCTGATCATTTGGAGTAGTTTGTAACTACTGCTTCATCTTTTGTTTATGAAATGCCTATAGAAGTAGTTGAGAAAATGGGAGAGACACCTGATTTTGAAACCTTCTAAATAATAGTATCCTCTACAGAGCACATGACCGTGCTAACATAGCACAGAGGAGCACTATACAGGCACACCTACGCTGCTAGGGAAGGAGGAACAGTATCACTGCACTAGCATATGATCCCCTCCACCTCTGTTTACACCGCCTCTTAAGCAAGCGGACTGTCCCAGGACAGCACTACACTATTACAAAGATGACATTTCAAAGCTGTCTGCTCGATTTGCACCTCATTTAAAGCCAAGACCTCTGTACCCACATAGATTCTCAATGGCTGCAATGGGACTCGACAGAGGTGAAGGGCTGTGTTAGTGGGACTCAAGTACAAGGTAATGACACAACAAGTGCCCAAGTATTCCTTACAAAGTATTACAAAATGTGTAAAGTAAACAATTAAAAAAACCACAAAAAACCACCACAAAACCTCCACAAACTTACCTGCTGTTGTTGATTTTCCAACTCCCCCTTTTCCAGAAGCCAAGACCACCACCTGCTTAACTCCTTCTATGGGCTTCTGCTTTGGCAGCCCGCGTGACAGGATCTGGGTGCGTTTCTCCTTTAGAGCCTCATCCCTGGAGCCTGAGGACTAAAAAAAAACCAGAAAGCAAGCGAATGCGTATGCACCAACCCGCCACTTTTGCAGAGAAAGCTGACAGGGAAGAACACACCTGCGCGCTGAGAAGTTTTCACTACTGGTCCCAAAGAAACTGTTTTGCACGCAAGCTCTCCCAAAGGGAGCCTGCCTCACAGGCAGGAATGGGGCCTACTTAAAAATAACCCCAGAGGGCATTCCGTTTAGACACACAGTTAAATATGATGGATCTTAAAAGAAAAAACAAATAAAAGAATGAGGGCTTATGTTCAAATAAACCAAAACACCCCTTAAAGAGTTGGAAGCTTTAAAAAAAAAAAAAAAAAAAAAAAAGG
>NW_009260791.1:7656378-7669479 GCF_000687185.1 Egretta garzetta
GGGCGGGCCCAGCAGGCCTCGGGGAGAGCGGGGAGCTTGCTGAAGGTGCAGGATTTGGCGCTGAGAGAACTGCTGCTGCTCCGGACCTGGGCGGAACAGGCCAAGGCCTTCCCGGAGGAAGCGCCGAGCGGTGGCACTGTGGAGCGGCGGCACCGAGGAGCAGGTCTCTGCCGCTGCCTGTAAGAAAACCGGGCCCAAGGGGAAAATACCGGGTGACCGTATGCATTGCAGATTGGTTTGGGGTTACTCCTCACGGTGGTGTCCTTGTCCCTGGGGAATCTCGTTCTGGTTTTCTCTGTGGCGCTCCTTCAGCTTCTCGGTGCCTTTTGAATTCTCGCCTTGGCCCGCAGAATGGTTGGGCAAGAGCTCGGGCCTTCCTTGGTTTGTGTCCTCTGCTAATATAACAAATACATTCCATTTCACCGTTTGGGTCATGAATTAAAAAAAAAAAAAAAACAAGGAGACCTGTAGCCAGGACCCATGCCACCTGTTTAGGTTTTTTTTAAAATACTAGCATTGAAGCACTGGTAATTATTCTGGTTATAGTTTTGTTTTTCCAGCCAGTTCACACCCACTCCACAGGAGTTCCATCAAAACCACATTTCTGTTACTTATATCGTGTTGAGATTTGTTTAAAGCTTTAAGATGCACGTCATCATCTACTGCTTCTCTCCTACCTACGAGGCTTGTAACCATGTTGTTGGAAGGAAATTGGATTGGTTTGACATGATTTGCTTTTGACAATTCCGTGAATAGTCCTTATTCATCTAAGTGGTATTATAGAAGTAATTCAGATCTTGGCAGTTTCAGGCCATTAGTTTTCAAAGATAAAATACAGCGTAGATAGTGTTCTTTGTTGGTAGCTCTTGTAATATGTGATGGATCAGAGGATTTCACATCAGTTTAAAGCGTTATTATAATAAACATTTCCTCTCTTTCACAGTGAGAGGAATTTTCACCGCTATTTTAAATGTTATTTTTTGACTTGTATTATTAAAAGTGCTAATCAAGTGTTTTGCTAAACCCCACCATTTTCAAAGGCTTATTCCGGTGCTCAGCTACCACACAAAAATTACAATGATAAAAATAAATTTTTTTTATATCCTTTAAGTGGTTCTCATTCAACCTCTCATTTTTGTTGTACTCACATGAGCATATTTTGCATAGCAAGCACAGACAGCTGAAGAGGTCAAATAGTTCCCCAATAATTTACCTTACTGCCAAGCCAAAACGCAAAAGAATACTGAAAACCAATGAGCCACCTTAATTTGAAACTATAACATAGATCTGCCTCAGGGGCCTTTTTCTCACTGCCTCAGGAAACCATATTACCTTTTGCCTTGCACGAAATTTGCATAATTGGTTTTCCTACCTTGAGCAGTTGGAGGCAGTGTTAAATTGGAAAGTACTGTGCATCTCACAGAAATGAAATTGCTACTGCAGGATCACTGGTAGGCATACAGTTTAGATACCCATCGCCGCAAAGGCTATACAAAGAAAAGAAAATGGTAAAAAAGTTCCATCTCTGGAACTATACTCTCTGGTTCTGAGAATAGCTCTAACACTGACTGGAACAACCCTCACAAATGTTTTTGTGGGTTTGGTTTTTTGTAAAGCTGATCTAGCACAAAATAAAATTGATTTTTAGAAAAGTGAGTTGAAGGAGTTTTCCATACCGTCACCTAAGAAAGAACAGTTCTCAGTATTTTTAGTTTTAATAATTTCTTTTAGCACTGCTTTGTTAATAGTAGGGGAGATAATATGGCAGTAGGTTGTACTGAATATGAATATGAAAAGTACAATTTGGCCATTAGAAAGGGATTAAATTTGCTCAGCAATAAAGCAGACATTTTCAAAATAGCTTAATTGTTAGTAGTGGAATACACTGCTTAGTTTGATTGAGTAGTATTTCACCATCTCTACTAATTGTGAAGACAGTTTTATGGATTATACACTTCTCATAGTTGCTTTTGGCTTCCTATTTAAATTTTAACATGTGAAAGTATTGGTCTAAGTTGTTTGCCCGACATGTCATTGCAGTCCACATACAGTGCTAAAATAGGAGTTTAAGAAAATGCAACCAAAAATTAACAAAGATTTTACTGTCAGACTTGAGTCTTTATGGAAACTACAGGCAATCTCTGCATCTCTCGGAGAACTCCACTCTGGACGTTTCAATAGTTCAACAAAATGAAAAATACAATATTTAATTTTAATGCAAATTGATAACGTTTTCCTTAAGTAAGTGTAAGAAAATGTTTGAAAGACGTTAAATTGCTATTCAACCTGAACACTAACATGATAAAAATAGATTTGATTTTTGTCTGAAATTAGATTGTTTCCTGTTTAAATGTATTCTTTCTCCATTCAAAATCAATTTAGGGTATCCAGGTATAGCTAGGAGAGATTTGTTGCCAAATGACTCCAAATTTTAAAAAATTAATTAACATTTGAAAAATGACTTGGTAGATAATTAGGTTGATTTGTGTGCAATAGGAAATAAGCAGCTAAAAAAAAAAAAAAGTATATTACCAAGACTGTAAGCTTTCAAGGCTGATGGAGCCCTGTGTTTCTATTCTCGTTTCTGGGTGTCTGCATAGTACCATATTAATAATATAGTAAGTTAAGGACACGCTGCAAACTCATACACATATGAGCCATCCATTTTGGTCAAAATTTGAGCTAGAAATTGTATTAAAGAAAGGTGAAAGAACTGTTCTTCATAACTAAGGAGTCATTTTTGCTTCATGACCAGGCCTGTACTGTGATCTTTGGCCACAGAGATATACCATAGCATACCAGGGCAAGTGTGTGTTGCATGGGTGTCACCGATTCTGGATTTTTCCCTGTCTGGTCAGCCAGCCTTGGCACATTTAAGATTAATAATGTTAAAATGTTGCTTTTTATCTTTTTTGTCCACATAGGGATGACTTCCTGGTTCATGAAGAAAGGAAGTCTAAGATAGTTAAGTTTTAGGGCAGTTATCAAAGCTCATGTGATGGCCAATGAGGCTGATGTTGTACGATTGAGAAATACAGATGAATATATTAAATTATGCTATAATCTTTCACATATTGTTACATAGTAATATAAGATATGGTGCCCTGAAAAAGAGTTATGGAAGTTGTGGCACTTCTGGAGAAGCCAGGAAAACTTCCACTAAGACTGCCTTTTAAAAGTTGGAGACTCTACTTCTCTCTGAGCCTCAGACTGCTGGAGCGCAAGGAGGACACCTGGGGTCATCACGTTCCCTTTTTTCCATGCTATCTTAACTGGAGGAGTTGTTTGCAAGTTTGAAAAAAAAAATGGTAATCCTCCGTGATTACTTGTGCTCTCACCCAACAACTACTGGTGCTCTGCCTGTGTTTCTGAGCCTCAGGCTTGTCAGCGTTACCTCCTGGCTCAGCCCATGCACCGTGTCTCAGGACGGCTGTCACCTCCTCGCTTTGGCAGCGCCAAGACCGAGCTAGAGTTGCTCTCGCGTCTCTTGCCAGACTGTCATTCTCCTGTGGGGCTGACAAACCAGACCAGGCTGCCAAAACACCTACCGGTGTGAGTTCTTTGCTTTATCTTTGCTATGCTCCTCATGTAAGTTAAAGCAACTTCCAGGTTGCTTTACTTAATGCTGAGACATACAACCTGGTCCTGCAGAAGCCAGCATTGGCTTGGCAGAGCTTGTGCACGTGGGCTCGGTGTCAGACCTGGGGGTAACAGGCTCCAGCCATATCAGTAAGGCACACCTCAAAAACATGTAATTAAGGAATTTCAGGCATGACAGAAGAAAACAACTGCAGGCATGTATGAGGAGAGTCTCACACTGCTGCCTCTCTGTCATTCATTAGAATTTCTCTTCTTACATCTTTTTCCTGCTAGGCTTAGAAACCAAGACCGACATCACTGATATCGAGGCACTTATGCCCACTTGTTGAAAAGTAAATTTGGCCCAAGATGCTGTAACAGATTCTGATTTCAAATATCCATACAAAACAAGTGAGGTTTACCTGTGTTTTCGTATAGAATATTACCTTGGTTAAGAAGCAGACTTTGTTGATTATGTATGGCAGTACTTGAAACTGCAACATCTTAACAAGCACAATGAAAAACCATAAGAAACAGTAATAAAGTATTAATTTTTATCATGTGTATTAATATTTTCAGTAAATATAAGACCACAAAAGTAGCTTCATCCTATGTGAATGCTTTGCCAAACCTTAAAGTGAGAAAGAAACAAAGTTGTCTCCTTCAGTTCCATTTTGCTGAATGAAGAAGAAGGTCTGGCAGAATTGAGCCCTATTTAGTTTGTATATTGCTTTTGTGTGGACATTTCAATCAGTGCAGTCCTTCACAGTCAAGAAGAGATGAAAATCTTATTTAAATGATCTAAATTCTTCTGCAGTCAGTCATCAAGTTCTTCAGGTTAATATTGCTTACTATAGTAACAGTCACATCACAGTGAAGATGCAGCTGATATTACAGCAATTTTTCCAGCCTTAAGCAAGTGGTGCAGAAAATGAAGAGATTTATTTTGTTGAATATGCCCTTCAGTAACAAAGCCACGTAATTTTTCTTAGGTACCTTATATACAAATATTTATTGGATGAATGGAATTAACTCCAATTAACAGTATTGCCATACTTAAAGAAAAGAGAAAAACAAAGGTTGTTGGGGTTTTTTTAAAGTATTTCTAATCTTTGCCATATATTTTACAATCATCGAAGGAAGACTGGCATTTTCTTTCTTATTTCCTTTCTTTTTTTTTTTTTTTTTTTTGGTAATGGAGATAAATTGCTATGATAAGAGTCCCAGGGGCATAGAGAGCCCTCTTGTATTAGACATTGTACAAATACAGAATAAAAAAGATGGTCACTGTCCTAAAAGCTTCAGTAAACCATTTGACACCACTGGTCTGAGTCATAATGGCATTCAGTCACAATTTCAGTTTCTGAAATAATTTTTAATTCTGCTCTTCAGTAATAAGCTTGTGCTTTACAGGAAGCATTTTTGTTAACATCAGAACCTTAAGCCTAAATAAGTTCTGTACAGCAAATTAATCTTATTTGACCAGTGAGGCTGACTGAGACATTAACGTCAACTTTTAGTGGTTTTGGTGTTTAATAATTATTTTTAAAATCTGATTCATGTTCCAGACCAGTTCAGTGGCCATTCAATACTTGTAACTCCCAGCACACTAGCAGTGCAAGATCTTTCAGAAGAGCACCGATGCACTTTGGGTGTATATGGACCACTTACACAATTACACCAGCAGCAACCTGCTCAAGTGTTCCAGTGTGCAAGGACCGATCTCAGCTGAAAATAAATGTGATCCAAAACCACTTCTTTTGTCTGCACACCCTGTTTGAAGCACTATCATGTAAAACTGTGAGGTGCTCCACCACTTTGGAGCCAGAGCAGCTGATCATTGGAATGCGATCCTCTGGTCAGTCCTCAGCTTCAAGGAAAGTAACACTTCTTCGGGGTTTTACATTGAGCCAGAGGCGGATCCAGGAATATAATCTGGAGTTCATGATTTCTAATCTCCTATGCTGAAGTGTTACTATTACTGATTTACCCCCCCAAAAAAGGGAGACACAGTGCCTCATATTTTTAATTATGCTAACATCCTCTGATGTCGCACAGCAGGCTGCTTTAGGCAGGATAGAGCCCACTGATGTTCCTAGCACAGACAATGAAGATGATAGGCATATTTACAACTTGCCTATTTTCTCCTTTATAGGAAGCTTAGACCAAGCCAAGAACAGCCTAAAGCAGAGCACCTTTGAAGTCTTAACTTTTACAAGAAGCTGAGCGAGTTCCTGTTGAAGAATTTTATCTTTGCTTTTTTTTCCATCCCAACTCCCTGGGCATGGAGAGAAGAGGGCCTGGGTTCGTGACTCCATACAACGAAGTAACTAGGTTTCTCATTGTAACTGGTTCAAAGGAAGGAAGTTTTCTAGTGAATTCTTCATGAAAGCTATTGGCTTATGGATCTGAAAACTAAGGTCTAAAAAAAAACTCTATCAGAAATAAATGTAATTTACTCTTTTAATTACTGCCACTAAAGGACTGCACTGCACCTTTTAAAATACTAATTTAATCAAACTTTGACATGAGGAAATATAATGGTATTACAGGAAATAGAGGGATTATCGATAGAAAATACAACTATTTTTTTTTACACTAAGCGATCGTTGAATTCAGCACTTGGGCTTATTAGCCAAGGGACTTAACGGAAGTCGCTGGAGAAAGGAGGTTTGCAAAGCAGGGCGGTGTTGTGCTTTGCTAGTGAGTTAGCCTGGTCAAAAGTATGTCAGGAACTGTTAAAAGTAAAGATGAGTTGCAGTGTCCAAGAATATTTCCTGCAATTGATTAACTTCCTAGTACAGATGTAGCCTGGAGGCTTACCTAAAGGTGGGCTGAGTCATTCTCTAAACTCAAGAGTGCATTAGTTACATCTGTGTTTCCTATAAGAGAAGCTAACACCCCTCGTATTTGTACTGGAATTTCTTTATGGGCACCAAAATGAAGGGCTTTTTAATCTGGACATGGCCCTCACTCAGATTTTCGCTATGAAGACATAATTATTTTTTGTCCTATGGGCAAAAGCGTATCCAGGGAAAGATTAAATATCTGTAATTGATATTAACATATCCCAAGTTATAAAGTAATTGTTTTACCCAGTTATTCATAAAAAAAGTAAGCCTCCAGCAGCTCCAAGAATTATCTGTGAAATAAAAAGCTCTTTAAGAAAAAGTTATACCAAATGCCATTTTTCTATTCTGTTAAAACATCAAATATTGAACATAAAGTGGTTTACTTCCACTCTGTAGCAGCTATTTAGCATCTATTGTAAAAGAAAGAAACTGTGACCCTTTGGCGGCTTAAAGAAAAAACAAAGATTATGTGAAAAATCTCCTTTTGATCATTGCACTGTTTCTGAGGTATCAATTATAAAGAAATAATATCACCCCAAATTAGTTCAGAAACATGCATTAAAAAAATCCGTGCTTTAAGAAAGTGTGATAAATACACATTAAAGAACAATTCTTGACACTGGAAGCTCTTTGAAACATGTTAAGCCGCACTGGAAGTCATAGCAGGAAGCCACATTATTTCTTGACACATGGTCCATTATCTTATTTGACTCCATGAATATTCATTAGAATTTACAATCTTCTATTATTTAGCTCACTGCATTAAACATCTGCTTTTTTTCCCCACAAGGCCTGAGGGGAAACAAGATCACCTTCTATTTAAGTTGGTTAAAATCATGAGAGGATTATATATGCACTATTGCATTAACTGAAACAAACCATCAAAAACTAAAGGCTGATGGTAAACGCAAGTCCTACAGTTGCTATTCTAAGGGGATGAGTTGCCAAAATACAATTTTAAGAAAAGCCCATAGACCAACATTACTGTATGTGTATATGATGCTGTGTTATGGCAAAGCGAGATACCCGTTTGTGTTGTAATGCAATGATCTTATGTCTAAGAGAATAAAATGCCAAAAATTGTCAACCCTGCTCGGCTCATTGAGCTCTGGCAATCGTGTTGAACTATGCCGAGGAAAAGGTTGCTCTGTTCTGGGAACAACAGCTCCAACAACTGATAAATGACAGATGAAGCATATAATTAGTGCCTCCTCAAACTCACCCAGTTTTATCATGATGCATGGCAAACAGCACTTGGGATGACTTCAGAGGTTTGCTATTCAGAGAATTTTCTAATGACCTATCATTTGTGTGCATGCTTTCCTGACTAACTAAGGATCAGTATGCCCAAGGGGAAAAAAATGATAGGAGCTGTGGCTCAAGGAGAAAGCTTTTGGCTTGAAGCTGTGGCAAGAGTTTTATTTTGAAAGTCATCCATACAAATGCAAAAAAAAATGACATGCAGCCTCATTATGCCTGCACACTCAACAGTAACTGGAGGCAAGGAGCCCTCCAGGTACACAGAGAATAATAAATTACCTTTCATGCTGTTAGTGAAAGGAGCAGAAAGAGCCATGTCTCAATCCATGTACATTTTTAATAATAACATGAGGCTTCACACCAATACTCTGATAATTTTACATATAGCATCTATTGAAAACATGGAAACTCAAGTTCCAGCTTCTAGAAGATATTGATACGTTTTTGTCTATAGCAACATCGTCACCATCAAAATTTCTCACCAAAAATTAAAAAAAATAACTTTAAAAAAATTTAAAATACTAACAAAACCACACTTCTGTAGTACTAATTACTATTGCAAAAGCGTTTATGAGGTGAAGAGAGCAGCGATGCAGCAATACCAGGGGAAAAGAACAGATTTTAATTCCGTTACATGGCAGGGGTAGAGGACAGTATCCAGCATAACAGGGACCAGTAATACAGGCGCTGTGGAGCACAGCACAAACATTTGGTGGAGACACCTTAGGTCTACACCAGACCAACCCTGAATGTAGGGCGTAAAGAACGTAGGATCTGTGCTCCATAGTGCCTGGTCTAAATACTTCCTCCATTAGGAGGAACCCAGTTTGCAACACCCGTCTGGATCAGTCAGGCATAGGTGAGCTTGGTGGCCTGAAGCAAAGCAGAACCACCACCTACCGCACTACCAGACCAGTGCCAAGCTCTGCGCAGATGCGTGGTCAGCAGCTCCATATGGAGCACAAGAAGCTGAAGCTGAGTTTTCACTGATCAAAGCTGGCCTGAGCGGGTATACCGAGCTTGCTCTAGGATGGCAGCCAGCCTGTACAGCTGCAGACTCTCATTTAGCGCTCCGACTCCTGCCTGTTTGCTCCAGGCCCTGTGACCATAAGGTTAGCCTTTTATAGCTAGGTGGGTGCTTCCTCCTTTAGGCAATCACAGTAAGTAAGCAGATTGCGTGTCTTTATCTGGCTACCTTCCCCCCCCCCCCCCCCCCCCCAATTGTACCTGACACAGCCTTCACACTGAATCTGTTGTTTTGTTCAGAAATTTAATTAACTTTTGATTACTCTAATTTAACACATTTCAGTATCTGTTTTGTAATTGTACGAAGGGCTAAACAAAGCACTAATCTATTTTTAATAGTGTGTTTAATTTTTGCTGCGTACTTTAAACACACATAAAATCAACTGCTCAAAGCACAGGATTGCTCTTCCACAACAGGAATACCAGCCTTCACTGGAAACAATTCTGACATTCCCGGGGACAGTAACTTGGCTCTGCTGTAAGAGCTAAAGAGGTATACCAACTCTGAAGCTACAAAACTGGGGCTGAAGAAGTCACAACCTTCTTCAGAGCTATGGTGCAAGCCAGAAAGATAAAAATCACAGTGCCATCTCTTCCTCTCAGTCATCTTCCTCCAGAAGTCTGCAATGCTTCTTTTGAAGGCTAAACAGATCCAGAGGCTGTTTGGAAGGCAAAGGCAACAATAAGTCTTCACCCCACATCTTCTCTGGAAGAGCTATTTCTGGTAGCTTTACACAGGCATTGTGCAATACTTGCGGACTTAGAGTGACAGGACTGCTATTCTATCTCATTTCTGCTGCTTGACTTATACCAGGGAAATTCTTCATGCCCTCTCTCCCCTTTCCTCATCTAAATACCTCTGGAGGAAGGAGAAGAATGGATGGAGGCAGGCATACTCCTGACCTTAACGTCTGGACAGCGCTTTAAGTCAGTACTCAATACAGTCATCAGAATGTGTCTGCTACTTAGACAATACAATGATACACCACCTCCTAATCCTCTCTACACCCACATCACTGTTCAGAGATATTTTATCTCTTCCAGCTAATCAGTATTTCAGCTAGAAATTCTGAGGCTGTAGAAAAAAGAAAGCTTAACTGGGTCTTGAACTAGACTGAGAAACAGGCTACCAAAAAAAAAATAAATAAAAATCACCAAATATAAAGAGTGAGATAACTTGTCACAGATAGCACGAGTAGGCCAAGCGGCTCAAAAACAGAAGCAAAGTAAACTGGGAGCAACAGAGAAGAAAAAGGGATCATGATCCAACAGAAAGCAAAGGACTCGGTTCATGATATAAGACTGTAAATATCACTTCAAAAACAAAACATGCTATCATTCTGAGATGTCCTGTCGCAGTTTTAACAGCTTAGACTAGTGATATGCAATATCTTTTTTTTTTTCTTTCTTTCTTTCTTTGAGGGATTGATCTGTTGTTTCTGCATGGCTAAATTAAAAAATGTATTTTATTATTTAAACATTAGTCCCAGTTTACAAAGTATTTTGTGGACTTTTCTTTATCTCGTGATGGAAATTTGCAGTTCATTGCTGCAAATTCCACTTTCCAGGCCATCTCTGATGATGAAAGTCTTCTAACAGCAACTTCTACTTCCTAGCACAGCAGGGTCCATCAGTTCTGTCTCACCCTTCACAGCCATAGTGGCATCCACCTCTGATTCTTTACTATACGTCTCCAAGTGATTTAAGTAAGTACTCTTTCTTTCCTTCTATGTGCCCTGCTACTTGTCTTCTTTCCACTTTTTTTAAATCTCTGTATGCGTGGGAAGGGGGACTTCCACGCTGGACAATGAGAAAATGTTTAATTCTTCCTTTGACACTCTGCAGCCTTTCAGCTACATCTGTCCTGTACTACAAGAGGTAGTTTTACCAAGATATAACCCTTACCAGCAACCTGTTTTGTATCTTTGCTATCTAAGCACTACTGCAGCTTTGTACAGTTTCTCTTCAAAACAGATGACACTACCTAGGGGCACTCTGTTGATGTGATAGCTGCTTGAAAGACCTTTGATCATGGTTTCAGACACTGTAGACAAACGAATAACATCCAAGATGCATCTAGTCCCTTCAAGTTCCAGTCAATGACTGCCCCTGCCAAATGGTATGCAACACCAAACTTAATACTAACAAAAAAAAAAAAAAAAAAAAAAAAAAAAAAAAAAAAAAAAAAAAAAAAAAAAAAAATAATCATCCTAGGGAAGAATTCAAGACCACTTGAGATCATTTTGGTACTGAAAGACCTCTAGCATTTCATCCTCTGATAAAATAAGAGAAAGCCAAGTACCCGCAGAAGCAGAGCTCCCAGCACACACACCCCTCTTCACAAAAGGATTCATTCCATTAAATGTACATGAAATATGCATGACCATTCACACAAAGGGTAAGGAAAAACACATGTCCACTGAAATTTGTGAGAAATGGTTCATACTGCCATCTGTCCCTCTGAAAGAGAACTGATGTGAAAATGACCAGAAATGCCTTCTGGATACCATTCTCAAAATACCTACTCTCTACTACAGTGACAACAAGCAGAGAGGATACAAGAAATATTCTGGGACAGTTGTCAAATCCAAAACATGAAGAAAAATGTCTTTATATAATAACTGATAAAAATATCAATGCATGTTATGCATGGATATATTCTGTAGACGTCAGGAAGTTCTTCTCTATATAAAAACCACAATCAAATCCAAACCCTTGTCTAAAATTTAACCAAAAAATTTACTATCATTCTTTGACATAAAAAGAGAGGCCCTTAACCTAACTATGAGCCAATAAGATTCAAGATGTATTACAACAAAATTAATTTGGCGTCCCAAGGAAAATATGACATAATACCTCCAAGAATCCATAAATAAAACAATGTCATATTAATTTTTCCATACACTGTTTCATAGGCATTTGTGTTGAAACTTTCACATAAATATTCTCCATCAAATCCTGGCATAAATAATGGTACTGCAACAAAGAACAATCAGTATCCTCATATATTAATATCCCTTTATAACCTGCTTAAATAATTTGCTCAGACTGTAGTATAATCCATTTTCCTTAACAATCAATTTATATCACAAATATATCTATGGAAAACCCCCTCATTTTAAATGGATTTCTACCTCATTAAACTCTTTTTAATGAGTCTGGGGATACAGCTTTAGAGTAAATGAACAGAAGGTATTTTAAATAAAATTAGCTGAGTTTAAATAAAAACAGCTCATACTTAACAATACCCTACAGCTAGCAAAAATGAGATAGTTTATGCACTAACCACCTAGTGCGATTTCCTCTTCTTCCATAAAGGTTTGCTTTAGGAAGAGCAACCTCACTGAACACTCATGCAAGAGAGAATGTTATTTTTAAAATGACAGAAGCCAAATATATCCCTATGTGTAACACTGGCTATTCATGCATATTGCCCCTTGCTGTGCAATAGTAATCGTCAGTAATCCTACTCTATGATTGAGGCCAATTAATAAAATTTGGCTTCTCACCCACACTGCTATGTATTACTTTTTTTTATTAAACATGCTTGTAAAAATAAAATCTTCAGTCTTAAAATTAATTCAGAGAGACACTGAATTCTGCATCACTCTATCCTGACTTTGCTGAAGCCAATGTTATTCAAAACCTGTATCTGTCAGAATTCACAGATGGGAGGAAGACACAACTCTTCTAATGTCAGAGCTGGGTATGTAGCCAAAAACCTGCAAGATAATAAAAGAAGCAGCTGCAATACTTTAACTTTTCCCATTAGCAATGGGATCCCATTTCAGACCTATGCACTTTTTTTTTTCCAGATTGTTATTTTGATCCCTAGCTATCCAGATCCCTTTTAACTGCATTATTTTCTATTTCCTCTGCTCCAAAGCTGTATCACTGAAGAGAAATGCTCCAACTCCATAGGTGCACCTCAGTCACCTGCAACACAAACATTACTTGTTTTTAAAGAAGCAAGTCAAAAACTCATTAGTACCTTTTTTTTTTTCATGCAGAAACTACACGGCATACTATTCTTACCCCAAGCATGTGACATTCGCCCCCTGGAAGACAGATTTTTCACTTCTCATAAACAAACAAACAAACAAACCCCTGCTCCCTCCTAGCTGTAGGGCATCGGTAAATTGAGATGCAGAAATACTTTTACTCTGTTCCAAAGCTTGCATCCTTGCTGCCTGTCCCCTCAGAGGTCACTGACAGATCACAAGCCCTGTTTTACCTTCTTTAAACAGGTGTGTGGTATTTGATTATTTTCTCTCACATTTTCAGTAAGAGTTTTCTGTATCGCTTGCGTGTCACATAGGCTGCTTTTAAATATTCGCAGGCCGAAGTCGCTGCCGTCCTGCCAGACCCCTGGTTACAGGCCCGC
>NW_009260791.1:7670187-7687259 GCF_000687185.1 Egretta garzetta
GGCAGCAACAGGAGTGACCCTGCAGGCCTCTCCCGGCGCGCGGCGCATTAGGATGTTGACCACGACAGAACTTGAGATAAACATTGTAATTTCCCCCTTTTCCTCCCACAGTCTTCTATGGGGACGGGTAGGTAGCTCTGGAGACTCTTTGGGCTATGTGCTATGCATGTAGCCCAGGGCTGTTTACCAAACCATGAAAGAATCACAGAATGACACAGGTTGGAAGGGACTGCAGAAGATCATCTAGTCCAACCCCCCTGCTAAAGCAGGTTCACCCAGAGCAGGTTGCACAGGACATCATCCAGGCGGGCTCTGAATATCTCCAGAGAAGGAGACTCCACAACCCCCCTGGGCAGCCTGTTCAGTGCTCTGTCACCCTCAAATTGAAGAATTTCTTCCTCATATTTAACTGAAACCCTTATGCTTCAGTTTGTGCCCATTGCCCCTTGTCCTGTCACTGGGCACCACTGAGAAGAGTCTGGCTCCATCCTCCTGACATCCACCCTTGAGATATTTGTATGTGTTGACGAGATCCCCTCTCAGTCTTCTCTTCTTCAGGCTAACCAAGCCCAGCTCTCTCAGCCTTTCCTCATAGGGGAGATGCTCCAGTCCCCTCATCATCTTTGTTGCCCTCCTCTGGACTCTCGCTAGGAGTTCCTCATCCTTCTTGAACTGGGGAGCCCAGAACTGGACACAGTACTCCAGGTGGGGTCTCACTAGGGCAGAGTAGAGGGGGAGGATAACCTCCCTCGCCCTGCTGGTCACACTCTTCTTAACGCACCCCAGGATACCATTGGCCTTCTTGCCAACAAGGGCACACTGCTGGCTTATGGTCAGCTCATCGTCCACCAGGACTCCCAGGTTCCTCTCAGCAGAGCTGCTTTCCAGCAGGTCAGCTCCCAGTCTGTACTCGTGCATGGGGTTAAACCTCCCCAGGTGCAGAACTCGACACGTGCCTTGTTGAAGGTTGCCCTTTGGGATGCCCTGTCCTGCTGTAGTTGTCACTCTTTAGGGATTACCTGCACTAGAATAGCTCATCTGTGCAGGTGTCAACTATTTAGCCCTTGGGTTTTTTTGGTTTTGCCTTTTGTCTTTCTTAAAAAACTACTAAAACAGAAGGGGCTAAATATAGTCACTCATGTAACTTTTTAAAAGCTTAAAGGGCTTATAAGTTCATTCAACAAATCTGAAGAGAGTTTTTTAAAAAAAGTCTGTCCCTAGGTTTTTTTCCACTGTTTGACTTTCACGTTGTTCTTAAAACATTTCTCTCCTTGTTCAGAAGAGGCAGGTGGATCGGTAAGACCTAGTTTCTGCAGCGTGGTCTGGGAAACCAGAACGTTTTGCTCAAAGGAAATAACGTGTCATCTCACAGATACTGTGTTTGGCTGAAGTGCATCTGTGTGTATTGCATTGTTAGCCTCTCAGTGTAAGGTTAATTATAGTATAAGTTGCTCAGCACAGCATAAATTAACTTTAGGAGACATATCCTATTCCTAGCTTGCTAATCTCAGAAGTAATTGTAAATCTAGTAAATAAAAGCTGAAATGTCATTTTGCTGGCTTTCTTTTAAACTATGTGAAAAGAGGCATATGTTACGGTGTAAAGATACCATGACTAACTCTATTACAAGGCAGTTATGCTGTTTATATCTCTTATTTGAAGTTTTAAATGGTTTAACGAAAATAGCTGGGAAAGTAGTAGTTGCACTAAAGGAACCTGCAAGAGATTTGGGTAGTCTCAGCAGCAGATATTTTTCAGACACGAACATTGCTAATATTTGTCATAGGTACTTAGGCCTCTTTCCTGGATACCTGGGTCTTTTTAGGAGAAGTCTGTTGTAACAAGAACTAGTCACCATGCAGCAAAAACCTATGGGAAGTTGATAGTTTATTTGCTATGACTACTTGAGAGGTCATTAGAAGGAATCTTTGCTGCTGACATTTTCTGGTAGGGTAATGTTACTTCCTAGAATTGCATATCAATGTAAAAATTAAAAATATAGTCCTCACAAACTATTATTTACATAAAGCAGTGTGTTCCTGATGATCTGTAACAACTTAAAAGTAGGTCCTCACCTTGACAAATTTCTAGTGTACTATAAACAGCATGTTATGTAGGTGGCTTTGAATAGCTTCTGAGCTTTAAGAGACCCCTGTAGGTACTTCAGGAACTTCAGAGCGGATGTTCGTTGTCTGGAAAAAGGTTAGGAGTGTACTTTTTATTTATACATGAATCACTGCTCTTCATTGTGTTTTTATGATTGAGTTTTTCTGGCCTGTTGAGGATTACTGGGGATGGGATGTCTTGTTTATGGAGAAATGTTGGTTAGATAGCATCCGTAATGGGTTTATGTATACAGCAAAATACTTAAGAGGAAAAAAGGAACTCTCCTTGTACTGGGGAGCAATATGGTGAGATCTAGTGTATTTCACAACTATGGAAAAAAAGAAAAATAAAAACGAATATTCAGCTAAAAAGTATGAGTGCTTACGGTTTATGCAATGAAAACCATCTCTCCCTTATCTTACTTCCCTTGATTTGTCTTCTGGTTAAGATAGCAAAAAGAGGTGCAAAGTAACAGGCACAGACTTGTTCTGTGTCCTGTGGTGGATGATGTAATCTCTCTTTGCTGCAGCTGAATGTCTGAAACATGAAGAAATCTTCTCACGGGGTAGCAAATCTGAACTTGAAACAGAAATGTCAAAGAAAAATGTATATAATTTCACAAACTGGATTCCTAAGGATTACAAAGTGTCTCCATTTTCATTATCAGTTGCATTATGTTTTCCTGAAAAAAAAAAAAGGTACAGTTGAGATAACATTTTACAGAATATATTTGGGGTTTGCTAATGAAATCCTGCAAAATTCAGATGAATGTATTTAGTCAGGAGGGTGAGGTAGGGTTTAGTTATTTATTTTTCCTGCAAAAGTGCTAAAAAGGTGTATTTGGAAGCAGCATTGCTAAGGCTGGCTATATGGCTTTAGGGGCTGGGTACTTCAACCCTTCGTGATGCAGGTTGCCTGGTCTGATGATTACTTAGGACAGTTGTATAATAAATGCCAGTGCTGCAAAGTAACATGCTTTGCTGGTTTATTTATGTAGACATTTTACTGATAACAGCAAATTCACATTGAGCACAGTTTTGCCTGCCTGTCACTACGTTAAGTTCCTTGCAGTGGCTGTTTGCACGTCAGCATGTTGAATTTGTAACCTTCTTATTTGTGTTATTTTGCTTGACTTTTCCTGCGTTAAATATAGCTCTGAAGAGCAGTCAACTAGACTTTGATAGGTTACAGAGGACCTTCAGCAATGGCAATGTTTTTGCTTTGGTTCAAAAGGTTTACACGTTCCCATTCCTTACATCTGCAAGAAGCACGAGTCTTAGGACATCTGAAACACTGAGAGAAGATCAGAGGACTGGCATGCATTACTATTAGGTTAGCTCTTGAAATTGCATTCAATTTTACATCTTCTATCCAATTAAGAAAATTAAAGAACAAAGAAGTGAGACATGACGAGGTTGAAACATGGTTGCACACGTGTTGAAAATAGGGTTCAACCACAGTTTTCAGTCATAGTTACAAATAGTTGAATAGTTTTCAATTATAACATGGTTGAAAAGCGCTCTAGAAGATGATAAACATGCAATATGAATAGAAGCATCCTCAAGCAGCTTTAACTTGTCTCTGAATCATTTTTTTTTTGTTCAACCTCCTGTCCCTGTAATTTCCCTCCATAGGTATGTCTCATCTTGTGATAAAAAGTATATTCAAAAATAGGCATCAAATCCTCAGAGAGGCTGGAAAAATAATGAATGTTTTTACTTAATCTTTAGCTGTCTGGCCTTAGGACTTGCAGATGTCACTTTATTTACCTTTTCATCTTCTTAAATGAGCTGCTTGCAGAATATTGTTACTTCTGTATGTGAGACTGTGCAAAAAATACTGTCACAAGTCTCAGAATTAGCATGATCTTCTGTGATGTGCGCTACACAGCAGAGTCACTTATTTCTAAGGCAGTGGTCTGATGTATACAGTGTCAATGCGTTTGGCCAGTTTTATCACAAGCGGTTTTATTAGTATTTTATTAGTGTGCATTGTTATTCTCTATTAATAATCCTGATGCTGGTCTGTTTCTGGAATGAATATTTAGCTAAATATGTAAGGATATCTAATTTCTGGCAGCCTGTATTTCTCTCCTTTATTTGAACAGATGGATTGAAATGTCATTTGAGGTTCAGGCCATCACATTTCTTACAATGTTTACGAAATATGGCAGTCATTTGGGAACCTGTATAATATTATGAGTGGTCAACATGAGTTTTGAAAGGAGCCATTTAAAGCTTTTGAAAGATCTCAGCATGTGACGTTTTGGCTACAAAGAGCATTCTCTTTTTCTAGAGGTTAGTCACAAGGAAAATAGTTGAGAAGGCATAGCTTTTCTTAGTCATTGCCTTGAGCATTTTGTTTAATCTCTACAGTAACAAAGGAATAAAACCTCATGTGTATAGCTAAGTTTTCTTCACCAAAAAGGGGGAGAGGGGAAAAAAAAAAAGGTATTTTTAAAAAACTGATCACACTTCTTACCCTTTTGCTTCGATAACATCAATATTAATGACTCCTTCCTGCCCAATCTAGTTAGCGTCTCTTAGGTGGTATTTCACAAGCTGACGTTTATTTTTCTTCTAACAAAAATATAAGGCTACCTATTCTTGACAAAGCAGCAGTGAGGGTGTTTTAGATACTGTATGCCTGTGGATATTGCATGCCTTTCTCTTTTTTTCCGAAGAAGTATAAATCATTAAGGTATTCTTCTTGTGCATGAGACATAATTGCTATTGGCTGCAGAGCCGATCATTTTGTTTTAATAAAGCACAGGTTGTTGCACACACATTGCTTGTGAACTAACCAAGAGAGTAGAAAAGCTGCACAAGAATTGCCTTGTGCTTTCTCCTCAGTATAGACCTAATTCCTTCCTCAAAAATACAGTTCTTGCAAGTAGTCTCTCTGAATGCTAAAGAAGTGGCATGTCCTTTACTCTGCACAAATCAAGGGAGAGGTCCCATTTCACCAAAAAGACTTCATCCAAACTGATAAATACTATTTTCAACAACTTTATAATATCCTGAACAACTTCATGGTTGTTGGTCATCTTATTTAAAATGGTCATCATATTTAAATCTTCAATTAACAGACTGTTTTTTCAGAATTATCCTGTACTTGATTACTTTTAACATCAAAAAATAATTCAATTCACTGACAAGTCCTGTGCTGTTTGTCTATTTCATAAACGGATATAAACTCATAATTCACACTGAAAATTATTTTATCTGTATGTTTGATAGGAAAAAAGCTTAAGTTATATCCTGTGCTGGATTTAAGTATACTAGTTCATTTTGTCACCTTGTCTATGATAATACTGTACATGGTACATTCCAACTAAATTTGGCTTTGCATGGAGCTAATAAATTGGCTTAATTGTATTAGAAGCATTGTGCAGATAATTAGTATGTATCTCATAAGCTTCCACAGTGTGGTATGTAAACTTGATGTCTGAAGCTATACTAAATAACTAAAACTACTCTCAGAAGTTTTTTTGTTGTGTAGTTTTGTAATTTTTTATACCAGTTTTAATGATGAGTGTGCATGGTGGACAATGAGAAACACTGACATCATTTTCTGTAATCTCTCATAGATCCAGAGAGGGCTTGTTATCTACATATGCTTCTTCAAAGGTGCTGATGAGGATCTTGTTCCAAAAATTGGTATGATGTATCCTTATAAATTCTTGTATTGTTTGAAAAAGAAGGAAAGCAGTATAGGCAGAAAAGGCAGGAACCATTTGGACAAGAAGTCAAAAAGCCATCAGATAGTATCATTCCAAATCAATCACCTGGCTGAAAGAACTGCTTGGTCAGTGTGGTTTCTTTTGACAGTTGTTGACACCCCTCATTCTGTCCGTCTTCTCATGATCAACCTGTTAGAAGAGCAATTCCCATGATGATAACATTCTAGCAAACCGAGAAAGTGCTGCACCTGCTGTTTGACATATTACATGAACCAGGCAACAGGGTCAGTCCAGGACAGAACTGAATTTAGAGAAAACTGTTTTCAAATAATTCATAGCTTGATTTGAGAAGCATTTTAACACTGATCTCACTGTGTGTGCAGGATATTTAAAATTATAGCCAGTAGAGGGAGTAGGGTGGATAACTAAATACTGTCCTTCCCATCTCATTTCAGAGATACTATATACACTGTCAGCATTTCCAAGTGCAGTTTTCTGGTTCAGAAGTGATAACAGCAATATCTGTAGTTCTTTCCCTCTTCTCCACATGCACTTTAACATTTACATCAAAGCAGAGAAGATGCTGTGGATAAGGTCAAATAGTAGTGATTTCTGTCTTCACCCACTGTTGTTTTGGCTTGAGGTTTTTTGTTTTGTTCTTGTTTTCTTTTTGACTTCGGTTCTTTTCCCTCCTTTCCTCCATTAATAGCACTGAGTCACCTGGGAAATTCCATGATGCCACATATTCCAGATAAAAGTACCCCTTTTCTTTTCTGTGGCTGACTGATATTAGTGGTTTTGGAAAAGGTCATGCAACAGTAGACTACTTGCTGCGACCAGCAGAAAGACCTGGCAGTGCGCAAGCACAGGTGCTATTGAAAATGCTGGTAGCAGCTCCTTGGGAGTTCTTTTTTCATCTTGGAGGGCACAGCCTTTCTATGATGCTAAACTAAGTTGAAATCTTTGGGTGTATTTAAAGCTATGATATATTTATTTATTTTAGCTTGTGAGAGTTTCATGAGAGTGTTACTTGAGAATAATGACCTTTTTAACTGTGTGGCAGCTGAAACAGGCCAGAAAAACAAAGTTCTGTTTCCTATTAGGAGATTCATCTATGACCACCCTCCTTAAGCGTCTGCCTTACAGAACATTTTTTCTTAAATATATTTTGAAACTGGTTAAATGAGTGGTTTTGGTTCCTGAACCACAACTCACCTCTTTTTGCTTCGAACAACATTAAACTTTTATGTGTTTGGAGGCATGACTAGTATCCTCTCAGCTTTTATAGAGTTGGAGGAAGTTCTGGTGGAATGATTTGATTTGCTGTAGAAACATTGGAAAATACAAAGTTAGTAAATTAATTGATTTTATTTGCAAGTTTATATATTCTGGCTTACGGGCCAAATGACACCTCCAACCTTCCTGCCCACTTCCTCTCTCAAAAGACAAGCTGGCACCTGCATGTCTCGAAGTGGAGCACTGAAGGGCACTCAGTCCACTTGAGATCAAGCTGCTGAGCTGTGGCTTCAGCCCAGATCAGCGCTGGGTCCTGCTGCAAACTACTGCAACCAGAATGAAAATACAGTTAGGGCAGAAACTTCTCCAAAGTGCACTGAAGATGGTGTTTTCTCCTACAATGTGTAGTGTTGAGCAAATGTTGCCTATTTGAGTATGAGGCAACTAAGTTAGGGCCACTAATTGGATCCTGGGTTCCTTTGGGGGTGTCTAACTAGAATCAACTTCAGGATTTCAGACAGCCAACCACTTCCCCTCAAGAATAACTCTTTAGACATATTATAGTAATATAAATATCCTTCATGTTCTTCACAACACTCAGACATCTTACTTGGTTCATAGCATTTATTGACTGTCCATGTTTCATTTAATTTATAAACAGTTTCTTTGAATAGTTTGTCACGCATTGCAATATTTGTTGAATCTTGTTTATGGTGTTATTTACTGTTTAATTTACTTTAGTTACACTAACTCTTATTTTATTTTTATTTGCAGTCAATATGCTGTTGAATGTTAAACTAAGTGAAAACGAAAGCGGCGAGTATGTTTCTGTTCTTGATTTACCAGGCAATGTGTTAATCATACCACAAGCTACCCTAGGTGGTAAACTGAAGGGAAGAAAGATGCAGTACCATGCAAACATTGAAAAAGAAAAAGGGCTGGAACTTTATTCTCAGTTTGTGACTTTGTGTGAAAAAGAACTGGCTGCCAATGCCAAATGTATGGAAGCAGGTGTTCTCGTCAAGCATGGCACATATGGAAACAGGCAGGTGTTAAAAATGGATACAAATGGACCTTACACTCATTTGATTGAATTTTGAAAAAACAAACAGTATCCTGGATACAGTACTGGCTTGTAACTGTTGTCTTTTTTTTTTTTTTTTTCCCATTTCTAGGCATTAATGTACTTAGATGGCTTGGGTGATACAGTGTAAGACTTTCACTCATCTGTACTGATGTTGCCAATAGAAGGATGCCTGAGACTGCTTTGCAATAATGAGTATGTGTTTTATGTCCATATTCATCTGAAGTGTGCTCAAAATAATTGTCAATATTGATCCAATGAAGATGTATAATTGGAAGGCTTTATTGACAAAAATGGGGTAATGCACGTGTTTCTTGCTACAGAATAATGACAAAAGTATTACATGTATTAGTTATTGCAAAGAATGCTCGAGAAAGCAAAGTTTATAGATTAAAAAAAAGGAATGCTGTAGATGTACTTATTTGTTCCCAGGTTTTCTGAGCCAGACAATTTTTGTCTTTTAGTATTCTACCTATAAAATAGCAATGCTTTCTAGTGAACAAATATATTGAAAGCACAACTTCACTGAATTTTTAGCCTCTTAGAGAGTAGGTACTAAATAAGGTAAGTCCACCCCCCTCACCCAGAGCATGTAGGGGTGGGATACTTAAGGTAGTACTAGGACTGAACATGGGCTGTACAGGGAAGAAAAAGCAAGGCGCATCTATAAACTGAAGCCAAGGCTGTGCCACTGAATTGCTTTCTTGGAGTTTGCACTCTGAAATCTGATGTGTTTTGATAGGCTGCTTCCTATAGCTTGGTCGGCGTCCTTGTTACCTTGGTCTTGTTGTCTATTCAGTTCTTTCATAACAGAGCCTCAGGAAAAGGACTGAAATATTCAAATGAAAACAAAAATAAAAATGGTAGGCTGTATGTTGCCATCTCATTGTTCCCTCTGCCCCTACTGCTTCCTTCCAGCTTTATTGTCTATTGAATCTGCCAGGCAGAGACTAGCTTATATTACTTTTATATAGAGTGTTGGCACATTTGGGGCCCCATTCCCAGCCGACCCCCTATGCGGTACTGTCATAAACATTATTAACAGATGGTGTTAAGAAGATATAATGGGAAATTCTGTCTTGTGAGGCAGTAAGAACAGAACAGCTACATTAAAATGTGCCAAATTCAAAACTGATTCAAGTGCATTCATCCTCTGAGTCAAGTTTCTCTTTTACTGCAATATCACGGCTTTTGAAGTCAGTAATTTAGAAGGGTTCAAAGTGAAATTAGACAATTATATGGTTTGCAATAATTATGCATAATTCTCATTTAAATAATAAATTCTTCTGGAAAATATGTAAAACCTCATGGTTAGTGAGCATGCCAACTTGTGCAATCTGAAGTTGTAGGTCAGTAGTTGCAAATATTCTCTCCTTATCTTTATTTTTTTAAAAAACATAACTGAATGTGTAATCTGCAGGCTCAAACTATGCTGTAAGAATCACGTTTTTTTAACAGATGCAAAGCTCATAGATTTTATAAGAGAGTAATGAGATTTTTCAGATTAACATAATGTATGGTTTATAATTATGAAATTAAAGACGTTGAATTCCTGGCAAGTGGCACTCTCACAATTGAAAACAACTATTCACACAAATGGCCTGGAAATATTAGCCAGGTCCCAAATGACACATTTATTCATTAATAATTAACAGTTATGACAGACACAATATGAGTCATGTTCAAAGTTCTTACTAGCGACATTTAAATAAGATTGTCCTGATGTGAATAACTAATACGAATTCATTATGATCTGTGTGCTTGAGAGAACTTTTTTTTTATTCCTCTTTCTGTTGGAGGCCAGATCCTAAAAAGTGCTGAGTAATAACCACTTTTCACTGACCTTACAGGAATTGCGGCTATTCAGTATATCTCAAGAATTGATCCTTTGAAGTATGATACAAACTGCAGTTTTTAATTTTTTTTTCCTCTGGCGTCAGAAAGATCTTTGGCAGCCTTTTTTTTTTTTTTTTTCTGGCTCCAGAATGATCTTTGGTCCATAACTTATTTATATTTCAGTGGTTCTTGGGACAAGACAGAACTCTGTTTTTTCTATAAAAAGGTGGCATCTTTGTGTATTATCTGCCCATTTCTGATTTATTTGTGTATCCATCTTGGAATACTGATTTCTGCCATCTTCTGCGCCACCGATTGGCAGCTTGTTGAATGCTGTGCCCTTTGTACTGCTTTCTTTATATCTACTATTGATTCACAATCCATTTACTGAAAGAAGCTATTTCTGAATAACATGATGGACCATACTGATGAAAAAATTGATTAAAATTATTTTTTCAAAGCCAAATGTTGATTCCTTTCTGCCATGAATATATACTTTAAACAGATGAGCCGACGCTGCTTTAAATAGTTTCTATTCTATGACTAGACAAAAGCTCAAATAATTATCCTGTTCTATACTTAGAGAATATCTATTGGAAGATGCTTAATATTCCCCACTTCCTTGAAATAAACTATAAAATCGGGAGTCATCATTATGCTATTCTAGGGTGGCCTCCAATTCAACTGTCACACAGTAATTGTTGTATCAGGTTTTTGTGACCTTGTTTGCAGCATACACACCCCGTGTGCCCAAGTTGAGCGTGTGTGGACGATGAACTGTCCTCATAAAACTAATGAGTTCAGGTGCAATGACTTGTTTTCTAGTCAGCAGTATTCCTTCCTGCTTCCTTCCCTTGCCCTTTGTGGAAATATTTACCTTGGCTGCTCCATACAGTATGCAATGTACAAGTGTTAATCCAGAATTGGAGGTAATAAACAGCAGGTAGCCCAGTAATACTAGTAACAATGCTGCAGCTGTATTGCTATTGCTAGTAATGGCGCACAGGCTTTATCCTGAGTTTACAAGACCTCAGGAGAGGGGCTTATCGCATGTGCTTTGTCTGAACTTCGCCTGATCTTCCTGGAGCTTTGGTTTTACTTGATTTAGCTGTAATAACGATTTTTCTAATGACAGGAGACTATGGGTAATATGTTTTACTTTTGATTTGTATGGTGTAACCACAGTTTTTATATATATATATATTAATAATAAGTAGTTATTCTCTGTAGAAAAATATAGAGGCATGGGATGATAGGAGATGGGGCACAGGCTGGCACTGAAGACCCCATGGCTATAAATAACTTGCCAATGGTCAATTAAAAAAATGCAGACCTGGAGCTGGACAAAACTAGTCTTGGGGGTAAAAAAGAGAAGAAGGAACAAGTATCTCAGATAAATCATATATAAAACATGTAATTGCAGACTAGTGAAGAAAAAGCGAGGTGTAAAACTGTATTAGAAAACATGTCAAAATAGGCCCAGGTGAGAGCCATTTCCAAAAGAGGAAAAAGGAGAGAAAGAAGAAGAAACCATGAACACCAACATCGCACTCCTACAGGCACAGGAGTCTGGATGCTGATGATCCGCTGTGCTCCCTCCACCAGATGGAAGCCACAGGGAGGCGAAAAGGTAAGCATGACACCAGGAGAAGGGGTAGGTACTAGGTAGCGCATGCATAGTATTTTTAACTGTAGTAGTATTACTGAGCCTTTCTATAAAATGTCTTTATTTCCTTTCTTTTTCTGCAATAATTAGATCTGGACTAATAATAATTCTTTGATTAGACTGCTAAGGTTGCACTAATAATAAATTTTGTGTGACTTTACACATAGGATGGGTTTCTTTTTGCCCCTAACAAGATTTTGCACGTAACAGGTCCTGCAGACCATTGCTTCCCCATGTTGAAGCAGCACCCACTTGATGGGCTGCTGGGTATCAGCCAGCCTTTGTGGTGTTTGTCACCAGGTCCTTCAACGCAGCTGTGATGTCTGATCTCGTTTACCACAAAAGCTGCATGGAAGATTCATTGTCTCTCACTGCAAGCCCTGCTCTTTAGCCCCTCCTTGAGAAGAAAAGTCAATTCCATTGATCTGACGCATCTACTTGGTTTTAAAAGTATGGTCTGGTAAACCTCAATCTCACCTCTGGTATAAAAACAGCTGCTCTGGAGAAGGAGGTATGAATCTTTTAAGCTTCCATTATTTTCTGCTTTTAGACTCTAATAGTATGTACTTTGCTATATGGTCTCCTTCAAACACATTGTGTTTCTCTCCTGAAGCTGGGGTGGCAGCATGCTGCAGAGGGCTAGAGGGGTCTCCAGAAATCCACTGCTGAGGTCTGCCACCAAGCCCCTGTGTGACTGGCTTAATTTCTTAACTTCTTTGTGTCTCAATTTTCACCTAATACATGGGTATTGAGTTTTTTTCAGTGTGTCGCTACTTAAGACTGTGCATTGAGCAGAACAACAGCTCTCACTATGTTTAGTGTATTACGCAGCGCAGTGAGGCTGGACTCTGTGAGATTCACCAGCTGCTTTGTATTAGAAATCAGGGTCACGATTGCTGGGCAAGAACAGAAATCAGAGCTGCCTCCTTAATCTCTTTCTTGGGAAAAGAGCATCCAAAATTTGAGACTCTCTCTTAAGAACTCAGTGAATTTGGTATCTCCTATTCCTTCTTGTTTTCTTGAAGTTCCTTGAAAGCAACTCAAAATTTGGGAAGCCCTGCAGGATTCCGCTACCAGAAGTGCTGTGCAACTGCAGTTGGAAAGTAAATGGCATCTGTGGACAAGAGAAAGAAACAGCAGTTAGAAGAGCCTGAATAATATGAATATATGGCACATTTTCTATTTAAACCAGTGCTGTCCGCTAGTTCAATTACTGCCAGTGTGTGGCTTTGGGCAAAGCAATTTTCTGCTCCACTTTTTCCATCTGTGAGACAAAGAAAGAGTGAAAATGGGAGGAAGAAGAGGTTTAAAACCACTGCTTTTTTTTCCCTTTTACTGAAGGCAAAAAAATCACCTCGGTTCTTATTTTTGCATCAGAAGGCAGTATGCTCTCACCTCTCTTCACCTTTCTTGGAGCTACAGGGGTTTGCCTTTCACAACCTCCTCCTTTAGCTTCTGCCTCACAAATGTGACTTGAGCTAATGTCCACAGAGCACTTCGAGTACCTCAGTGAACGGCATGGTAATACTACAGATAACATCTTGTACTATTTCTGAAATAGGAATGACCAAGACAGCATGGAAAAGTAAATAAATGGTATTCCTGATGCACTGTTCTAGTTCATAGAGATTTATGTATCTTGTTATTGTGAATTTAAGATTGCTTTCTATTCACTTGAGTTGTATTTGCCTGACTAAGTGCTGTAATATATGCCCTATTACATCAGTATGTGTTAAAAATGTGCAAGTAAGGAGCATAAGGCTATTTAGATGTGCTCTGTTAGAAAAGCGATTGCAATGTAGGTTTTGGATTAACAGTGAAAGCAAATGGTTCTTGGGAAGCCTTAATACACAGTTGGCAATCAATTTCTAGATCTGATGAATGTGCAGCTAATTCTTGTCAGAATACTTTATCCAGGATTCTTCAGGTATTTAATTTAAAATTTTTAAAAAATATATTATTCATATTTACCAGTGAAGATTGATCATTTATTCACATGTTGAACTCCTTGAGATATATGTGTCACGGTTTTGATAGGACTCATTTCCTGCTTCCATTTTGGTAGCAGTATCTAGCATTATCTAGGCATGCATAATACTTCTATTTACATTTTAGGATTAAAAATAACAGCATGACTGTGTAATTGCTTGGCAGGAATTCAGGCTTTGTATTTTGTGATAGTACAAAAAGCAACTGTACTGGGAATAAAAAGACGACTAGTGGTATTTAAGGGTGAAATAAAACCATACATTATTTTCAATATTCAATGAGTAAAAAAGAAAGATTCATAACTAAGGCTTTGCAAAAGCTAGGACAGGCCGAACTGGACTGGATTCTACATACCTTCGGAAGGCAGCTACTCCAGGGTCCTGAATGGGATTAGAAACACTTACATAGTTACTGCCTCTACCCAGGGAGCACTGATGAACAGCCGTGGACCCTAAGAGCCGCAGCAGCTCATCTCAAGGGTGAGCGTGTTATAATGGTTACAGGCAGATTAATAACCTTATTCAGATGAAAGCCAAAGTTGCCTGTTGCTGTTGGAGCAACTGTTTGCAGAATCAAATCTTAATGGTCTGACTCTGTACTTAAATGGGTATATTGACTGTATAATTAATCACAAAAATAAAGTAAAAAGAAATGTATAGTCTTCTAACTAACCTAAAGACATTCCTTCGTACTGATTTTAAAATATAATGGAATTTGGTTTTGCTTCCTATGTAGTTATTTGGTGATGTTTCACCTGCTTTAAGTCAGGCCCCTAGTCCTGTGATTCTTACTAGTGCCTAGACCTTCCCACTGAATTCAAGGGAATACATTATTTTCTCTTCCTCCAGAATCACTGAGCTGTAAGAAAGAAAATATTTAGCTCAGAGGCATGTGTGACTGTATAGAAATTCTACTATGACTGGAATTTGTATGGCAGAACTGACTCATGCTCTAAATCAGTCAACCCACTTTACCAAAATAGACTTAACTAATGAGAAGATCAGTAGGTTTGTGCATTGCAATTATTTGCCAGTTGCCTATTTTGTTAAGTAATTTGCTGTTGAAGCTCAGTCAGGACTAATGGGGAAAGGGGAAATTGAATTAATACATGGTGAATACACTTAATTGTCCTATTTTTATCTGTTTTAGAACAGAGTACTATAAACTTGCATGACAGTATTTTTTTATTTTGGATTGAAAAGGGGAAAGATAAAACTGGCATGTGTTACTGCTGCAGTAGATGCTAATTTGAATCAGTGCATGGTTAACACTCTGTTGACCGATTTAGGGAAAAAAATCATATCAAAGCATCAAGGTTAGCTATGAATCCAATAAATACAGATTCTTACCTTCACATAAGCACTGCTGGCACAAAGCAACCCTGAAGCTGATGTATCCGGAGGTGGAAGGAGAATCCTGCATCAGTGCGCCTCATTATTCCAACTGATTCATATGAGTTGAGTATTAACACAGCGTTACTTGGAGCTGATATCATGGATACTGGGATCTGAGTGAGATCACTCTTGGGAAGAACCAAACAAGACTCTGTTTCTTACTGATGATATTTTGTCTTGCCCTGTGCTCATGTAACATTCAGCATTATAAGGTATTAATCATGAGTGGGTCTCTGCCTGTTGCCACAACAGAGTGAATAATCATCGTAGTAATGATAACGGCAGCAATAGTCTTCTCAAAATTATCCTAGATTTGGGGTTGTTTATTTGTTTCTGAGCTAAACATGATCAATCCTTCACAAATATCACCAGGTCTTTCTGTTACCTCAGGACTGTCAGATAGAGCAGCCTTTGTTTTTCTGGAGTTCATTATGGAAAATGTTGTAACGCCAACGGTCTTTGAATATAAATTGTTCAGTTGACCTTTCTCACGAGCTGAATGGCAGATCGTTTTATGCTGAGCCACGGCAACTTATCTTCTGATCAAAATGAGGTTAACTGAGCAAATAACTCTTTCCTGGGGGTGTACGTTATTTTCGACACCAGGGGTTAACACCTTTGCACCAGCAGGAGTTTGCAGAGTTGATTTCTGTGAAATATACTATGGAAATAGTTTCCTGCTTCAGGTATGAGGCATTTTTATATATATTCTTCCTTACCACGTCCACTGGCAGATTTTTTTTTTTTTGTAAAAGGTCACTGCATCAATGCTCGTGTTTCTTTATCACAAGCAATTTAGTAGAAATGAAACCAGTGTCCATATACGGTAACGCAGCCTGGTGCTCTTGGCATCTACAGCAAAATGCAGTCAGGCAGTTCTGCGTGCACTCTGTGGAATATTCCTCAGTGGTGTCTTTCACATGACTGAACACAGATGTTCACAGAGGATCACACTGTATGTAAACTTCACATGTTGAACCCAGCTGAAGATGAATTTGGAAGCTTATGTAACGGCTAAACACGATTTCTGCTCCTACGCTTGTGCACCCCAGGCATTATTCCCTCCCTAGGAAGGATTCCCTGCCCCACTTCAAAGAAGGTGGCCCCAGAGAACCTAGTTTGTGGAGAGGAATCTTAGTTTTCCGCTTTGAAGTTTAACCGACGTTGCACTGTGGGAAGAAGAAGACAAAAGATCATCTTTAAGATTTGTTTCTAGTCAAAACCAGCCTGTAATTCTAGAAGGCATTATTTCTCCGACTTTGTAGCAGCAGCTAAGGTAGCAGAATTAAAACAGAACATCTCAATCCCAGCAAAGTAACTTGTTGCCAGCAGAAACCGGACCTGATAGTGTGTCTTCCAGTTTGCTCTGCTAGGTAGTTGGCAGGATGCAAAACCAATCCAGATGTGGCTGGGCATCAGCTACAAAACCACAGTAAGATTATTGTTTGTTTATTTTTAAACTAAAAAATGGTTGGGTGGCATCTATCTTCCCTTTACAAAGGCTGAACTCCAACTCTGAAGGCAGAATTCAGAGAAGAAAATCCCCCCCCTACACCAGAAATTTTCTCACGACCTCATGAGTTTGCTTATGAAAATTTCCAAGGGTGGAAGTCATTCCTGATGACGTAGGGACGATTCCCTTTCAGTTGGAGCACCTATGCAGTAGGAAATAAAAAAAAATAAAAATAAAAAACGAGGTGAAAAACACGGAGGAATCCCATGTCTGACCTTGTCAGTAAGACCCAGAATGACTCGGTGACTTGGGATCCCAACTCGATTTGAGTTCAGAGCTTACACTGGTGAAACCTAGGTGTAGCAACATTTGCAACTGTTGGGTTCGACAAATAGTTAAGAATATAAAGGGGGTGTTTCTGTCACCCTCCCGGTGTAGCGCCAGGGTCCCTCCCCAGAAAGCTGGGGGTAGGGGGGTAAATGAAAATCAGAGGTCGTGGCAGACACTGATCGGAGCCGGGCACAAACCTCGGCAGTGCCGACGGAGCCACCCTACAAAAAGTCCCCAAGAGGGTTTTTCCTGTTGTTTTCAGTGGGAGAGCACCAGCTCCCGCCTGTGCCCCTCTC
>NW_009260791.1:7688143-7688369 GCF_000687185.1 Egretta garzetta
GCGTGCGTCTTTTAGGGGCTGCTTTTGTATTTTCTTATGAATCTTTTTAATTAAGAATATTTGGGGGGGAAGGGTAGCAGCATTGGGCGTTCTGGTGTGCAGAAATGTTATTGCAGGGCTTTTGCCGTTTGGATTCCTGGCTGTCCAGGTAGGACAACGAGTATGCCGTATAACTGGTAAAAACGTTGCACGGGGAGGTAAAACCCGTAAAGTTGCTTTGGTGTTA
>NW_009260791.1:7688399-7729906 GCF_000687185.1 Egretta garzetta
ACGCCGTAAGTTAAAATAAGAGTAAAGTTTATTGAGGTATGGGTGGAAGGGTGATAAGAGAGGAGGAAGGCGGATAGTTACGGTGAGTCCAGCTTTGTGCTTTTGTAAATGCAGTTTGATATTTTTGGAAGCTTGGATTCATTATTTATAATGTTTCTTTAAGTTCGGGGTTTGGTTTGGTAGGATTAATTGTTTATCGTTGTGACCATGGATTGTACTAAACTTTTATTTTAGTCTCACATGCCAGCAATATTTTCCCTGTCTTCAGAAACAGGCAAGCTATATTGTCTGCTTTGGTGTTTTGCTACATGATATGTAATATTCTCAACTCTTATATGAAATAACAGTTGAGACCCAGAAGACAGATGACTTCTGGTTGTGTGCTGAATGAGGTTTGGGTTTCTGTTTCTTTTCCTTTTCCTGGTGGTTTGACACAGTGAAAAGGCAGGGGGAGGAAGCCGGTTTAATGTTACAGTAAGTCTAGCGATATATTGAAAACTTGTGCTTGATTCTTGAACAGAGGGCTGTTTTTATTGTCGGTAAAATATCCAAATGACTGACTAGTTCATGATGTTGTATCCTGATGTGTCAAAAACTTTGTGCAGGATGCTCTTCTGTTTTAAAATTCAGAACATCAGTGAGGCAGGAGGCTAGAAACACCTCCTCACAAAAACATTTTCAGAGTGTGGGATGTTTGTTCTATTCAGTTCTTACCCTTGCAATTTTTACTGTTTTAAAGAAGCAGAACCTTAAAAAAAGACATTAAGTATGTCTGCATCTACCTTGCAAACAAACAAAAAAAAAACCCCATGAAATCTCTATGCAGCACATTTTTTGAGCTGTTTTGGAGTTTTCTTTGGGGAACTGCCATTTAAAGTATCTAGAGAATCAACCATCACAGTGAGGTACGTCAGTGATTTATGCCTGGACAGTGGTCTCCGATCTGCCAAACAAGTCTCCTGCAGAGTCTGCACCTGTGAGGGCTTCTGCCGCTACATTTCTCTGTTGGTGCATTTCAGGGCAGTTGAAGTCTTGTCATAGCACTAGCTAAGCTAGCGCAATGATAGCCAGAATGATTTTCAGGAAAAATAAATATACTTTTTGAGGATTTCAGGCCACCTTCAGCAAAAATTTCCTGTGCTAGACTGGATTTGGCGTTTACCTCAATGGAAAATTGGTAGCTAAAATCAGCCTGCAGTTTGCATTCTGTATATGCATCTATATGCATATATGTCACCTAATACAAGTCGATTTAACATTTTAACAAATAGTTTAATTCCATGAAGCTCCTATCGTTGTGACCAAAAAACCTTGTCGGTGTCCTCAGTTTGGTATATTTTGTCTATATTAGATAAACAATACGATCTACAGTGTTGTCAGGAATAAAGCCATGTTCAGACACATATGGAAATTATTTTTAGGATTTATGCTTCTGTGATTTTTGTGCACTTGCCATGCTATCACACCAGCTTTCAAACCTGCAAAGAAATACAACCAAAGTGTTCTATGCATTTTTATTCAGGCTGAAGTAAGTTACTGCTTTTTGAAGTTGAGGTAGTCAAATTTTGGTTTTGTGGTGGGGGAATCTTTTAAACTCAATTTGTTAGAATCAGATTTCCAGATATGATACTGTTTGTCTGACTGTTAGAAGCATTGGTTAATTATTCATATGCAGTTTGCCAGGTTCCCTGTTTTTAAATTAGTGTTCTGAGGTGCCTGTAATGGAGCCAAGCTTATCTTTTGACTTAAAACTTTTGGAAATGAACCTAACTAATATTCAAGAGTTGTGGGCACTAGGGGGGACAGAGCGTGCCAGTCGTGCCTGCTGTGGAGCTCAGGAAATGGCAGGTTTATATTTTTCAATAATTGCGTGTCGCTGTTTCTTGGAATAGTTCTTCTCGTGTGGAGATGAAGATTAACGTGATGATAAGAAAAGCAAAGTATGTGTACTTTTTAACACAGTGAATTAATGTCTTCCAAAATCTGAGGTTTTAAAAATGTCTTGAATGCTTTGCATTGCTAAAATGGCTATTGCATTTCCAGGCACATTTTTTTCAGGGTATTTTTTGTCTAGTTATGTCAAGCTTTGTCCTCAAAACTTCACAGAAATCATTCAGCCTTCCTAGAAGACATTGTCTTGTCGTTTCTTTCACACTTCAGCAAATGTATATTGTGTTGTAGTTCTTATCAATGTCACCGTTATGTATGAGGGTTGTGGGTGGTCACATTCTTTGTGTGAATAATTTTAATACCAGCAAGCCCAGAACGAGGATTCTGATAGATTTCACTTAGGTCTTTGTTGCCTTTAAGCTTTGCTGCTTTTTCAGATACAAAGTGATTCTTCTGAAGATACAAAGTGATTCTTCTGAAACTTGGAAATCAATAACCTTTGCTAAGCATTTTTCTAGGAAAACCAGTCATTTGGAACTGTTCCTGTGGGAGTAAACAAGTACTTTGTCTGAGCATCACTGTTCACAAAACACCAAAATACAGCCCTTTTGTTTTGCAACGCAGATGAAAGTAGCTGAGAAACTAACAAGAATTCTGTTTGGGCTGCGTGATACTTGTTCTTTAGCGCAGCGTGAAATGCTATGTGAACACGGCAAGACCTACATGGAAGGTGCAATATATGAAGATGCACTTGGATTACATCTTTAACAAGTACTTGTGTAAATGGTACCAAATTTTCAATGGTAGAATAGATGCGTAGTTTTCCTGAGGCAAATTGCTTCATCCAGAACACTGTTAAGGAGAGCCTGAAAGAAAGGGGTCTTCTTTCAACATCTATGATTTCAGAATCATGTTTCTAAGCTGGATAATTGCATACAAAAATATATCGTAAGTGGAAGTTGTCCCAGTTTGAAATCTTCAGCAGTAGTTAGAGGAAATGGATGGTTGTGTAATAATCTGGAGTTTTTTGTTGCTCTTAGTCAAACAGATTCTTAACTGCTTTTTGCTGTTAGGGATAAGCATGTGATGCAAGTGCGTACATATTTTTATTTAAAAAGGAAGATTGCTTGATTTGTGAGTGGAATTGAATCCCTTCGTAACGCAGAATATGCAGTAAAACACACGAGTACTCAACTGTTGGATTTATTATCTATCTGGTGCGTTTTTCACATGCTAATGTGCTTAAAATCTGGTATTAAGAGTTACAGTTCTGCTTGATTTAGAAGTCTGAAAATCTAGGACCTTCTCCTCCATGGCCTGCTATTCTTTTTCCACATGCTCTGGGTCATGGTCTTGTGATGACTTTCTCTTGTGGCCTGTTCTTACAACCTTCTGTCAAGCATCACTGTTAGTCCCATCTTCTCCATGCTTGGCTTCACGTTTCCCAACTGCTGAAGAATATAGCATAACGCTGCAAAATACCTGGCGTTCTTACGGCAGTATATTAATTTTGGATGAAAAGCAATCAAGTCTATTTGATGCCAAGGAGTAATTCAGTCCAAATTCATGAGACTGGTCACTGATAAATTCAAGCATGCATGTGTATGCGTTGAAAGACTGGGCTCTGGTTTCATAACCTCCTCATAGTCTTCTTCATAAAGGGTATAATGAATTCAGCATACCAACGTTCCTAAAAAAAAAGAAGAAACAGTCATTCTTCAGGGTAGTTAACTTCCTCTTTCTCTGTTGTTGTTGTTTTTTTTTTTTTTTCCCCCCTTCTTCCCTTCCTTCTCTTGGCATCTTGGTGCTGAAATGCCCTAAATCTGCTTCTGTGTTTTCTTTGAAACTCCGTGCAAGAAAGCAGTGAAAGGGCACATGAAATTCTCAGCTTTTTTTCAGTTGAATGGGAGGCCAAGAGTGATTAGCACCACTGAACATGAAATCTGTGCAGAGGGGTCAGTGTTATGTCGGGACCAGCAGTTACCTGCCATTGCTTCACGTGGCTCTGCAGAGTGAAAATTTTAAGGCTTCTGTACATAGACAAAAGGCACAACTTGAGTGAATGCTGCAGATCCTGCCATGCAAAGGTTATGGGAGTACTGCTGTACTTACACTGACACTTTCGCTTAGCTTTGCCTTCTCTTCCTGAAAATTTTGAGGCAGACTTTGCTCTCTGTGTTAGTTGGTAATAGTTTGTAGAAGTCAGTAAGTAAAAGGCTGCCATGTCTACCTTTCTCTAGCTGTTGAATATTCAATATATTTGCAGTGTCTGAACTCCAAGCTCATCTGAGCCAGAATTTTAGTTCTTTTTTATTTCTTATCAAATTATTAGGATTCTATCATTATAGTTCATTGAAGTTAGATTATTTCTACATGTGCTATAAATTCTAGGTAGATCACAACTGAAGGTTCCCTTCAGGAATCCTTCGTTCCCTGGGCAATCAGGTCTCACATTTGAAGTTGGTGGGAGTTTGATCCTGCACTTTTTGCCTTTTCCAGACCTCCCTGCCGCCTTATGTTTGCCTACTAGCATAAGCGATGCACTGTGACTGCGGGATTTTGGTCTATGTGTCGTTCATCGGCAGCTGAATTTGGCTGGTGCTTTAGGGTGGTTTTTCGGCCCGGCTGCCAAAAAGAGCATCATGCTTGGGTTCTCTGGTCAGAAGTAAGCCCGAGGGAACTGGGCAGGAGTTTTGTTTATGTTTGGGAGACGCGCTAAACAGGTATGTGCAAGGGCTTAACGTAGGCTTGAGCATCGATCGTCTTGCCATGCAGTCAGCTCAGATGCACGGGTAACAATCATCCCATTAAACTTTTAAAACAGTGCCGTGGGAGCAACATTGATCTGAACTGTTAATGACTAGAACTGAACGTGTCGGGCTGGAAGGCTTTCTTTTAAAAGTATTGGTTCACTTGTTAGATAGATGATAATAAATCTTGCTTTCTGAGGACAAAAACACGAATTTGAAGTCAGTTAAAATACCACTGAGATGCAGTGAAGGACAACTTGATGCTTATGATCGTGCTTCAGCTCTGGTTTTCAGCAGTGTGATGGTTATGACACTGATTGTGTAGTCAGCCCGATGGCAGCCGTTATGAAAAAACTGGTAATTATTACTAGTCATTTTTAGATCTTACTCAGTACTATTACTCATTGCCAGTAATGAGTAATAGTGATATTTCTTAGAAGAATAATGTCCTTTCTACTTCTCTGCTAGGCTAGTCTTTGGTACAAGATTGAATCCACAGGTTTATTATCTTTATGCTTTATATCAGATTTAATGCAGAATTATTTTAATACTTGTGAAATTAGAAAATCATAAATAATTACTAAGTTATACAGCACTTCATTTTCTTGACTGTGTAGTAGATGTAAAGGACCTAGGTCCTCACCTAGGTTGTGTACTCCTCATCTGAGTATCATGTTCAGAGAACTCATTTTGATCTGATTTCTGTTTGAGCAGCACTTGTTTCTGGCAAAGACAAGCTGCTGGAATAACAAGAGAACAAATATGAAAAACCATAAAAGAAAATGGATTTGTAAGTACTTACTTGATCTGTGTGGTAGTTCCCATTACTTATGCTGATTTTCCTTGAAATGATGAGTCATAATTTAAAGGCTTAATTTTTTTAGTGAGATCAGTTAGGACTATGCTTTATAGCAGATTATAATTTTTTTTTTTTTTTAATACAGAGACAAAATATGCCATGGGGTGAAAGGAAAGGGAAAAGCAAAATTCAAGTTGCCACTACTGTTCCTACCTTTTAATTTGTTGTGTATTAATTTTTGTCTTAGACTTCTGTGTGAAAGAAATACAACAGTCTATGGACTGCTTCCCTCAGCTTGTAAAGCCTGAGGAGATTAGCTGTCTCAGAACAAACTTGATACACATAATAGATCTATTTTGAATTTCAGCTTGTTTTTTTGGCTCTGTTATTAGTTTGTCATGGGTGATCTGTTGGTTCTCATATTTTAAAGCCACTCGCTAAAGGCAGCTATTCAGATCTGTCTTCCCCTGGTTCAGTCATCTTTTTTTTTTTTTTTTTTTTTTTTTTTTGTAAAGGAGACTGCAAGTTCATTTTTTCTCTGTGTGGTTTATCAGGAACTTTTGAAACTCAGTTGCTGTTGCCTTTTAATGCTTGATTCACCTTACGTTCCTTTCGATTTACAGGGCAGCGTTCCATCTAATGTTTGTTTTAAGAGCTTTCTGATCAGTCTTGAACAATCCTGCTTGCCAAATTGGCAGCTGGCAAATGAAAAATTTTTCATCAGTAATAAGTAGGAACAACTTCTGTCTTGTCCAATGAATCTTTGTGACAGTTTTGTAGCACAGTATAAATGTAAAATAAACTTGCCTTGTAGGAAAAAAGAGAGGTTTGTGATTGATTGATCTGCTCATGTAGCACTGATGGGAAAGTAAATCTTATAATTACTTCAGTTGTCTAAAGACAAAACCAAAACGACGATATGCCGTGCTAGCTAGAAAATTCAGGGTTTTTTTATCACCTATGTATGCCTTTCCATTTTTGTTGACGTATGTGTTTCATTCAATGTAATTTCAGTTATTTTTCCAGATTTCTTTTTCACATTGAGAAGGATCAAAATCATAACACCGGGGAAAAGGACTTTCAAATAATTCAAGGTTTTTAAACATGGGTTTTATGTAAATATGGATGCATCTTTACATGCATAGCTTGTACTTGCATCAATTTATTAGTGTGTGAGGATGTTCAGGAAACTGTAATACCCCAGCAACTGGTGTGATGTTCAGTCTTTCATCATGCTTGCTTAGCCCATCATGTGGCTATGCCATGCCTCTTAATCAGAGCAAAGTTGCACCCTTGTCTGGACTGTATGCATTTATGTTTGATGTTTCCTTCTGCACTTAGAAATTGCCTGGTAACATCTTGTATGCATAACAAGGACATATTTAATATTAATCAAACCCAGCTTGTCTCCATATTCTGTGCTTGCATTCTGTTTTGCATAGCCTTGTAAGCACCGTGCCTTTTGCGTGGTTCTCCAGTCTGACTGCAAAACCAATATGCTGCAGTAAAAACTTGATTCCCTACATTCTCACCTTTCTTCTCACAAGGTTGTATGCATCTGCCCTTTTTTTATTATTATTTTTGAAGCTTCATAAGTATCTATGGCATGCAGGCTTACAACTCATTAAAGGGCATCTCTGTAGGTGTTTGGGATAAGTTTGATAGGATGGAGAGTATACTGGTTTGTATATAGCTTTGTGGAACCAGGGTTTGCTTGTTGGCCAGCACTGGAAAGATCAGGTCTGTGATTTTTTTTGCTGGGTGGTTAGTTCTCAGTTTCTACAAAACTAAACCTTGCATATTGAACAATCAGCTTCTGTAATTCAGAACTGATAGAGTCTTTCCTCTGAGAAATGCTAGTGTTTCTAGCCATGTTACCAGGTGTTCATTATAAAGATCAGCAACTACACCATAACATTTATTTTTAATTTAGACTACTCAAATCCTAAAACCAAAAAAAATTTCCTGTTGATTTTTGCAAATATGTGCTTATATAGTAGAATTGTCACATATAGAAACATGTTACAATAACAACTTGAGTGGAATAACATAAACTTTTATCTCTGACAAGCATTAACAGCAGAATGTATGTTAGCAGTGTGAGTTGTAGGCAGGAGAGTTGACAAAATGTAGACTCGTCCAGGTTGGAAGGGACCCCAGGAGGTCTTTTTGTCCAACCTTTCACTCAAAGAAGGGTTAACCCTGAGTTCAGGCCGGGTTGCTTAGGGTTTTGTCTAGTCTAGTCTTAGAAAAACCCCTGAAGGTGTTCTGCAGCCTCTTGGTATCTGTCCCAGTGGCTGATAATCCTTACAGTGAAAGTTTTTTGGTTTTTTTTCTAGCCAGTTGGAACCTTCCCGTTTCAATTAATGATACTTCTGGTATTATTTCCTCCCGTACACTTCAGTAAAGAACCTGTCTTCATCTTCTTGGTAAGAAGCCTTGTGAAGGCTGCTGTTAGGTCCCCTTGAGCCTTCTCTTTGCCAGGCTGAACACTGGTTCCCCAGGCTGAAAGAAGTTTAGGTTACTTTGAAATCTGCATGTACTATTAATTTGTTCTCAGCTTCGTTCTTGTGAAGACTGATTGCTTTGAAAATAGCACGCAGCCTGTGTTTCATGCCCTGCCAGACTAAGTTCAAGTTGAATGAGGTTTAAAAGGAAATTTTTTGCCCATTGATTCTAATATTAAAATTATATCTGGGAGCTAGGAGGATGGATTGATAATCCCCATGTCTTTTTGTATCCATAGTATTGTACAAGAATATTTCAGAACAGTTGAGTCACCTTTGCCAGCTCTGCTGGTTGTTGATTTAGACATCAATGTTGTTGTACTGTTTATGACTTAATGGTAAGGACATGGTCATTCATGACAGCATTCCAGTTTCATGTAATAAATATTTTCCACCTATCCTTTTTTAGATATATTGAAGCAATGTAGGTCTGATGAAGACACTGAAATCATCTTCCTAGAAAAAAAATTATGGTATTATTAGGCTGTCTGAGCCTACTTTGTGTGTTTGTTTTAGAATTAATCTGAGTTAACAAAACAAATAAGAAAGGTGGTTTCAGTAGTTAGATGAATCAAACTGTATGGTGAATATGATGAGTCTGCCCAATTCAAATGCAACATGTAAACAGCTAATAATATTTATGGAGCTCCAGTTCACTGCCTTTTGGTGAGCTATTGGCTAATGACAGTTGTCAGTATGCAAGACTCTGGAATTCTTGGTTTGGTTTTTTTTTTTTTGTAGAACAGATACTTGTGTTTCATGTGCTTTTTAAAAGTTGATTTTTGTGTTAACTCTTTTTCTAGAAAATTGAGATCTTGACATCCTTTATCCAAGAACCTGGAGTAGCAGAGCGACAGTTTGTACAATGAGGAGAAGTTATCTGCTAGGTAAGTTAAATGCCAGCATGTGACGAGGATCTGTGATCTTTTCAGTTGGGGAAAACAGCTATGAGTTGTAATCCTCAGCTCTGTATGTAAGTTAATCTGTTGCTGTGGCAGTAGGCGCTTTAGATATACTAGACATTGTGACAGGCCTTGGGTGAGGTAAAAAGGAGGGTTTGTGACCTATACATGTAATTTCCATGCTGAGCAGTGATGAAACTCTACTCAAATATTCATTGAAATATGTAATCCTACGGTTTTTGTATGTTTCAAAAAATGTGAGGATAGAGTTAAGTTCTGTGAGCATTCTAGGAGTGAGATAACTGGTAAATTGTGAACATCTATTACTTAGGCAGATTAAGTATATATAGATATACTTAGGTATGTATATTCATCTCTGGTTGTCATTTTACAGCCTTGTCAAGCTGTCTGATATTTCAGGTAAATTTGAAGTGACAGTTCATTATAGTCAGTTAGATGTGACTAATTTCCTTTGTGAGTAAATTTCACATAAAAAACATGTAGAAAGTAGTAAAGGTAACCTGCTGTGCATTTGCTGACAACCCAAGTACTGAATTATTTACCATTGCTTTGTGTTGCCCGTTTAATCTTTGATGGATCATTTTACACTATAATATTGTTACTGCATAGGAAAAAATGTGTGTTCAGCAGTCTCAGTGACCTCTGGAAAGGATAATTTGTTTGAGAGTTTAAAATATGGTTGACATTTTACCAGAATCTCCTTGACTATTTTTGTTTGCAAAGCCTACAGAGTATTATCTTTTGTAGTATGAATCTATATGGAATTTAAATAGTGGGGAAAAAAAGTATTTTTAATCTTGGTTTGCTTCTAGTTATGCCTGTTGACAATGTGGAAATTCCCAAAATAGTTCAAGACACATAAGTAAAATATAACTTCTTTTGAGCTGTGAGTTTTTGAAACGTTTTTTTCAGGTGTGTGGGTTTTTTTGAAAAAAGACAGCATTGGAGGTTTGTTCAGCAATGAAGTTCTGTTGTTTCTTTATGCCTTGCTTGGCAATGGGAATACATGAAGTGTTTGAATAAGATGTTATCATTTCTATTTGTGAATATAATTAACATGAGTTTGCTAGGTGTAGGTTACTGCTATTGCTGCACTTAATTCTAGATCGGAAAAGTAATTTGGGGTCAGCTGATCATTACTTTCAGATACGTACATGATCAAGTACTAGTAAACCTCACTTCATGCAAAACAAGATGAATAAAAAAATGGTAGTTCAGTGGCAAACCCTCTGATTTTTCTGAAGTATATTTAATTCGTATATTGCATCAGTAGCATTATCTCAGTTCCAAAACCATTATTACAAAAGCCACCTAAATAAAACTACTGTGGTTTTTTTATTTTATTTTAAGTTTTCCTTTGAAGTTTAGTTTTAATAAGCCAAGCATAAATGCTCCTGCAGGGGGGTTGGACTAGATGACCTCAAGGGGTCCCTTCCAATCCAAAGCATTCTATGATTCTATGATAAATATAATATGATTGCTGACTCTCTATTAATCTTTTTCTTTTTCTGTTTAGGTGTTTAAACTTCTGATTCAGTCACCATATATTAATGGGGAAGAAAACCTGATTGATTAACACAGTTCTGGTAGTTTTTGGGGTTTTTTTTTTGTTGTTTTTTTTTTTGTTCCACGGTGTTTGAGGAGAGATCTGAGAAATATTTCAAGGAATGGAGTTAGCTCACAGTTTACTACTTAATGAAGAAGCATATAACCAGCTTGGTGAATTTCAAAAAGCAGAGTTCATTTTTGAATGGTTACAGTTTTTGGAAAAACTTTTACCAGTGACTAGCAGAGTAAGTATAATGAAACTTGGGAAGACAAGCACATTTTAGAGCTATTTCTCTGTGTCTTTTTTGTTATTTTGTTTAAAACCAAAGAGCAATATTTAATTTCATTTGCTTCGTGTCTTTTATGTACACACAGTGAAAGTATGTTCAGTGTTAGTGGTAACTTTCAAAATGTTATAAGTTTTTGGTCACAGCCCTTTAAGTGACAGAGCCACTTGTCCAATTTGAAAGGAATTTAAGAAATAAGCATTAAGTGATTTTTTTTTTTTTTTTAAACTCAGATTATTACTGCAACATTTTGCAACCCTATGATGAATAATGGCAGTCCTGCTTCCACCTACCATGGCACAATTATTTGGTAGTTCTCTAGCAAGCAAGAATGTAACATCTCTTTCTTTGTTTTTCATTTTCCTAATCAAATGTAAAAGATCTGTTTCCAGTCAAGTGTCCAATTGTTTAGCTCACTGTTCAGTGTATATTAAGTGGCATATGTGGATATTTAACAGTAAACCAATCAAGATAATGCTATTTAAGTATTATGCTATTTATATTAAAATATGTAAATTAAATACAGTGCCAGCCTCTTAATTTATTTTTTTTAAAGAGCATTTAAAAAAATTGAGATAAGACTAAAACAAATTATTATTTTAACGGAAGTTCTTCTTTTCTGATGCTCAACTTCTTGAAACTCTGCTAAAGTTCTTCTTTACTACTTAAATTACTGTGTTTCTATGAATTGTTTTATTTTAAAACAGGCATAAAAGAGGCAAGAAACGGCAATTTTGTTATAGCGAGATATAACTATTCAAGTGCCATACGGAAAATACTTCTGAATACTAGAAAGACTTATGCTCTCAAAAATGTGATTTTTTTTTTTTTTTTAAATAAGAATAAAATAATCACATATTTGAGATGGCTTTTCCTTAAGTAGAAAGATGCAATAAAATGTTCAGTTTTAATTAAGAATGCCAGAGTATCAGAATGGTAATAATGAAAAGTAAAGAGAATTAGCATTAATTATAACTTTTGAATGTAACTGAAATTTAACTGGTTACTGATTTTATTTCCAGGCTGATATAAGGGAAAACCAGAAGAAACTGGTTGAACAATTGACTTCTTTATTAAATAATTCACCAGGACCTCCTACCAGAAGGCTTGTTGCCAAGAATTTAGCTGTACTTTATAGCACTGGAGACACTTTTTCTGTTTACCAAACAATTGACAAATGCAATGAGCTCATTCGGAGTAAAGATGATTCACCAAGTTATCTGCCTACGAAACTGTAAGTATTTTTTTTAACCCCAGACTTCAAATCCAGTAATAACAAGAGAGACAGATTTACGTAGTGAGAAGTTAATGTAGGAGAGGGTATGCTCCCTCATTTCTGCCTGTTGTCCAGTACCATATGACACACAGAATTTGGGAGCCTCCCTGACTAGTATCATTATTGTGGTTGTATCCAGTTGTAAGAAGTAATTTTCTTCTTTGGTATTACATCTCTAAGATTTTTAGACTTGAGTGTTACAAAGAGAAACTGAATTCATCTGAAAGCTGAAAGCAAATTCAAATCACTTGCGTCCCTCTAGGTATTATAATAATTTTATTTTAATCGTTAGATATATGCTGCCTTCAGGGCAGAATTATGAGTGGTTAAGTACTTGTGTAGCATTCCTTTCTATGTCTTTACTGGAAAGTTTTGAGTAAGTAGTTCAGCTGCATCTTGGGGGGGGAAAAAAAGTCAGGTCAGTGCTTTACAACATAAATTGCCCTTGAAAGTTTAATAAGCTTAAAATATATTTTTCTTCCTTGTTTAGAAGTTTCTTGTTATGATTCACGTAAATATAACATAAAGTCAGTCACATTAAAACACTTTAAAATCACATTACTTTTGAAGCATTTAACACAGAGGCCATTTGGTGGCTGATGGGAGTCAGTGTAGGCTGCGTTTGTTAGAACAAAATTTGACCTGCCTAGCTAGCTAGTATTTGCTGGATCCGCTGGAATGAAATGCCTTGCGTGATTTGAAAGCTAAGCTAAATTAATTTATTTAGGAGTGTAGGAATGCTAAACTTGTTGCTATCATTCAGAACTATAACGACCATAGTATGATTTAAGGTAATAGGGCAAACTAAGGCTGGTTTATGCTTCATGTTTTTGTTCAGTGAGGGGACAAAACCAGTTTGCGGTACATATTGTCATATTGAATAAACCATGCTTTACAGCAAGTCAAACAAACGCTTGTTAGAAAAAGGTGAAGAAAGTTTTTCATAAGTAATTTATGTAACATTATTAAAAGAAAAAAAAATATTTACCTGACATGACGCCTCTGAGTTCATTACCACAGGGTAGATAATGAAACAGAGAATGTGGTGGTATTGGATATTGTATGTGTGCAGCAGGAACCAAAAGGGTAGAAGACAGTTGGTGATCTCCAGCCAGACAATTGAAAGTCAGGCCAGAGAGAATACCGGCAATTGGTAGCAGAGTTATGAGGGAGCAGGTATTTAAAAAACAAGGAGGATGTGGTATACTGCTAAGTAAAGCAGTAAAACAGAGAAGTACGACTCCAGGTGCAAAACGCTGTTATTGAGTACATTTCTTAATCCAGCTGGGAAGCTGGATATAGTTAGGGAGCCCTGAAAGGTTTGTAACTAAACGCCTAAAGCCTAGCCAACAGAACAGAGAAACATGAAGTGTTATTGCAGGATGTGAAACCAAATCTTAAGGTGCGGAAATATTATGTGTAACCTTAATTCCTGAAACAATGCGCGTCTTTAACTATAGTGAAGAAAATTAAGTATAAAGGTAGAGATAGTAAAACATCACTGGACGTTAATGATGCAGTATACAAAGCAGAGCAGAATCTTCCTTCTTTGCCTCACATGCTAATCCTGTTACTGACAACCCCAGAGAAGTTTCCTGAAAATACATTTTTGCAACAAGTCAGTTGTATTTTCCAATACCATAATATTTTTTTGTTTCCCTCTTGTTCCAACTGATCTCTTATGCAGTCTTTTGAGTTAAGAATAAGTTTGCTGTAAGGGGTCTTAGTCCTGCAAAGTAAATTACAGCTATACTGCTGGCTCCTCAACGGTGAGATGCAGTAGCATTATAGGTGAGTTGTAGTACGGGACCAAGCTCTGCAGGTCTTCCTTGCTTTGGCTGCAAGATGCCGCACTGGAGGGAGTGGGATGATGTTGGCATAGCAAGGAGGGATGATGGAGTCCATTAGCAGTGAGGGAGAAATGGCAAGGACAGAAAGAAATGGCAGATACCCAGACTTAGAAGGCAGAGAAGTATCTGGGAGAGAAAGAGAGAGGTGGCAGTGTTCAGAATCCTGCTGGGTATGTAAGCAGTAGCGAGGAGAGGAAGTAAGAGTTGAAGTGGAGAAAAAGGTAGCAGTAAAATATGGTTCACTTCACAAAAGGTTTGGAAAAGGGCTTTCTTACAGTACTGACACTGAGACAACAGGCTACAGAAAAATAATTGGAACTACAGAGGTCCTTATTAAGTAAAATCTTTCATCTTGGCCTGCAAGTATATTGGATATTTGGTGTTCAGTGAAGAAAGACTGCTTTTTTTTTTTTTTTTTTTTTTTTTAAACCTTGATTAAAGTGTTGTCTTTGTTTGCCATGTGTCCTTATTCAGCATACATGCCCATGTTGTGTGGTAACAACACTTTGCCATCACTTTTCACAATATGTTGATTCACCTGGAAACTCCTTTAAATACAGCATCCAGTGAATTGTTCTCTTATTTCATAAATTATCATTTTTATTCCTTCATATAAGCGGAAGATGGAAGTGTTTTAGGCAAGCATTTTTAAAAGAATCTTAGTTAGGTGCTCATCTCCTACTAAAACTGAGTGTGATGTGAATGCTATATGAGATCAGATAGACAGGTCATGTAGTGTGAATACAGCTTAATACTTTACTTCAAATTACAAAATTTTTAAAATATCCACTACGGCTGTTTTTAAACCATAAGCTTTATGAAAGCATTTGGCTGGTTAGCAAACTTTCATAGCTGATCCCAGTGCTATTCTACCACATGTTTAAGTATCTTAGTTCTGCATTTTTGTTGGTACTTCTCCAAGTACGATTGCTAAGGCAAAATCTGAGAGAAAATAACTTAACTTTACCTTACAGAGTCATATGGAAGTGTGCTGCCAGGGAGGAAAAAACACAAGTACAGAGGCTTTTTCCTGCAAAACTTGTATAAATATACAGGCTTCCTTGGACACTTCTGGCTGTTGCTTGTGATTTGACAGATATAGTGACTCGATAGTTAATACAGTTTGGACTTAGTGAAGAAACATTTGTGGAAAAAAAATAGACAACTGGAGTCATTATACAATTCTAGAAGGCAGGCAGAAGAGCTTCCTAAGTCCTGTGCTTTGAACTTTTATAGAAACTTAAATGTTGATGTGCAGAAGTAGCTGGGTTCTCATCTTTAGTGACTAGATGCTACTCATCAACAAATATTGCCACTTTGTTGGTAGAAATCACTGTTCAACACTGCTTGACTCTTTCATACAACATTTAAGCACACAGCAGTACAGCCAGCCATGTAAAAAGTGTTTCCAGGCTATACCATCTTATAATAAGGTAGTTTTGGTTTGAGTGTGTGTGTGTGTATATATTTGTTAAATATTCCTTCTTTAGATTATGATGTGAAATATATATTATTTAGTCTTGAAGCTAATGAAAGGGAGTATCTGTGACCACCAGATGATCAATTTAGTAGTAAGATGGTGCAGTTGTGATTTTATGCCCTGCCACACCATGAACAAAATTAAAATCTCAACTGTTGGTGTGTATTGACTTGGATAAAGTAATATGAAAAATGTTCCTTCAATGAAAGTATGATTTTGGTATGATAAGATATAAAGAACATTAGTTTTGTTTTTCTTGCTGTGCTTTGTCATTTAGGGAATTACTGTTAATATTAAATGCATTTTTATGATTAAGAATGTGTTCAGTATGAGATTTTAAAATTCTCTATGTGAAACTTGAATTCAATTGGGGAATAAGTAGAATGTTGTTTTCCTAAAGGGGGTGCTGAGCAGTGTCACTGCATATTTAAGTAGGTCTGTCCAAAGAGCTAAAAGCGGATTAAAGATATAATTTTTTTCCATGTATTCATAAAATTAATTGGTTTAGTTATAGATCTGTCAATACAAAATCATTGTGTTTTCCTTAATTAATTATCCAAAGGAAAACACTCTTTAATTAAGCAATTATTTCTTTATTTCTCTCTCTTTTTTTTTTTTTTTTTCTTTGCTCAATATTTAGCAATTTTTACTTTTGGTAAAGGAGGTGCCAAGGAGCACACAGACTCCAGTTGCCAGGTATTTCACCTGGAAACTAAATTCAGAATCTGTGCGCCATGAATAGGACATGGGCTTATACTTCTATCTCCTTCAGGGTGTTTCCTTATCATGTATCATTACTCATAAATACCAGAATTTTAATTACTAGACCATATGCAGTCTACTATTGACCATCGAGTTGTAAATAAACCTGTCCCTGACTACTTCTAGCAGCATCTGCCCTAGCACAGTGCCATAGACTACATGATGCGGGGTATTCTTAGTTAGAAATTAATGTTAAGGTTTAAAGGTGGATACGAAAATTGTATTCCTATCATAAAATTTATCGGAAGATTGCATTACCTGAATTCTTGTATTATCCCAGTTGTTATTTTCCCAACCTTTGTATCCACATTTCTCCTAGAGCATGAGTATGTGTCACGCACAGACCATTTTTTTTTTTCCTTTTAATAATCCACTTACATTTTTGGGACATTCTATTTAGTTATTTTGTTGTTTGCCCATTGATTCCGTTAGTTGTCTTAATCCCTTTCATCTATTACTGCATCCATTTTCACGCGTCTTTGGATTTGCTTTTGTTTTAGTGCTGCGGTGGTATGCTTGGGCTATTTATACAAAAAATTGGGAAGAATTTTGGGAAACAGTTTTACTGACACCGTTGGGAATGTGCTTAAAGCAATGAAGAATGCAGAGGTATTGGAACAGCATGTTTAAAAAATGATTGGAAAAATAATAGGTTGTTTACTGTTGGTAGCTGGACCAATGAATAGGAGAAAGTGCATGACACCAAAATGTGAAAAAATTGTGGAAACTCGTAGGATAAAAATCAATGTCTAAATTCCAAAGAATTACTAAAGAGTTAATGGATTATGACTATAAAAGGACGGGTCATAGCTATTCTCAAGCTGATTTCATGAAAGAACTTGATAAACTAGAAAATCTAATTGCCTTATTAATGAGAACGTTTTTGCTCCAGCCTGTACTTCATGTTTTGACTTTTAAACTGCTAGTGAGCACTTTCCAGTAGAACACAGAATTATCGTTTTCACTTGCTTATAGTGTTATAGAGCAAGTTACCTGGTTTAACTCACTTCTGCATAAAAAGATTTCTGAAAGTCTAAGAGTCAAGCCATTGTTTGCCTATTTCAGTAGTAGGCATTTTGTATTTCCAAGGAGCTTGGGGTTACAAAACTTTAACATTTCTCTCTCTCATTTTTCAGTCTCAAGGTCGTTATGAAATCATGCTTAGTTTGCAAAATATATTAAATGGTTTGGGAGCTGCTGCTATCCCCTGTCATAGAGATATTTACAAAGCTGCCCGATCCTGTTTGACAGATCGATCCATGGCAGTCCGCTGTGCTGCTGCAAAGGTAAAGTGCTCTAATAGCTGTTTTTATTAAGTAAGCTCCCTAAATAAAATTCTGTTTTAATGGATGATGAACACAGCAGTAAATCCATTGTTTGCTTATCTTTATTTCTTTGATATTGCCTTAGCAGCAAAAATTCAAGTCATTTTAGCATGAAGCAACACGCTGCTTATTTTTGTTAGGGAGATTACGTATTACGTAGCAAGCTAAAATTTGCACTGAGTGCTTTTCCACATCAAAACATTGTTATTTCCCTTTTTCATCTAGTGTCTTCTTGAACTTCAGAATGAAGCAGTATTTATGTGGAGTACAGACCTGGATAGTGTTGTGACCTTGTGCTTTAAATCCTTTGAAGGATCCAATTATGATGTGCGGTTAGCAGTTTCGAAACTTTTAGGCACGGTATTGGCTAGAGCTCTAACGTCTAAACAGGCAACAGGTAAAGTATGTGCTTTGTTTGCTGACTCCTCATGTGTAAAAAAACTGTCAGATGATCAGAAACTCTCAAGTTCTGTTGAAGCCCAAAGTAAAATCACAATGTAAACTCCTTCTGGCTGTGCCTATCTCTGGTTTGGTCTTTTTTGTAACATTTTTCTTGTGAAGTGCTGTAGGTTTTGTTATGTTAACCCATGTATACGTATTTATAAAATCATAAACAAGGAAAATATTTGATTAAATTAGTTGGCTCTGTTACAAGATTGTTATTGTATGGAGAGAAATTAGTAGCCTGAAGAATTTAAGGGCAAGATTAACTTCAATAGTGTAGAAATTACTAAGATTTGAGGGAGTGTCTGTGTCAAACTGAAGATTTAAGGATACCTTTTCAAGCTGTTTTTCCACGATCATCAGTACCACATCTGGATTGTCTAGCAGTACAAATGTCATCAGAAGCAGAAATGAGCATGCAGCTTTGTTCACTCAACAGAGTATGTAACAGCTTTTGCTGACAGGCAGCACTTGATCCAACTGAAGCGTCCTGGCACAAAGTTAACATCTCAAATCTTCCATGTCATTCAGACTGGGCATTTTCAGTCCAATCTTAGGATTCCAAAGTTAAATATTTAATTGTAAACTAAATGAAATATAACACGATGCCGAGTAAGTGTGATTCAGGCTGTTTGTTCTGCTTTTAATGGCATCGGGGATAACCTTCAGTGCAGTAAGCATCAAATGAAGAAATTACATGCCTTTAAGCCCAAGTCACTGCCTTTCAAAATTCTTGAGGCTGTGTATTTGCGCTGAGGACTCTGAAGTCTTGATTTATAAAGTATTTTTCTAAGAAATCTCTTTGGAAACAATTAATTGTGTTACAGAAAACAATTGGCACGTTTCCCATTTAAGTTAAAAAAAGTAAATAGTCTGACTTTATAAACTCTAGTTTTCTTTAATCTTCGGAGGCAATGTAAAGTTATATAGTCCTGCCTTAGCACTTTTGAAATGCAAGAAGCTCATCGGCTGCTAGGTTAGTTGGTTTTAGTGGAGAAGCACTAGTATAAAAAAACAAATTAGAACTAAGTGAGACAGAAGCTAGGTCGGGGCTAGAAGGGGCTGGGAGAGAAGTGGAAGGAGCAGTGCAATGAAGAATTGTGTAGTCCTGAAGTTTCTGCTTTTTATCTGATAAGCAGCTGGTGTTGGGTTGGTTTTTTGGGGTTTTTTTGGACACGATTGTCTTAAATCCTCTCACTTCTTTCTCTGATAAAATGTTTCAAAGAGAATGAAAAATGCAGTGAAAATTTTAGGTCATTTGGTTCGCACACTATGCAGTCATCGTGCTATGTTTGCATACATGTGTCCCAGCATGTATTTTAAATGAACTTTCTATCAAGAAATAAAACAAACGAATAGGAACTAGGGATAAATAATTTTCCTAGAAGATTGTAAACATATTCTTTTATTCTGATTATTTTGGAGAGCTAATTTCATAATAAGGTAAGATGCTTTTTTTTCAAAGAGACTCTGTTGCTATGCCCTTATCTGGCCAAGCATAGCAGAATGGTAATCTGCCCTGTCTGGAGTTTGGAATAGAGGGTTGGTTTTGGCTGGAATGAGTTAGAGTCGGGGCTGGAATGAGTTAGTCAGGGCTTTCATGATGCTTCGGGAGGTAGGAGTAGGCCATACAGATCTTTTTACAAAGGGAGCTTAGATTAGGTGGTAAATACTGAGGGAGGGTAATTATATGTATACTATTAGGCGATGGCCTAAACTATTTAAAGATAGCTGAAGCAGAAAAACTTGAGAAATACTGTGATTTGCTGGACCACTGAGTCCTAAAATGTCATAGTTTCTGTTGTGAAATTATGCGCAAGCAGTATTTGGATTTGGTTGTGCTACTGAATTTGTGCAAATTGCTTTTCCTAAAATGATTAGAGCTGAAACTTTTCTTCTAAAATGTAACAAGTTTTACAGAGCTATTCCTCTAAAGATTTACATCTAATCTTAGCATCCACCAGGCATAACTTTCGCAGAATCTCTTTGGAAGAAGTGATGGAGCTACTGGGAACTGGATTTCTGCGTGGAAGTTGTGGATTTCTACGAGCCAGTGGCGATATGTTGAAAGGGACCAGTTCAGTCAGCAGAGATGTTAGAGTTGGAGTCACCCAGGTTTGGATCGTGTTATTTATGATTTTCTGTGATTGCTGAGCATTCCTATAATAACTGTTTTGCTCTCCATATATCTCTTACTTTGTCCTTTTTTTGTATCTGTGATGAAATGTGTATAATTTAAAATAAGGATTTACATCTTGAGTTATGCTAGGAAGAAAAGAAAAAAGATTTCTGATGTTGCTTATTGTTTACCTGATAGCTTGAAATTTTCAAAATTAAATATGTATTACTTGAGAAAGCTTCTCATGATATGAATTTCAAGTAAGTTATATAAATAAGTATTTTCCTCAAATTTTTAATTTAAAACATAATACCTTGTGTCTAAAAACAAAAGGGGAAGTTTAAAGAATTTTTTGAACTTGGAATAGTTTCCTTCTATATAGGGACATTTCCAGGCCCATTCTGAAAGAATGGTTGTGCTTTGAGTAAGTGCCTGAAAAATAAGGAAGCAGAATTTAGTGAAAAAACCCCAAATGTCTGTTTTGCTCTGTTCCAGGATGCTCACTTAGAGGACAGAATCTTGTTAACTGAGCAGAACTGAAGTCAGACCATATAATGCATGCTGGTAAAAACAGTATAAATGTTTCAGATAATATCAGATTGGCTTCTTCCTGTAAATCTTATCTTATTTGGCATTTACATGCTAAGACCTAGATATTCAACTGTTAAGCCTGTAAATCAAGACTAGAGGTCATGGTGGCCATTTGCATATCAAACAGCTGTGATTATTTTAATGGTACAGTTCCCCACAGCTATTTTATACAAGCCCTTTGCCAGTAAGGGAATTTTTCAGTGCATTTCAACTTCTGCAGTGCAAAAATCTGTAAATTAGCTTGAGTTACTGGTAGAAGCTGCCAGACTTCACACTGAAACAGCTAGAAGGTGCTCACAAATTGTCTTTATGCTCAGATCATGCTGGGTGGAAGCATTAACTTGTGGCAGAGAGACTGAAAAGCTGGGGAGCGATAATACCTTGACAGCTATTTGCCTAGAAAATGCCTGCCAGGCTCCTAGGGTGTTCTATATACATGGTGGTTTTATGGTTTTATTAGTTTTCCAGGAATAGATATTTCAGTTCAGTGTTTTGACTATTTGTACTGGGTTTTTTTGGAGGCTGTCTCCTTTTCATACATTTCCCTGTTAATGCAACAGTACCTGTGCTAGATGGTACACTCTAACTGCACCAGAACAGTTAAAATAATGCAATGTTTCCATAAGCAAAACTTGAGAAATTGTGTGTACATCAGTCCCTGTAAGTAGAAAATGCTTGCAGTTATAAAATATATTAATTATTATGTGAATTGCGGCTTATTATAAATTTAAAAACGAGAAAAACACTGAAGATGACTTCTTACATATGGAAGAAGAATTTATATTTGTTCAAGACACAGCCGGGTTCAAGATGTAGTTCAAGACATAGCATGGCAGTATGACTCTTCACAAGTCTATTTATCCTGTTAAATTCCTCAGTTTTCAAATCTGTAAACCAGGGGTAATGTACTGGTACATTATGAAGCCTAAGCTGTATTTTTCAAGAGCTGTTAGATGCTGATAGGATCTGATAGTACAGTTTCTCTGTCTAAAATACTTCATTTTCTTTTATGTGAATAGTTTACTTAATATTAGACATGAGACAAAGTATGTATGAGGCAAATATAGAAGTTTGTTGATATGAGTAGTATTTGTGAACTTTCTTATGAGGAATTTTGTGTGCTCATTTGCGTATTCTCTTTTTTTTTGTACTCCCTTTTCTTGATGGCAGCACATCTATTGGTTTAAAAAAAATCTAACACAGGCACATGGAAGACATTTGTAAGGGAGCATATTATGTGGCAAAATAAGTGGGCTTGTGGTGATTAGATTTGTAAAGGGACTCTGCATTCTTTCTCTTTGTTGTGACACACACAGTCTTTTTATGGTACCTCCATTGCAAGACAAACAATTAAAATTCATTGAGATGAAGAGCAGTGCTTGGGGGCTGCAAATATTCCTTAATTCATAGCCTATAATAACAAAATTCTCTCAGGGTTATGGGTTATAGTTTTGTAACATAGTAGTTCTTAAAATGCATTCATACATTAAATTTGGGTTCCATGTGCAGAATGTTAAATAGCTGGAAGCTGTTGTTCAGTGAGACCAAACACAATGTTTTACATAACAAGTGCCTGTGCAGGGTAAGCTGCCATTTCTCACACTCCGGAATGAAATAACATGGGCAAGCAGCTTGAATCAACTTACAGTCAAAGCAGGCTGTAATACTGCTTGTATAGTTTTGGTAGTAATTTAAATGTTTTCAATAGATCAAAAAAACCTGAAGCTACCTGAAGCAAGAATGTATGTGATTTATGGATGCATGTATAAATAATCTCAGTTTGGCAACGTTCTAGTTGTGGCAATGTGCAGAGATAAAAAAAAAAAAAATGTATGTGGGATAGCTGGCAGTGGTTTTCCAGACGATTTTGCTCTAAAATATGGCTTCTTTTCAAATCTCTTCCAGGCATATGTGGTATTTGTCTCTACATTAGGAGCACAATGGCTTGAAAGGAACTTCTCTGCCTTCCTTTCCCATATTCTAGATCTCGTGTCTCAGTCTCACCCTAAGGCTATTCAGAGTCAGATGGATGCTATCGGCTGTCGCCGCTGCGTTTCATTTATCCTGCGAGCTACAGTAGGAGGCCTTCTTGGGGAAAAAGCTCAAATTGCAGCTGCCAAGGAGATTTGTCAGGCCATCTGGAAACTGAAGAAAGTTGTGGGTATGGGTCTAACAAGATTATCCATTTGAGCCTCTGTTTCTCCTTTTTTAAGTGATTGTCCAACTTCCTAATCCAGAGACTGCAGAAATAGACTATATAGTGCTGATTTATTACCATAATAATGTAGAGAGCTTTTGATGGACTGCTTTGTTTTTAACTTGGGCTGGTTATTTGTTTGTGTGTGTCTGTGTTTCTGCGTGTGTACCCACACAACTGTAAACATCTTTTTAAATACTTCTTCCCTGGCAAATATCATTTTAACCAATTACAAATATAATAAAATAATAAATAATGCAGTAATAAAATATAGACAGTATTGTAAAATAAGTTCAATCGGCAGTCAATATATGTCTAGTCAGATTTTGCCTTGCGTTTGCTGACACTACCGATGGTTCAAAAAAGAAGCATTTGTTCCTAATTGACAAAATGAGCATTTCTCCTGGAGAAGACAGATCTCTTGCATGACCAAGTCTTGCACACAGCTTCCAAAAAAAGCTGCTGATCTCCCACCATTGTCCTTGGTAGGGGAAAAGAAAGAGAATGCTGGGCATAACCAGTTGTCCCCTGGTGTACAGCTGCATATTGTATCCTAGTTGATCATCTAAATGTTAAATGTCTAAACTGACATAACCATTTGTGTCTCAAAAGATGAACTTTCAAAAAACTCCAGATTTTCCGCTCCCTCTTTATCCCCTGCTCCCACTGTCTCGCTTGTTTGTTCTTGTACTATTTTACTCTTTCCTTCCCTTTCTTTTTTCCTGCTGTGTAGTAAAATCTGGCAAGTTTATATCAAACTTGACCTATTCAAGTCACTTTCAGTGAGGCTGAGAATAGCATTGCTTCTTACTAGCCACTGTTCCCAGTCACTTAAAGATAAGCAATTTGGTAGTTTCCATTTTATCTACCCTCCTGCCCCCATAGGCATTACTACACTACCCATTTGTGTAATAGAAATGTGTTTGTCTCAGTGAAGATAATCCTTTATGAAAACAGTTTGGTCAATTATAAAAATGGTAACGATAAAAGCTCATTTGGTAATGTGAACAACTTATCATAGCAAAATCATTTTTCCGATCCGTTTGTTTCATTTTGGTAATGATTTCCTGGGGATCTTCCTATATTGTGTTATCAGATGCTGCAATGAGTGACAGTAATGTGGAAACAAGGATTAGTACAACAGATATAACAGTGAGTCAGCATGTGCTTGTGTGTGCACTTCAGGAACTTGGAAGTCTCATCTATGGCTTAGGAACTACAGCAGCACCATTGCTACAAGACTCCAGTACAGGTATAAGCCCTGAATTATTTTGGGAACCAGAGTACAAAATATATTCCTTTGCTCACTGTGATCTTCTCTGATTTCTTATGACTAGACTGTCAATTCTTTCAAATCTGTTGGGATCCTTTGTCTGGCATTGACTATAACAACCTTTCTTCTGGCATGCAGTCTCCTCACCTGGGCCTCCTTAGTTCTTCTATCCTTTTCTGTTTTCTTCCACTAAACTTTAAACAAGAAAAAAAAAAAAAAGGAAGAGGGGGAGTTGCCTACCTTACATGCTGTAGGAAGTCGTTGGGTATTGCCCCCAAAGAGTTTTATATCTTCTCCAGCCTGTACTAGAATGTTAATTAAAAAAAAAAAAATCACTATCAAATTTAACTCCATTAAGGGTTGTATTTAAAGTCCAGTACTTCGTAATGTTTATAGCAAATCAGATTGATTGAGCTGGGAATCTTCATCTGCCTTTATTGTTTTTGTTTAGCTGCAGTGAGATTTTTTTTTTTTTTCTGGATGGGTTCAAGTGGACATCTGTTTCCACTGCATGAACTGCTTTGTTGGGAATACTTACAGATATTTCTATGCATGTCGGTGAACAACTGCATAATATGTTAGGTTTTCTCCATATTGTTACTTTTCATTTAGGGTAACTTTTTTTGAAAAGTATTTAAGTATTTAAATTTGATAAGAAATACTTCACCATAAAAATAAATAGGACTTTTTAAAGAGAAGTACAGAAACTGTACTGATAGTGGTATGTTTACCTGTCCTCTGTATATGTTTTTGCTTGTTTGACAATCTGCTTGCCTGTTTTTTAAGTGTGTTTATGCATTTTATTTTTCAGGAGTTCTGGAAGCAGTAATTTCTGTCATTCTTCATCCCAGCATTTCAGTGAGACTAACGGCAGCTTGGTGTTTACGCTGTATTGCAGTAGCATTGCCCTCCTATGTGTCCCTACTGTTGGATCGTTGCATTGAACGTCTTACTGTGTTGAAATCCTCCCCAGAAGCAGTAACTGGCTACAGTTTTGCTATTGCTGCTTTGCTAGGTGCAGTAAAACACAGCCCTTTAGGAATTCCACATGGAAAAGGGAAGGTATGGTCTGATTACTTTATTTATAGGCTTTGATGTTTCTGCAGTAGTATTTGCATGTATTCTTTATGACATGATCACATAACCCAGTATACTGATGAGATATTTTCTTTCCTCAAGAAAGGGTTTTGAAGCATACCATAACTCAAAGAAACAGCATTTTTCTCACGTGTCAGGATTGTGAATTTCTTGGGAAATGTCACTAATGACTTTATAAACCACTTATACTGCTAGCTTTTTCTAATGGAGAAGTTTGTAAGGGGAGAAGTTTATTTGTTGTTTTGGGACAGAAGTCAATTCTGTGGAGCTGTAAAGACTTAAATTGAACAATCTAAGGAAAGGTTTACCTGGAGAAAACATTTCTGAGTAGAGTTACGTTTTTCAGAATTTCAGACTAAATTCTTTACAGCAAGATCAAACCTTCTGCAATTCTGGCCCCATTTGACATTGGCTTAAATTAGAAAGCTGACATTTCAGCAGTGTCAATGGTGAGAAAAGCCTAGTCTGTAGTACATACAGCTGAAATGTATCAGACTTTGCCAATGGAAAAAGATCTTCCTTTTATAAAAAAATCATTAGAAATATCCATACGGATCTATCCCATGCTGTGATGTTACAAACAAGTTTCCTGGAAGAAAATTCATTCAACCACAGATTAAGCCAAATATTTCCTGGGCCCATCAGTGACTCTCCAGTGTACAGTTTAGTCAGGGCTTACACCAATAACAGCAGTTATGTATTATCTTGAAAATCTTTGGTCATCCAACAAAATCTTTAATCAAGTCCAACAGATACACACTTTCATTTTTATTTTTTTATTTTTTTTTCAGAATGTAATGGAAACCAATTTCTTGCATTAACATGGTGTAAGATGCTTGTACTAATCTCTCCACTAACGCAGATAGGATATACTGTGCTCTGAAGTTCTAGGGATATGCAGATGTAGAAATCCAGACCAGGACTAGAAACTGTTCTCAATAAGAACCTTATCCATAGAGTTACTCATAGTTGGAAAACCATGGTGCAACACAAATAGCAGCAGCTAATGCTCTGCATAATGTAGAAACTTACATTCTGAGTTCGAAAATATCTCTTTCGGAGCCAGTGGACATTGGAGAAGAAGTGGTACGCTTTGACACAAGGGTTGTGGGTTTTCTTCTTGTTATTACACCACTGTAAGATGAAAGGAATGCTTTAGTACATTGGGAAAAATGTTCCTTGCAGTGATTCCAGCCCACCCTTTCAGCGTTGTTGAGTACTAACAGTTCAATGCCACTCTTTAACAGACATTGCTAGCTACAGTTCTCAACCCTCAAAGTCCCAACTACTGATGAAACAATTTATACATGTAAAAAATAAAAGCCTGCTTTTCTTAGCTTTTAAAAACTTTTCCTCATGATTACTGAAAGACCGTGTGGAGAGAACAAAATGACTGTGGTTTGCGCAGTTATATAGATAAGTGCCCTTCAAATCCTATACACCTAAGCTGACCTAAAGTTTCTATTGAACAGAGAAACATAATTCTTAATAAGGATTTCTTTTAGTGGAATAGAATAGGATGAAATAGGGCCAGGAGGAGGTATGGGAGGGCACAGAAAAGTGTGGGAGAAACGCTGTATTCTGTACTAAGCTGGCAGGGGGGAGAACAGAGGAGTTGACATCCATTCTCTCCTAGGAACACTGCCAGATTCCAGACCAGCTCCTCTTCTGAGGAAATGAAAGAGAGCAGTGTTAAATAGAGCAGTTTTGAAAAGGAAATATCAAATGCAGACAGTAGCAGCCTGGACAGAAGCTGTTTTATATTAATGCATTTTCCTTTGAGAGAGTGGTTAGAGTTGCAGGTGGAACCTATTCAAGAGAACAAAATAATTAGGGGGCTTCTGTATATTTAGTGTTCTGTACTAGTGCTTATACTTCAGTTCAAAAAAAATCCTTCCAAAATAAGACATTTCTCCTAGTACATAGAGAAGAAAATGGTTAGAAATCATTAAATTAAGTCCCTTCTAGGTTGCTTGTTTATCAGGTAATTGAAGTATACTAAGCTGTTAGTAATTTTTAATAGTATAACTTAAGAAGTGTGCCATTTTAATTTTAGAATCAAATATTTTAAATCTATTGGGGATCTGTCAAAATAAATGTCTTCATTTACAACCATCTGATAGCATTATGGAATTGGGGAAACGAATATTTTCAGACTGTTAATATTTCATTAAGTTTTGGAAGTGTAAAAATTTCAAACTTCCATGAATCCATGAAGCAAACTTCCATGTGCAAACTTTCATGAAGTTTTGTAATTTTTCAAATAAATTTTAGAATGATGCTGTTTATACTGTCCAAATAAATTATAGTGTGCAAAAAAATTACAGAAGTAAATCGGCTATACTGAGGCTTTTAATGGTATTATCATTAATGACACTTCTTACTTGTAACACTAATTTACAAGTAGTTTGTTTTGGAAACCAGATGTAGTGCAAGATGTAAGAAATGCTTTTTTTTAGTATATGGAAACATAATTGAAGCAAACAATTTGTAAAGCACCATGTGTTCCTCCATGTAACTTCTAGGTAGCTTGGCCTTTGGTAACAAGTGCAGATTGACACCTTGCATTTAGCACATAATAGTAGGCAAGTGCCATTATTTTGGAGAAACTAAGACAGGATTAATTCTAATCACATCATACCATTCTAACTTGTTTTAGTCATACCATTTGTTGATTTAAAACTGTCAGCAAGAATGATAGACCTTATTCTAAAACGGGGATTAAAAAAATGGTTACCCCTCTCACCACTTCTGAGCTCTAATTTGTAGGTCTTGTGCCATTCTTTTTTTACATAGTGGCATAAACAGCGTATCGGAACACTTTTGTCTTTTATATATCCACTTTTAGCCATGAAGCAGCAAAGGAACTTACCCAGTACCCTGCAGGAACTGTTGAAGCTGTCCCAGACTAGTACTGGCGTTGGTCATGGCAACTTCACGAGCCTGAGTTTCTTGCTATAGTTTTGGGAACACTGAAGTAGGATTAAGTATCACAGCAAATAGTACTGAAAAATCATTTGGTAGTTACTAACATGCTGATGCTCTGTTTTTCTCTTTAACTTTGAAGGTAATCATGACAGTAGCAGAGGATTTGCTGTGTTCTGCTTCTCAGAACAGTCGCATTTCACTGCAGCGAACACAGGCTGGATGGCTGTTGATAGCGGCCCTCATGACATTAGGTAAGTAGCTTTCTACAATTTTTCTTAAACTGAATTAAGCTATTCTGTGTTCTTTCTCTGACTTTAGTTTTTTTGATGTTTCATTTAATTTAGCACTGCAAAATAATTCTTAAAAAACAATGTAAGTCGTAATCTTTAGAAAAACTTTCCAAAATAAAAAAGTAATTTCTTCCAAATTTGCTATTAGTTCATTGGAAGCAATGGCTGAAAACAGTGATTGGGTGGGACTGCTATTAATTAAGTGTAGAAGATAAATTTCGAAGTCAGTCTAACCAAATGTCTTTGTGGTCCTACTGATATTTTTTAAGATCTATCCCAGAACAAAATGAGCTGATCATTTGTATTTCCCTCTTGTCAGGCACTTGAAATCTTACAGGACTTTCTGATATTTATTAGTGGTCAGAGTATTGATTGTGATGACTAAATTACTCATGAAGAATGTATTTTATCTGTTTTATTCATATTTTTAGGCACCTTTCGTGTTTTCAGCTACTACCTCTGCCTAACAGCTCCTGTTTTTTTCTTAGATTAGGGAAAACCCACTTTGTACATTAACCTATAATGAATGTTTGCTTATTACATCTTTTTATGCTGGTGATCCACAGGGTCTGTACTTAGTAAAACAGAAGTTATAGTTGGCTTGGTGACATTCTTGTATATGTGTCAGTGGGTATGTAGTTATGTGCATGAAAATGAAGCACTAAGACAGTAAACATTTGGGAAGTGATATGTGAGATGGCTGGGAAAGTAGCATAAAGTTTTGTTTGTATCTGTAATGATTTTGTGAACATAGATAAAAGAACCAAAGAGAAAATTTAATTTTATTAATCTTTGCCTTGGCACGACAACTGTCAACGCTTACAGGTCCTGCAGTTGTCCAACACCATCTGCCACGAGTGCTGTTACTGTGGAAGTGCATCTTTCCATCATCTCCCAAAGACCTAGAAACAGAGAAGACACGAGGAGATTCATTTACCTGGCAGGTAACACTGGAAGGTCGTGCTGGTGCTCTCTGTGGTAAGCAGGATTTCCTGTGTCTTTCTCTGCATATTTATAGTTTGGCTGTTTGTTTGTTTTTCCTTCTGAAAGAACATCGATACTTCATACTGATTTTTTTTCACTGGATGGTAAAGGATGTGGTCACTCCCCAACATATATGCTTGTATATATGTATTTACCTATATATCTATATACCTGTGTTTCATTTTTCTAAAAAACAAACAACAAGTCCAAGAGTGTTTTTCCTCTTGTTCTTCTAATCAGTTGATTTCCAAGCAGTAAATGATATCAGGAAGCTTGCTTCTCTTCTCTTGTTTAACATACGTAACACGGTAATGAATAAGGACCCAAAACTGGGTATGTTCTGTTGTTTATACAGTCTTTTATATTTGGTAAATAGCAGTACTGTTTCCTAATAGCTGACTTACTGTAAGCATAATAGAATTGGTGAGTCAGTCAAACACATTGTGAGAGTGGGAAGAGTCAGGTAAAAATTATAAAAAGGAAGTTGCGATTCTCAGCCAGTAAAGAGTACTATGTATTTGGCTGCTGTCTGGTAGGTTGCAATTTTTCATCACGAAATATTGTGAATTTGGGTTTCTAAGAGATGACTCCAGTGATCTTTAAATAGTTAATGTTTCAGTCGTATATTCTAGAGTACTAAAGAGACCTTTGCACTGCAGAAATGTGAACCCTAGTATAGTGATCACCTCTCTCTCTCTCACTATTAAAATCTATCAGAAAGTATGTAATTCAATAGTAATTTCATTTTAGAAGGAACCTAAACAATTAAGCTTTAAATATTTTCTTAGCCTTTTGGAAATAGGTCTTTAATACTGTATATTCTCTAGATGCTTTCTGAACTACTAACTCAAGTTTAAGTTTCTGTAAATAATGAAAAATACTTCTGTACATATAAGTTGTTTCTTAAAGTACAGTAATTAAGCTAAATTTAAATTAAAAAGTAGCAAAGTAAGCAGTAGGTCATCTGATCATCATTCTTCTTCCATTTTTTTCTCTTTTTCTATTATATTATCATGTAATTATCATGAAGTTGAGTTATATCCCATAACCCAATTCATAACAAAAAGCAAAAAATGCTTGCATTTACATATGCAATTAAAAGTCAGGGTAAAAGTCCAAGCTGAGACACCAATACTGTGCATCTGTAAATATGGCTTTTTTTTCCTTTCAGAGTTTTGTCAGTTTCTTAAATTATTGGTCAAAATACTTTAATTTTTGCATGCTTTCTTCTACTTTTAAATTATTAGTGAGGTAATAATGTGATTACTTCACTGATGTGATTTTTTTTCTTCTAGATATCTCACACTAAGTAAGTTAAAATCCAATTCCTTTTCTAGCTATCAAAAGCTTTGTTTCCCACTGTGCTGGTCTTCTTACGGATGAAGTTGTTCAGAGACTTCTTCCTCCACTCCCGAGTGCTGTTGATTTATTGACACAGTAAGTGTGTATATCAAACTGTTAAATGAGACTCTAGTTTTGAAAAGCTACAGAGTAATCTTCTTGTAATTGATTTAGTGCATTTCCCAAAGAACTTTCTTTTCAAAGTACAAAAATTAGAATCTAGAATTCAGCTGTATAGCTGAATGCTTTAGCTGGCATAATGTGTCTTGCAGATTCCACTATCATGTAAAAAAGCTAGGGAAGAATTTATTGCATGCTTTTGTTAAGTTAGTGTGTGTATTCTACTTTTTAAATCAAACATACACATTCATGTTTAAGCATGATCATTTTGTGTTAAAAAAATAAAGTTCAAGAGTATGCTTGCACAAAAAGTTTTAGAGATGGCCTTTTTTATATTTAGATTCAGAGCTAAACTGGAAAAGGGTTTTATAATTTTTCAATTTTTGCCTTCAGAATATGTAGTGGTTTAATGTATTTGGGCTCTAAACTCAAATTTACATAGATATATCCACTGCAGAGTTAGCTGTAATAAATACAGATACAATCAAAGTCAATAGAAAGTCTTATTAATTTATCTTGTATTAAATAAAAGTAATGACTGGGAATAAAGAACAGAGAGGTTCTGTCAGAACATGTGGAATAAATTGTTTTTCTTCTACTATTGGTAATGCAAATCAAAATTGTACTTATATTATGTACAGATTTTAAAAGTATTCAGTAGAGTGGTACAAATTAAACTGGAATGTTGTGTAATGCTTAAAGTCTTTAACATCTTTGATGTGCTTTTTATATTTTAAGGCTTTCTTCAATTTATAAATCATATGGAAATTCTTTAAAAACATCATCAACGGTTTACAGACATAAACTTTATGAATTACTATCAGTATTGCCTCCAAAGACCTATGAGGGTACGTATTTCCTTATAAAGAGATATCTGTTAAAAATACGATGGTCTCATTTTTAAGTTTTTGTTCAACATATATTCAGCTAGTAAGGAGTAGTTCTACCTCTTCTAATAAACAAATTTAATGCTTTTTTTCCCCTCTCCTATTACAAATGCAGACTTCTGTCTTATTTTTAGTTGAAACTTGAAGGTAGACAACCTTGCAATTTTAAACTACTTGAAGAATTTACTTTGATGCCTGTTCTACGTTCCATTGAATCCTAAATCCAAAAGGTGTAATCTTAGCATAAACCAATTGAATATACTCCATTAAAAGAATTTAATTTAATTGCTTCAAATAGACTTATATATTACAGATATAATTCATCTGATCCTGTGCAGATTGCAGATAAAAAAAATTGTATTTAAAGACAAATTAAAGAAAAAGTCTGGGGATAAGCTCACTTTTCTGTAGCAGAACATAACTAGCACTCTTTCAAATCTAATCCAAAAACTATGCACTGCAGTTTGATGGGTCTGACAGTTCAACTAAACCATGAAATAACTTTGTCATCTTTAAATTGTCATGTGAATATAGTTTGCCATAGAGTACTGTATGGACTGAAATAAAGAACCAGAGTGTTTGACAGCTGTAAAAAGTACGGGGTGTTTCATCAGGACAGAGAGAATATGGGACAGACAGCACTGAATTGGCGGTGTCCTCTGTATCATGGAGGGGATTCTTACTCAAATAATCTGCTCCATCTAGTGGTAACTGCTAAGTGAATCTTCATAAGGACGGATCCCTGACCTTTGCCTTAAAGCTGTTGTCACGTACGAAGTCTGTATATAACGCTTGAAGCCTAGTATATAATATTCATTTGTGACTTGGACTTAAAAGACTGAAAATTACACCTTCATCCCTTCCAGTAAATTATTTCTTTGGTTCTTGTATTACAGGGGCAATGTTCTATAGAGTACGGCTATTTAGGTGTGGGTGGTTTGGGCAATTTCTTGGTTTGTTTGGGATTTTTGCATATGCTCTAACTTTATTGAAAAATAGACAGTATTTTACACTGTGACCTGTAAAGTCTGAATCTTGTGAAAGAGCATCCTAGCTGAGGATGCTGCAATCTAAAACCAATAAAGAAAGAAAAACCTTAAAAGGTTTATTATAAATAAGTGGTCACCCTGCTTTGTGAATAGCCTTAGAAGCAAAACAGTAATTTGACAGATGTAGTCTCAGAGTTGTTTGTAATACAGCAGTATGAGACTGGAGAAAGAGTAGAAATGCATATATTGCCAGAGCTTATCTTCAGGGTCTGTTATATATATTAACGTGTAAGCATGTATCACTTAGAAATGCAAAAAAAGTGTTTAAGGTAAAGCTTGAAACAAATACATTTCTTTCCATATTATTTCCAGTATGACAGCTTCATGTAGAAACTGTGTCTTTGCAAATATGAGGATTTTTATAATAAATTATTTTGGAAAACAATATGATTATGGAACCCAGGATGTTTCTTCGATGTCTAATTTTAGTTGTTATCACTAGGATGAATAGTAGGGGTACTTCTGTGTTGCACAGGGCGGTACATTGTGCATGGCTCAGGGTGACATGCTGAATGAGAAGCTTTCACCAGTTTGTGGTTTTATTTCTTTTCTTTTCACTTTCTTCCATCTGGGTAGTTAGCCAGAGGCTACAAATGTGCAAGTTGTTTCTTTTTGAGAAAATCGGTGATGGGGATATTTACTGTAAGTTGTAACTCAAGCTTTTAGTATTTGCAAATAACATGCAAAGTTTTGGGTTTTTTTCTTTAGCAGAGGAGGAAAAACAAAACAAAATACCCAGCAAAATAAACAGTTGAAAACAGATTCTTTATTCATAGCTCCAAGCCTTTTTTTTAAGCTCAAACCTTTAGATTTCTGAGGCCAGAGATACTAGGACTTGTTTAGGCTCTGCTTGGTTCCTTCCTGATAGTTCTCTGATAGTTCTCTCACTGCTTTCTGTCACCAATAAAAATCAGTATCTGCTCAAACAGCAGAACTATGAAGGCTTATTATGAGTGTGCATGAGTAGTAGATTATTTTTTGCATTATTTCAGAAGTGACAGATACGAGAAGAATGTATTGGGTTAACTTGAACATCAGTGAAAAATATTTAGCATGTTCCAGGTGCTGTCTTTCTGTAGTGTCTGAACAGTTAAAACTGCAATTTAGCTGAAACAAAGTATGAACTTGTTATGCTGGGAAAAGCAAGTTCTGTCTCTAAGACAATTATTTATATTCTTCATCATTTTCACATGTCATTAGTTTTGGATACTGAAGTGCTTATGTTTTTGAGGCTAAAACATTTATTTCCTGTGAGTTAATGTAAAAATTTTCATTATTGTAACGTCCAATTTGATAATTTCACACAAATAATTTCAGTAGTTTGAATTTTGATTATTAGATTTGTTGATGTTTTCTGTGGTCTGAAATTAACGTGTTTTGTCAGACAACTCATTAGGGTTCTTTTCATTCTTCAGCTTTTTGTGCTTGTTATGTTCCACTGTCTAAACGATAAAATTGAATACGAGCATTCACTTCTCTTTCTTAATAGGGTGAGATGAATAGCTAGAACGCTGGCTCAAAATTTTGAGCTGCTTTACGTTGGGATAATATTATTTGACGTGGTGAGGATGGCCAAGTGTCTGGTACTAAAATAAATGTTAATTTGGCTTAAAATTGCTGAGTATCTCCTTTAAATTTTATTTGAAAAGCTGTTTTTGTAGAAAGGGGATTTTTCACATTTTTTATTGTGATCTATAATAAAGAGCGAGCTGGTTTTAGTAACTTTTAATTACTGTGTGTTTTAAAAAGACTGGATTTCTGTCCCTTTCACACATTATCTGTGCATCTTGGAATGCATTTGATAGTGCTAACCTTTTACGTTTAGATTTGAGTCAAGCATTTTGGGAAAAATTACATGCTTGCTGATTAGTCAGGGAAGCAGGGAAAGCAACAGATGCCTGCAGGGGAGAGAGCCTGATGGGGACAGGAGTTTGGGGGGTATGGCGTGGAAATCAGCTTTCTCAGAACAGATTCAAGATTCAGGAGGGGTAAAACAGCTGTTTGCAGCTACCACCTCCAGCTATACAAATGGTTCTGCTTGGGCTTATGAGGTGCTGATAACTGTGTGGTCCCACTTTTTGGAACTTCTGTGTGCTGAAAAATTATAAGCAACAACTCTAAGCAATTATAAGCGACCTGTGCAAACGGGTAACTGCATGCTCATCTATCAACAAATGCAAATGAATGCAAAGAACTGGATACGTGGAGTTAAGCCCTCCTTAATGCTGACATTCCCCAATTCATGAGGACTTGACTTTGCAATCTGAATGCTCTGGAGGTGAATTCTTACGGAATATTTGTATAAAGAGCGTGTATATTCTTTAAGATCAGTTCTGCATTTTTTTTTAAACACAATTTACTTATCCAATAAGCCAGACCTTTTTCATCACATGTGGGTCAGCACTGGAAATGTTCTGTCACTGCAGGGACTATTTTAATAACCTAAAATAGTCTGACTTGGAAAGCCTGATGTTTTTGTTTATATACAATGCACAACCTTGTCTGAAATATTATGTACAAAAATATGTGGCAGTTTTAACTACCAGTGTAAATTATCACGATGTAACCTACAGTAAACTCCTTATGCTTTGCTTTTTGAGTAGAAACTCCTGAAATAGGGGAGTACCTTCTGCAGCTTTTCACTATTTATCAGACGTATAGATGTTTTAAATTACATCTGCTTGCCGAGTCCAAGTATTTGTGCGTGGTTATGTAATACATTCTACAGCATTAATTTTCAGGAAATTCGTAGTAGAAATATGTCTGTGCTTGTAACTGCCTTTTTTTCCTCTACTTTAATTGTAAATGTAACTAACTGACTGGATTAGAAATTGTATGGCATTATGCCTTCTGTAAAGGTCTCTGGTTTTCAGCTTCTAGGTTGCTGTATGTGCTTTGTTTGCTTATCTTTGGTAGTGCTGTGTTGTTTCTCCTGTATTGCGAGTGTTCTCTAATTAACTATTTGAAGACTTAAAAAAATGTTGATTTCAGTATAAATATCTTGCTCCCAAAGTTGCTTGTGGCAAGTAATTAACCAAAAATTTGAATTTTTTTTTAATTTAAAGGAAGCTTCTGTGCTGTTCTGAAAGAGTTAGTGGCTGACTTGACTGTCCCAGATAGCCAGATCGATGCCTCTACGTTCTTGCTTCCACCCCTTTGTCATGAGAATGATCTCCTTTTACTTGGTCCTTTACTGCAGGAGACTGACCACCGATTTATTGAAGAGCAGGTGTGTTTTGATCTAGTATAATGGTGGTATTATATTTTCATACAGTTCTAGTTATTTGGGTTTTGACTCTGGTCAAAAATATGACTATCACTTTTTTCCTTCTTACAGCTCCTTTTAGGTAACAGCATAGCTGGTGGCAGCCTGGAGTATGACCCTTACTCAATTTATGAGAAAGTTGCGAAAGGTGATTCAGTGCCTAAACCACTACCTCCTGTGTTGTCTGTTATCAGTGCAGCAACCCGTCTTTTTGGAGTTATGTTTTCCCATGTAGCAGAATCTCACAGGTAAAGTGGTAACTATAACTGCTGGGGAATTTGGGAGATGCTAAAAGATGGTCACGGTGTTTGAGACTGAACACAGAAGAAAATTATTCTGGAAGAATAATGAATTGTATAAGTGGATTCTGTAAACCATCTGAATAATATAATTCAGACTAACAATTTATTATTAGGCTTTCTGTTTGAAGTTACTCACAATGAAAAGGCACATCCAGTAAGAGGTTACTGTCATTCTAATAAATTCTGTTGACCAAGAAAAATAATGTTTTGTTTTGATAGCCAGATTAAAATAGAAGTTCTTTAAGAGATATTAGCAGATATTACACAATTATTATTATGCTTGATACATAATTATGAAATGCCTTAGAATCAAAGAGGGACAAAAGGGGTAGAAAGCTGTAGTAAAATTTAACCCTTATCCTGCCTCATTCTTTATAAAAAGTGGATGGGAAGAAACAAGAGTGTGTGTCTTAACACAGAATGCTTGAAAGGGATCAGACTTCTGTCTATATTAGGTGTGCATACCTATCATCCTACTGCACACATGGCAGTTTGGTTTGTTTCACATTTATAAGCACACCAGTTGCTGAAGCATTCCTCAGGATTTTTGCATGCTGTTGCTTATTCTGTGTGCTGCTGGTAGTCTTCTTGAATGCAGCATTACGGCAAATCAATTATTTTTAATTTAAACATTTTCAAAGCCAACTGTAGTTAGACCTCAGGTCATGATCGTTACAGGTGGTGATGGTTTTGTAAGTTCCTGTAAGAGATGAGTGCTTAGCATGCAAGTCCTGAGTCTTGATGACTTCACTGCTTAGAATGCTCCGGATTTAATGTAATCTATTAATGTAATTTAACATAATTTAATGTAATCTGGATTTAAAGTAATGCTAGGATTTAATCTAATCCTGAGGCAGCTGTTTGTATATGAGCATATCTGCCAATAAAATTGCCACATGCTTTATGATATGTTCTTCTGACTTGCATTTCCTTCCTTATTCTGTCTTCACTGACTGCTTTTTTTTGTGTGTGTGTGTTTTTTTTTCTGTTTGCCTGGGCTTTTTGCCCTTACTGTCACCAGGTTGCTGGCTGGTTTTCTTCACCTATTTCTCAAAACCTGAACTAATTGCTGCAGATAACTGCATCTTTCTTTTCTTTTTTCTTTTCTCTCCTCCTTTCTCAATTGTAAGCCAAAATGCACAGTTCCTTTTAATAACATCTATCTAATGCTACTTAGATAGAAGTAATTATCTGTGAATACATATGTTATAAGGAAAGAAAGATAAAAAGTTTGTGTTCGTAATTGCCTATTCTAATATGGAATATAATTTTTTTTTATAGTAGACAGGGATGCCAGTTGAAGGAAAATGCTCAAGAGTTAGGGTAATAGATTTCTTCCACCTCTGTTTCTATAGTATATAGGCTTTGTTATGTGTTTTAAGATAAAACAAAATAAAAAAGCTTGATTTGTTTCCTTAATTTTTAATTCTGTGGTTTCTTTTCTGTTTTTGTTTAAGGCTCCAGGTGTTAGAACAGTTATTGAATTCCATAAAGCAAACAAAAGGATCACGGCAACAAATAGTACAACTTAATGTTGTGTCAGCCTTTTCTACTTCCTTAAAGGTAAATCTCCTCTCTCCTTTGTTTCTCTCCTTTGTTTCTCTCCTTTGTTTCTCTCCTTTGTTTCTCTCCATGTTACTAAAACATGGCATCTATTGGTTCAAATGTGTCAACACAGAAGTTCTTGTTTTAATTAACGGTCAAGGTGAAGATCAGTCCTGTTTTCTGTGGTAATTTTTGTGTGTGTGTGATGTCACACTTGTGCTGAAGGGTCACAGTTCAATTTTTCCCTTTTTTTTTTTAATGTTAAGGGTTAGGGAAACCCATTCTGGTACACTGTAGTATACTATCATCTATACTTGTGTCATTTAAATAGGAGAGATATGGAAAAATTCTGTTTGTATCATTTCTGCTTTTATTACTGTCTCTTTCGTATTTCTTACTGTATAAATAAAAAAGTAATGATTGGTAAAATAAAGTAATCTCATAACTATCTGCTGTTTGTTGCTTTTCCCTTTGTAGTTTATTTCTGTTTTCCTCTGTTTGTGTGCTATTTTCATTCTTCCCTTCTTAGGCTTTCTTCAAACTAAGGCAAAATGTTTTCACAATCTGCAAGACCTTTCATTATACAATATTTGTATTTGGGGCATATTTAATATGCAATCCAGATAACTGCTGCAGCTTTTACTCATACTCTTTTTTTGGGGGGGAGGGAGGGGGTTGGATTTTTCTTTGTGCCGTTACTCTGTTTTCACTGGTTTTCTTCTTGATATTATTTCCTGAATTTTATGCTGGTGTGTTGGATAGATTGCAGAAGAACACAATGAACCAGTGTTTCTTAAAATCAGTATGTTCATATTATAATCTCGTGCTATGATGTACACTTATCTGGAGTTAGAATTCTAATGCACAAAACCGCAAATAAAAACAGAGGATTTTCTCAGATAAAAGGGGAAGAAAATCAAATTCCTTCTGCAGGTCTTGTAATTTTTGCATGACTGACAGAAAAAACACCTTCTGATTACTATACTGTCTTGTTGTTTAATATATCTGATATCTGGTTTTAGCACTTGGCTAACTGCAAAGGAAGTTTAGGTCCAGAAGAAGTTAGAAGGTCTGCCCTGGCATTGGTAATGGGTGCCTTGGAAAGCAATAATCCACTCCTAAGATGTGCTGCTGCGGAGTGTTTGGCCAGATTGGCACAGGTGGTTTCTGACAGTGCCTTCACTGCTGGATTAGCACAAGTCAGTTTTGACAAGTAAGTTAAAAAAAAAAAGTTACTGGCTGAGTTTATAAAAACATTCGAGAAATCGACCTGGCCCCTATTATGATGATAATTTTTAAAAGCTGGTTTCCTTCATGAATTTGATGTCACTTCAGAAATTAACAGGAAAAAGCACTGCCTAACTTCTACATGTATTTCTTAGTTTTGCTGATCTTTAAGAAGGTTGTCTAAGAACATAGATTTTCAAATCAATTAAATTGGCTGCTGTTATAGCAACATCATTTAAGTGTTTGTAAAATATTTTGGGTACTTCCTTCAGATGAGAGATGATAAATTAACTTAGAATTTTGACAATATAACAGTGCCTAATAAAATATTTTGATTATATACTAGAAATTCCATTTGTAGATGTGCTTATTACATAGTATCAGTCTTGGTGATTATGCTAACAGCTTTCTTTCCTTATAATTAACAGGCTAAAATCTGCTAGGGATGTGGTATCAAGAACAGGTCATTCTTTGGCTCTGGGATGTCTGTATAGGTACCTAGGAGGAATAGGTTCTACTCAGCACCTGAACGCGTGTGTTGGGATCCTTTATACTTTATCTCAGGACAGTACTTCTCCTGATGTACAGGTACCTGTCACTTACCTAAAAGTGTTATGTTACAAATGAACTGATTTATATTCTGGAGTATAAGTTTTTTCTTGGAAAAATAGCACTTCACAACCTCTTAGGCATACCTCACCGGGGATAGCTGGAGCGCAAAGGCAATGAAAACCATAGCTCCTGCTCGAAATCCACCTTCCACCTTCCAAGAAAGAACTATGATGAGATATGGGAGGTTCTTGTTTAATGATCAGTGAGGCTGATAAAGCTAAGATATGCTGTCTTTAAAATCAATACCTGATGTTTTAGGAATTGATTAATTTCACGTTCACCTATATCTTGACCTTGATTAGATGGTACCTAGGTGGTTTTGTTCATGTCAGCTTTTGCCTCTGCTACAATGTTCACTTCACAGTTTTTTGTTGAAGGCTTATGTAGTAAATACCAGGGATTTGTAGCCTGGATGCTATAGAACTTGGTCAATATACTTCCTTGAATAAGGCAAGATGTTTTGAAGACTAATTCAAATTATTTCTCTGTGGCTAAAACTGTTATCTATCAGAATAGCTTTAAGAGACATTGAGTGTATTCCATGTAATTGTCTAAATCTCAGTTAAAGAATTCTTTTAAGGTGTATCTATAATGTCTTTACACAGAGAACTGTATGTTGTCATGAAACAAATGGGGCTATTGATGCAAAGTAACTGAGACTAAAACAATATGCTGTGTCAGAAACTCTGTTGTATTTTTTCATAATTCTCTTGTTCTTGCACATGGAACTATTAAGAAATTTTACAAAGAGGAGAATGTATTTGAGTAATAATAATCACTATTAAATTAATTTACTTTTTTTTTAAATTAACAATGACAAATTTAAAATTATTCTTTCATTGCAGAACATACAGTTCCTTGTAAAATGTTTAAAATGGCTTATTAAGCATCAAGTTCTTAAAGTTTCTATCTACAATCTCTCCATTTGTCCCTTTGGAACCTAAAAGTGCAATTTTATTACACTTAATCACTGAATTTCACTTGAACTATCACATTTTGAAAAGATCTTACATTTATTCTATCATACAGACATTACGTGACTGCTTCTCTTATTTTACAGGCATGGGCGCTACACTCTCTGTCACTGATAGTAGATTTAGCTGGCCCCTTGTATCATGTGCATGTGGAACCTACCTTATCTCTTGTTCTCATGTTGTTGTTGACTGTGCCTCCTGCTTATGCTGAAGTTCACCAAAGCCTTGGTCGCTGTTTAAATGCACTTATTACCACGCTGGGCCCTGAGTTGCAAGGTATGCAGCATACAATAGAGTCCGCCTTGTTTGGTTTAGCCACAAAATTGCTAAGCATTGTTTGAGTGTGTACTTCAAGTTTTATTAACAAATAAGCGCATGCTAAGTTTTTTTCCTTGTTGTAAGACAGTATGTCACAGGCCATGATTTTATGCAATCAAGATGACATGACTGTTAGTTTTCAAAAAATAGTATCTCTTTTTGTCATCTTTTCCCTTTGTTTGAATTGGTTCTTCAAGCCTTGCCCTGGGCTGAAAATTCTTATATTTAGCATGAAAACAGAAGGCATTCATATTTCAAGAGTTAGGAGCCAGTCTATGTCTTAGTTATGATGCAGACATTTAAAATTTGCATCTAAATCAACTTTTAGATAGCTGGACGCTGAAATTTCCAGGGAGCAATGCGACCGTTACTCACTGATATCAGAGTATAACACAGATGTAGAAAGTATCCTTCAAGAGGATGAAAGTTATGGGTAGCTTGGGAAAAAGACAAGTTATCATGTTTTGGAAAAAAAAAAAAAAAAAAAAAAAAAAAAAGATGATGTTTTGAAAAAAAAAAAATTTTTTTTTTCCAAAAACAGGCAGC
>NW_009260791.1:7730581-7758965 GCF_000687185.1 Egretta garzetta
AAAAAAAAAAAAAGAAAGCTGATGTTTTGAAAACAAAAAACTTTTTTTCTTCCAAATACAGGCAGCAGTACAACAGTTTCAGCCTTAAGAACTTCCTGCCTCCTGGGCTGTGCAGTGATGCAGGACAATCCCGACTGCCTTGTTCAGGCTCAAGCCATCTCTTGCCTTCAGCAGCTTCACATGTTTGCTCCTCGACATGTCAACTTGTCTAGCCTTGTAAGCTGCCTGTGTGTGAGTATACATTTACTAGTCTATATCCTTGTATTTTAAAACATTTTGTTCAGAAACACTTAAAAAAAATGCAGATGCTTCTTTAACCAGAGAAACTGATCATTATGTAGGGGTGAGGTGTTTCATATCCTCCTACAGGCAAGTAGTCTCTATTTTTTCAGTTGTTTCCCCAGTTTCTGCTTCCCTTTTACAAGATGAGCACATTCTCTAGAAATCTTGGCCTTCTGAACTGCTTGCAAGTGCATTCTGCTGCTCTTATTAAGGCCAGTTGTCTGGCAGGATATACCATCCATTACAAACTTGTGCTGGATTTTTACCAGCTATTTTATGTTGGCCGTTTTTTTAACTCTGCTGCTTTTTATGTCTTAGGTGAAAGATTGATTTAAAAAAATTTGTGTGTACCAATTACTGAGAATTGTTTTGTTTGGGTTTATTTTTTCATGATGGTGATAAATTGTAGATTTCTCTATTTTGTAATTACTGTGGCACTAATGCTTCAGTATACTGACTTCTTGGCAGTCAGTATAAAAATTTCTGACACATAAGAAATAGTCGAACCAGGTCTTTTGAAAAAATAAGCAAAACTCTTTTTCAGCCCTGTTTGACAAAGAGGTGGGGGGGTTATTTGTTTGCAGGGTTTTTTTTTTTGTTTGGTCCCATTCCCACTGCCCCAAGTCTCTGTGTCTTTGAATAGCTGCTGTTCTGAAGCACTTAGTTCTATGAAGAAAGCAGACATAATTTTCTGCTAGTTATTAGCCTTGGTGGGTTTTCAGGGGCTAGCTAGGGGTTTTTTATTTTGGGTTTGTTTTTTTTTCTTTTTTAAAAAAGACTGTCTAGTCTCCCTGAAAATCAGAGAGAAATAAAAAAAAAACACAGACAATAAAGTACTGTGGGTTTTTTTTAATCTCTCTTGTCTATCTTAACAGAGTTCTTATTCACATCTTCCCCTGAGTAGCACTTGTATATTGATAGTAACCATATATTGATTTTGTATGAAGTTTAGATTCCTTCCATTTATCTTTATTCAGTTTGATTAGAAACATGATTGTGGGAGCCAGGAAAAAATCAAAGGAGAAGCTCTTTCAGCCCCACATTGTGTTAGGCATGGATAGACTAGTTGCAGAAGAACTGGAACTCATCTGAAGTGTTCTTTCTTTTAACATATACCAGTTATGATTTTCTCTTCTCTGGGTAAAACACAGTTTTTCTTACACCGACAAAATCACAACAAATCATATAAGTTACTCTCTTGCTCAGAGGATGTATTAGCATTTGGGATCATATGTAAGTCCATGTACAGTCTACTTCCATGCATGGTATGTTCTCTAACTAATAGCAAGTACCTACTAATAAAGAGGATGTCGTGATAAAATTGTCTTGTCTATACAATATTACTGGGTTTTATTGTTTTAGCAAATTGTCTCAAAGTCCTTTATACAATACTTTATTAACTTTATGATATTAAATTACTCAATTAAGAAGCAGCATGGTTCATGGATCGAGTGTGTGTGTTCGTGCACGTGTACACATATGTGTGTTCACCTCTACCCCAGAAAAAAATAGTGAGCTTCACAGGGGAGGAGTCCACCAACATCAGTGGCCTTACGTGGATGAACTTTTCTCGTTCTCATGAAGTCATTACAGAACTATGGCCAATGTTCATGATACTGACAATTCACTATACGTCAATATGTCTCTCAAGAGTGTCATAAACTAAGAAGGTTTGAGTGTGTGCTTTGCAGGTCTGTGAGACGATCATTGCATAAGCAGACTTCTGCATTTGTAAAACTCGCCATCCATCCATGTAGTTTGCACCCACTAAATCACCATCTGGCTAGGGAAGCAGAATAAACTATTGGACTGGACCTGAAATCTGCTCTTGACTCTGTTGTTGGCTTGCAAGGTGACCCTCCGCAAGTCGCCTTCCATGAGTTTAAATTTCTGCAAGTGGAGAACAAGGTGTGACTGTCCTCCTTTGCAACGCATTTTGAAGTCTTAAGGGGAAGTACAGTACAAAAGCTGGGCACTAGGTACTGTGGATATTCATCGTTGCATTCTTTATTTAAGGCAGAAAAACAGGAGAGGCAAAGAATCTGTGGTCAGATAAGTGATCTTTTCCCCTTCTGTCCATAGAAACATGAATTCTCACACATAAAATCTTGAAAACAAATGTACACAGATTGTTCTGGGGTTTTTTTTAAGTAACATTTGAACCAGCTCCCCTCTCCACCTTTTTTTTTCCTTCAAGGTTTCCAGAGAATTCCTATGTCTTCAAACCTGTCTTTTTAAAAATCTGAAATATACATTCTCTTTTCTCTCTTTTCTCTCTTTTCTCTCTTTTCTCTCTTTTCTCTCTTTTCTCTCTTTTCTCTCTTTTCTCTCTTTTCTCTCTTTTCTCTCTTTTCTCTCTTTTCTTTCCCTTCCCTTCCCAAATGTAGCATCAGTCACGCCAACACAATCGCTGTGATCAGCTGCAAGCTGCCTCCTCCACCTGTCTTCCCACCCCCTAGAGCATGATATAGTTCAGGTCCCCAAAGTATTTACACCTTTCAGTTTGTGACTATGCTAGCACTAACAAAACATGACTCAGGCAATGGATACACAGCTTCACTGGCTCCTGTTTGGGGGGGGGGTTGTTGGTTTTTTTGGGTTTTTTTTAATTGTGTACATGTGCGTGTCTAGCTTCCCTTCTTCAGCTTCTGAAAGTATTCCTTCTTTGTCAATTTGATCTTTTTTCATGGGGCTTTGCATCTAACTAATGCTTATCCTGTCAGTTAAATTTTTGGCTCCAGCAGAATAGAATTCATATGCTTTTAATCACGTCTAACATTAGCTCTACAGCTAACTTAGGTGAGCACAGACTTCTGAAGAGCTTATCTGTGTAAGCTTATGATGTAGTGAACACCAGTTTTCAGCTGCGAGACATTAAAGATATTTTGAAACACGATCAGTATACAATGCCAATAACTATGCTGTGCTGTTGTCTTGGTGCTGTTTTAAGTACTAATTTTAGGGGCAGCTGACTTGCAATTTAAGTGTGTTCAACATTAAATATAAGATAAATGAACTAAGCAAATTAGGGTTTTGGTATGTTTGAGATAATATTCTGGATTTAATATATGCTGGATTTACATGTAATGGTCTCCACGTGTGGTTGGTATCGCTGTGATATCTATATTTTGGTTTTGTCATGACTGGTTTGTCATTTGTTTTTGTGCAGGAAATCTTGTTGGATAATTCTGTGTTGGTAGGTCCCTGTGCCTTGTTAATCCTAAACTGTTGCAGTTTGCAGTGGTGTTTTTTATTTCATCTTTTATCTTCTCCTTTTAACCATTTTAATGTGATTTCTTTTAGCATGTCAAGTGACATTTGATTGTCATCCTAACCAGACCCTTCCTAACTTTCTGCAGATGGCAGACATACATTTCATTTATGTGCTTAGTGAGGCATAAATTTGTTTTTAATGTGTTAAACACAGAAAGGGAACTGTTTGTTCATTTAAGTTTGTATGTGATGCTTGCATTTTGTGTCTGTTATTTAGTCCTGTCCCCTGCCTAGAATGTGGGAGAATGAGAGAGATGAAAAACGTGCATCTTGCATTATTCAGTAGCCTGAATTGGATCCTCTGTTTCTCCCCCTATTAAAAATGAGCACGCAATTTATGCATGTCCAACTTGAAGTAGAACGCGTAGCCTGCTTGCATAAATGTTGCATTAAAAGCCTCATTTGTTGTTTTTAAAGTTTCAATGAAAGTATCTTGCAGCCATACTTATTGAGCCAGGTTTCTTTTCTTTTAGAAGAATTACGCAGAGTGTATCTTTGTAATATGTAATTCTGAGTATTGTAGGTTCATGTGCATGCATAGGAGTTCAGAAGATGAAGCTTGGTTTTGTTAATGTAACAAAGCTGAAATTCTGTATCACTTACTCTTTTGGTCCTTAAATTGTTCTTTTTAACTGTATATTAACTAATATATATTAGTCATTGTGACTAACATATATTGACCCGATGCTGACAAATGAGGAATATGACCTTACTGCAAGGTTTGCCTGCAGCAGACCTTCAGCTCTGTCTATTTTAAGGACGGTGACAGCTAAGGGTACACAATTGCTTAGTTGTAAAGAATAACTTTTTTGATGGTAACCTAAGCTTAATTTAAAAGAAATTGCATAAATATTGGTGTAGCCATCTTGCCTGTCCACACAGCTGGTTCATCTCCTATTTGGGATCCCCTTCAGAATGTTCTTAAAATTGAAAGCAAGCAAATGAAAATCAGAAAGCTCCACTCTAACAAAAAACCTGGAGGCTATGTCTTGGGTACCCAAGTGTTTTTCCTTGTTCCTGTAATAACAAATCTGTTATCATGTATTTTTCAGTATAAAAAACAAACACTGGCCTGGTGGTGTTAGAGTATGTTGATGCTATAAACTTTTTTGTTAGAAACTGCTCAGTAGAGCTGACTTGTCTCAGTGTGATACATTCACCAGTAACTCTCACCCTTTCTCTCACCTTCTCTAAAACATAATTTAATGTAATCTGAGTATGTAATATTTCTTGCAATGAAATTGCAGCAGTGTTCTCTTTGTCCTTTCTTACAACCTTCCTTTCATGCATGGAGCTCAGATTTACTAAAGCATGATTGACTGTCTCACCTTTGGTCACATTGGCATTTCTCTAATTACATATGAGGATGATATGAGTAATTTTCTCTTGCACTGAGTTTTCAAGCCCATTATATATATCCTGTAGGCAAAGAATAGAGTTAATTGTTTGTTGAGACCACGATTCAGCTGTCATTGAAGTCAATGGGGATCTTTCTACTGATATTGGTGGCAGTTGGATCCAGCCCCAAACCACTTATACGTTATATTTGGAGAGAAACTGTTAAAAGTACTGATATGTTAAAATTGATTACAGGACTTGCAAAACCTTTCATTTGGGGTTAAAAAAAAAAAAAAAAAAAAAAGCCAAACAAAAATAGCATCAGTTAGATGCTTACTGGCATCACAGATTTGTCATAACTGCAATTGTTAAGAAAATACCGGCCTTACTGAGGTATTGCTATAAAAGTTTGTTAGCCATCTTACTGTTTCTTCTTGCATGTTTCAGGTGAATCTCTGTAGCTCATACTTATTATTGAGACGTGCAGTGGTAGCTTGCTTACGTCAGCTTGTGCAAAGGGAAGCTGCTGAGGTATCAGAATATGCTGTTGCATTAGTTAAAGAGAACAGAGAAGATTTTGCTCCAGGTAACGTATCAAAGTTTTGAGATGAAAAAGTTTGACACATTGATAGTGAATTTTAAATACACTCTGCTATGGGTGTGAAAACTTTGCTATGTTCTTGAAATCTTTAACTCAAAAAGGTTTTCTGCTTCTGTTCTCTATGTAGTACCAAATTATGGAAGCATCCAAACCCTTTCTTAGTGATAAAATGAAGATACTATTGCTTTTCGTATACCGTAGATAGTAAGGGTCACTAAATGAGAAAATGCAAGTAGAGTTCCAGAGAAACCTAAGCCTATCTAGCCCATAGCTGCAGTAGTAACTGCTTCATAAGCCTGTGTTTTACATGCATATTCATAATTTTATTTTCCTACATAAATCTCTTAAATGAAAAATCTATCAGTGAAGGAAGGTGTACAAAACCTGTTGAAGAAAGTTTTTATTGACTTCTTCGGAGAACTAGCTAAGGAATGGTCAGCTGGGGTCCCCAGAATTTTTAACTTCCTAAAGGTTTGGGGGTTTTGCTTAAAAGGCCTGAGAATAATCACTAGTTCATCCTCATGTGTCTTCCTGTGAGCGGACGGTGGTAATAAATTATTTCACTTTGTATTTCAATTCAAGCTCATTTGGAAATTTCCAGAAAAGGCAGACTATAGCCATTTTCTAAAACTGCTGATTTTTAAAATTGGTAATATTGGGCAAATAAAAATTGGTGATATTCATTTAACAAATTATTTCCATGTGTCTGTTTTTGAGCTTTGTTGGAGAATAATTTTAACTTCCCTTTCAAGTTAAAACATTGTTTTAGTATTACCTTGTGAGTCAGTGTGAGGAGGCAGATGGCCAAAGATAATTTTTTTCAGGAGCTCAGATGGTAATGCTGTGAACTTTTGGAGTAGGATTCTTTTTTTTTTTTTTTTTTTTTTTCTTCTCCTTGGGGTAACTTTCCTGCTGCTGTTAGTATGTTTCTGTTCAAAGTTTGTTTTGTACTTAGTTGATTTAGATGTGGTATTAAAGCAATTAATGCTATTATTTTGAAAGCATTTCAGGGCTAGATACTTGTAGTTCACAAGTTTTTCTGTGTGCAACCTTCAGTGGGGTTTCTATGATCATTACTGCAGTTTTCTGATGTACAGCATTCAGCTCACAGACTTTCTTCTTTGCAGAAGTTAACATCAGAGAAATAGGTCTGGAGGGGGCATTGCTGGGCTTGCTGGACAAAGAATTGGATCAAAGATTGTGCCAAGATATCAAAGAGACTCTGACTCATATGCTTACTTCAATGGCAGTTGAAAAGCTCTCTTTTTGGCTGAAGCTTTGTAAAGATGTTCTTGCTGCCTCAGCTGGTAAGTCCTAATGCACTGTATTTGAGAAGACAATGAAAATAAGGCCGGTAGCAGTACAGTATGTCACTGAGGGAAAGTATTCTTGTTTCTTGAATGTTTGACACTTATGAAGTGTATCACTGTCCTTCATATTGAAACACTGGACCCTTTAACTTAGTTCTTTCAGAAGGAATATGACTTTTTCCCTTCTGATTACCTTTTCCCTATTGAACAAGTCTTTGTAAACATTTTAGTATGTCTTGCCTGTTCATATTCTTGTTGATTTATAGTCCTACTGTTAACTTACTTCCATATCAGAAATGGAAATGCAGAATACATTTGAGCTTGTCCATCCTGTGCAAGTACCTACAAGAAGAATATTCAGACCCTCTCTTCTTTTAATAATAGGAATGATGCAGACCTGCTATATCATAATGAAACTCCTTAGCAAATAAAATTAATTACTGTGCTGAAGGAGGGGCGGAGGAGGCGGAATTTCTTTTCTTTTAACTAAAATGCAGGAGGAAAACTTCTGAATTTAGAGTCTCTTTTTTTTTTTTTTTTTTTTTTTTTTTTTTGACTTGGAAAGGTACTAGCTTCTAATGTGTCATGTTTATTTTAAAAAGGTTTTTTCTTCCTTTCACTTCTTTCACTGCAGTTCATCATTTACTTTCACAGTATTGATCTTGTCTTCCAGCAAGTAATATCAATCAAATGGAGACAGTTTTGTTACATTTTGTTTTTAATTCCAGCATTTACTTTGACACCAAGGTTGAAGGGAGTCATAGTGAGTTGGAGGCTAGAGATGGACTTTGAAGAGATTTTCTTATGAGTCCTTCTGTAGTTTTCAGTTACAGTAAGAAAGAATATTACATTTCTCCTTTTCTTCCCCCTTTTGTCCTAAATACAGATTTCAATACAGTAGCTTCAGTAAATACCACTCAAGAAGAGGAAACCGCCAAAGCGGATGATGCATCTGTATTAACCTCTGACAGTGATGAGAGGTTCCATCCTTTCAGTAATCCACGATGGTCTACCAGAGTTTTTGCTGCAGAGTGCGTTTGTAAAATTATAAGCCAGTGTGAAAATGCAGGCAGTGCACATTTTGACATAACTTTGGCTCAGGAAAGAAAACAACGTGATTCAAGAGGTATGTGTTAAGCACTGAAAGGATTTCACAGAATGCAAAGTATGCTTAAAATAAATGTTAGCTGTTTGCATCTTAATGAAATTCATGATAAATTTGTTGTTTGTAATCGTTGAAACCTTTAATTACTCTGATTAGAAGCCTGTATTAATTAAGGTGTAGAGCAATTTTTATTTGCCAAAATATTGGCATATCGCTGCAGCATTTACACTCACTTTCCTGGTTATAGTACTACGGCATATGTGTAGGAAGCCATTGTTTCTGCATAAGCATTGGCAATCAGAAGTGATAGCTGGCACCAGCCTACAACATCACAGTTTGGTATCTGGGAGTGTGACTAAAAAAGCTCCACTTTTTTTCTTTCCATAATTTGCATAATTACCAGTAGAAGCACTGTGCCAATTTTCAGTACCTCTCTATGTTTACTGGGAGGTGTTTTCCTCAAAATTCTTTTTTTTAGAAAATCTGCCTCATACATAAAGATAGTTGTGCTTTATCCTAAGTACTTTTTTTTTTACATTCAAATGGAAAGGAGCCTAGATCAGCTAACGTAAGATGTCCAAGTAATATGGTTGTATGTGTAAGCTGCCTTAAGTGAATCCTTGATATATAGTAAGGTAAAATGTCAAATACACATTTTGAAAATGTTGGGAGCAGTCTTATAAATCATGTCTAACGCTAAATTTAATAAAACTGTTTTCTTTTTTGATTTCTGTTTTCTCTGCAGATGACTTTTTGGTATTGCATTTAGCTGACTTGATCCGTATGGCTTTTATGGCTGCCACAGATCACAGTGATCAACTTCGCCTTTCTGGGCTTCAAACGTTGCTAATTGTTGTTCGGAAGTTTGCAGCTGTTGCAGAACCAGAGTTTCCAGGTCATGTAATTCTGGAGCAATATCAAGCCAATGTAAGCACCATTGCTAGTAACTTAGAAAAGTTTAGAGTTAATCACTAAAATAAATTTGCTTTTTGCAGTGCCTAGTGCTAGAGTTGGGTTTCAGTTTGTTGCTCACACTATTTATTTCTTTGGACTTAACTTCCTTAGAAAGCATCTTTTCAGTTGGTATATGTTTTAGCCCCAAAGTTTTTCAAGCGTTCAGCATTTTTCCCTCTTCCCTATTTGAATACAGCAAAAAGAAAACAGAATATTGGGGGGTTTGGGGAAAGCATTGGTTTCAAAGTGCAGAAGTATTGCAAGAAATATTAGGAACAACTATCATTTAAAATGCTGCTGAGAAATAAGTAGCCTTTACACATCTGAGATCACACTATGAGATCTTGGTCAGTAAATGTGCTAGAGGAGGTAAAAGCATGGATTGTTCACACAAGCTCTATTTCAGTTAAGTCTTGGTTGAGACTTACAGAAAAGATGTCCTGGTCATTTTGCATCCCAGACTGCACTTGAGTTAAATATGACAGGCAGCTGTGTTAAGCCTCATCTGGCTCTCATTCTTCAATTTCTAGCAGGCATTGAATAAGTCAGATCACTTTCTCTCACAGAAATGGAGAGATCCTGTCATTGAAGACATCCTAACCCACTTTGATCTTGCTTTTGCCATTAGAATTCTATTCTCCTGGCGCTGCTTTGTGGGAAGGGAGAAGTGCCTTGATCTAGTCGGGAGCTACCAAGGGAAAAAAATACACTTTTTCTGTCCTTGCTGTCCAAAACCATCAAGCAGGTCACAAGTAGTGCTAATAATTCTCCTTTTAGCCTTCACTACCCTTTAAAGTGTTTCTGCTAATACTGTGCATGGAATTTCTCATCAACTGTTTCATAGAAGTTGAAGAGATGTGAAGCAGTTTAATATCTAGTCTTTTTCTTGTCAATTTTTTTTCCATAACAATAACCAGAAATAGATGCATGTAGATTTTCCAGACTTAAGTAATTGTTTCCTGAAGTCTTGTTCAGAAGTTCCTTAAATGAAGTCTGAGCTTTAGGGAGTCTTAAGAAACTGTCATTATTTGTGATTTAAAACAACTCCTTTTCGCTTATTTTCAGAAACTTGTATTTGTAGTACTTGTGTTACACTTTGTACTTTCATCCCAAAGAGCATCAGACTTAAGTTTGAGTTTTCAGGTATTGGCTAAAGCAGGAAGGGGAATTTTCATTAGCCTTTAGTGAAATAGCTTTCAAAAGCGAGAGGTGAAATCTCTGCAACGTGTTAAGTGTATGTATGTTCTTTACTAGGCAGATGGGGTTTGTGCTCTCCCCTTGTTTCACTTTACAAAGTTGACCAACTTTAGCTGTTTGTTTCCTGAAATCTCTGTTCTTTCTGAGTAAGGAGTGAGTAAGGAAATGTCACTCATTAGGTGTATTGCAAGCCTTTCATGGTTTGGAACATTGTTTTTTCTTTTGAGGGCTTCTCATCAAGTCAAGAGTCCAGGAAGGAAGAGTTTTCTGTTTCAGTTTTACACTGTGCAAAAAATAGAATCAACTTTGAAGACCCCCTCTCAAAGAGAACCATGTCTTCAGTGTAAGCAAACTAAAACGATAAAAGTACGACTGCAACTCGCTGCTCTTTAGCCTCACTGAAACAGTCTGGAAAAATGAAAAGGAAACTGTGCTTTATAAAGGAAAACTGCAACAAAGCCTGCTTGTGAAAAGTAATTATTTAGTTAGTTGTTCACTATGTATTGAATGTCGTATAACTTCTCTTTAGGTTGGAGCAGCACTTAGGCCTGCCTTTGCTCCCGAAACTCCTCCTGATGTCACAGCAAAAGCATGTCAGGCAAGTGTTGAAAGTCAGAAGTCTTAGGTAATAGAACTTCTGAAATTTTCTTTTTGCTTGATAAATCACACAAGAAAAAGGAAATAAAACAACTAGCCTCAAATCCTCAATGCACACAAAATAATGTCACCCATGTTACCTCCCTATATATTGCAACAACTCAAAGATTTTACAAACTTTAAAATCTTTTGGGAAACTTTGTGTCGGTTGATACTTCGGCTGTTATTTATGACATCACTCTAATGTTTTTGGCTTTTGTTACTTACATATACCAAACTGTAGTATCATTTAACAGTGATTATTATCCAACTGTATCTCAGTAGAAATTAAATCTGGTTTTCATAATTTTACAGATGGAAAAAAAAAAAAAAAGAGTATCCAGTGGTGTTTGGCTCTTGTTTCTCATTGTTTCTGTTTTACAACATTAGGTTTGCAGTGCCTGGATAGCAAGTGGTGTAGTAAGTGATCTTAATGACCTTCGAAGGGTTCATCAGTTGCTTGTATCCTCTTTGGTAAAGGTGCAGGCTGGAAAAGAAGCACAAAGTCAACAATATAATGAAAGCACCTCAACTATGGAGATACTGGCTGTACTTAAGGCTTGGGCCGAGGTTAGTGTAACAGCTCTGTAGTGATAGTCTTGATATCTGGTAGGTGAGTTAGAACCTTTCAGACAGAACGGTTTCAGGAATTTCTTAAATGCTTCATTAGATAGAAGTGGCTGGTCCTTTCCTTTGCTTTAATACCTCTAAACAGTACAAAAACTTTGTAAACTTGACAAAAGCACTGCTAGTTAAACTGTTTGTATTGCACTATACATTAAGAAATATGTCTAGTACTTAAGAAAAGAAATAATTTCTTAACATGTTCTAATATTTCAACATTCTTTTTAAATTGGCGTGGTATAAATGGCTATGTTGATGGTCCACTGAATGTGCCATTTTAAATAGGTGTCATTTTTTCTCAGTGTCTGTTGGCATTTAATTTCTTACAGGTAGTTCTTATAAGTTGACAATGTCAGTTCAGTACTGCATTGGCTAACTGCCTTAAAGTCAGCTTTAAAACTGTAAGAAGTGAAGATCTGTAGATCGTTCCGGTCTATAAGATCACCAGAAGTCTTCAAGCAAACTTTCTCCTGGTTCTCAGATATGAGACACTATGACAAAGTAAACTGGAGATAAACTTTTGTGACCTGTAATTTACAAATATTGCACTTAAGCCCTAGGCGGTTCCTTCTCACTTAGGGTCTTACCTATTTCTTGTTTCGAGAACTTGAAACAATACACCCATCCTGTTGTGGGGAGGAGTAAGAGAGGGGCTTGGTGGGTGCTTAGTTGCTGGCCTGGGTCAACCCACTACAACTAGCAAACTTGAAAAATATACAGAAATCATAATTGCAGGAGATGGATACTCAAAAAAGCTAACTTTAGATTAGTTGAAGTGGTCTCTTATGTCTCCTTTATAGTTGAGGAGAAGAGCTTCCCTCCAGGGGTATTTTGGAGAGGCTAAAGAGGGCTGCTGGTCTGAAACATTCTCAAGCCGATCTTTTTTGATAACTAGAGAGGCATCTAGGGAAATTAACCTTCTCACATTTACGTTAATCTATTGGTGGCAACACCCAAAGTTTGCAAATGATACAAGACTGTCCTCTTCATTCTTTACTGCTAACACAGAGTAATACATAGTTTTGAGAAGTTGATTGCGAATGCAAAATGTCATTTCAGCTAAAATAAGATTTAGGAACGATTTGACTGCACGTTCAGGATCATGATTGTAGGTATATTATTCAATAATAAGTTCCTCAGTCTTGTAGCTGTAAACAGGGTTTGATGGTTGGAAGCTGAAGCTGGACAAGTAATACATTAATTTTTAAGAGCGTGGAAGTTAACTGCAGCTATGTTTAGGAATTTTAGTAGGTTTCCCTTTATTGGGACTCTTGCATCAAGGTTAGCTGGGGGAGCGGAATCTGAAGGTTTAGAAAATGCGTGCTTGTTCACCCATGCCTAACCTCATGCCCATTCAACAGGCAGTCATGCTAATGATCACAGTAGTTTTTCTAGTGTTAATATTTGTAAATCTCTCTCCAAATATATCAACAGGTTTACATAGTTGCAGTTGAAAAGCAGAAAAATCAAAGTGATGCACACAATCACAGTTTAAAAATTGCAAACTCCGCAGAAGAAAGCTACAGAGATGTAGCATCTTCAGCCAGTGGACTTCTGGACTTGGTACAGACAGATCTTGGAACACTGAGCAAGCTCTGGCTTGCTGCACTTCAGGATTTTGCTCTCTTAACTTTGCCTTCGGAATATGCATCACAACTACCAGCTGAAGGTAAGAATCATAGAATCATAGAATCATAGAATGTTTTGGGTTGGAGGGGACCACTAGAGGTCATCGAGTCCAACCCCCCTGCAGTCAGCAGGGACACCGACCTTCATAGCAGTACACTCCTTGTTTCCTTTGAGGTGTTTCATGGGCTTTTCCTTGTTGGCTCCTATTACCTCAGGAGCCTCCGGCTCACCTCCGCCAGACTTCAACCTTGCTGCAGCACCCCTGGCACACTGCTGGGCAACAGGTTGAGGGCTCATACTAGCCCCCAGTCCCTCTAACCCTTGCATATCAACCCCTGGCCTGTCGCTGGCAAGCCCGATAGGTTCCCCTTCCCCCTTCACATCTAGTTTAAAGCCCTGTCAATGAGCCCTGCAAGCTCCTGGGCAAAGACCCTCTTCCCCCTTTGAGAAAGCTGGCTCCCATTTGATGCCAGCATTCCCGGTGCCGTGTAGACCATCCCGTGGTCAACGAACCCAAAGTTGTGGCGGCGACACCAGTCGCGAAGCCACGTGTTAATAGACTGAGTTCTCCTGTACTGCCCAGTGTCTCTTCCCACAACTGGAAGGAGCGAGGAGAAGATGACCTGCGCTCCAGATCCCTTCACTAACCGCCCCAAGGCTTTGAATTCTTTTTTCATCACCCTCGGGCTACTTACTGCAACTTCATCTGCACCCACGTGGAAGAGCAGTAAGGGATAGTAGTCCGAGGGTCGGACCAGGTTAGGAAGCTTCCTAGTGACATCTCTAATCTGGGCTCCTGGGAGGCAGCAGACCTCCCTATGAGCAGGGTCCGCCCGGCATATCGGTCCTTCTGTTCCCCTCAAATGGGAATCTCCTATTACTATCACCCTCCTCTTCTTCCTTGTGGATGCAGTAGTGATGCGACGGGGGGGTTTTTCTGATCTTTGTGCCTCCCGTGATGTGGATAGGTCAACACCTACCCCATCCACTGCCTTCTCTTCTACCTCTAGAGCCTCATACCTGTTACTCAGAGGCACCTGGGGAGAAGCGGTGGGTGCAGAAAGGGTTCTCCTCCTGCCCCGACTACAGACCACTTTCCATTCACTGCTCTCCATCGAGGCCCTTCCTTCATCCTGATGACTGGGGGATACTGGTTCCCAGAAGGGAAATCGGTTGTATTTTTCCAGTTCACTTGTAAGTGCACATCATTGATGTGTTACTGACTTATGTTAAGATCACAGTAAGATTAAATTGTGTAGAGAATATGGAGGCTTGTGTGCCTATCTGAAGATAAAGTCTGCTACTGAGAACAGAGGTTTCACTGATGTGAAAAGTAGCTTATTTGGAATTCTTGTTTGTTGTGTAATTTTACGGTTGAAAGAAGAAAAAGGTAATTGTATTGGATTCTATCCAAATAAATCTAAATTAAGTGCCCTCATTAGCCTGAATTTTAATATTGAACCTTTTTTTTTAAAAAAAGTCATACATTAAATACAATAATTTCAGGGAAAAAAAGAATCCCCTTTTATAAGAATGAGAAAATATGGTAGTTGAAAATAAATTACATCCTTAAAACTGTAACTTCTCTTCTTGTAGGTGGTACATTTTATACAGCAGAGACAATTGAAAATGCCAGACCTCATTACTACAACTCCTGGGCACTGATACTTCATGCTACAGCATTATGGCTTACTAGCACAGGTTTCATCGTTGTTGATCCAGATGAAGGAGTTACCAATCTCTCTAGACCTGTCACCCCAACTACGATGTGTCAAGATTCTTCTACCAGGCCCTTGGTGAAATCTCCTGAGGATGTGAATACTGACAGATTTCATCTTATCTTGGGTTAGTGAGTGTATAATCTGTCTAGATGCTGTAACCCAAAATGTAATTTTTAACAGATAGAACTGCTAGCAAACAAATATTTAATTATCCACATTTAACTGCATCATTGAATATTGCATCTCTTAGAAAAATATACAGTCAGAGAATTTTAAGTCCTAGTGAGAAAACTGTAGTGTGTTCTCACAAATGTGGCAGAAAAAACACTCCATGTGAGCTAAGCAAGTCCTAGACAAGTGCTTACTGCTTTGCTCATAGACATGAGAGTTCAAGGGTGGTGGCACTACAGTTACAGAGTGTATGGTTTTGCACCACTGAAGTACAGTTTTACATCACAGAATAGTGTGTAGATTGGAAGTGACTTGTGGAGGTTGTCTTGTCCTCCACCCCCTGCTCAAGCAGGGCCACCTGAAGCCATTTGCCCAGGACCGTGTTGTTGCCCAGACAGCTTTTGAGCATTTCCATGGATGGAGACTCCTCAAACTCTCTGGGCAAGCTGTGCCAGTGCTCGGTCACCCTCACGGTAAAAAAGTGTTTCCTGATCACATAAAGCTCTGTTTAAGTGTCCGCTACTGCAGAGGCTAATCAGGCAGTTGAATCCAGTCCCAGTTCTCTAAATTTACAGAATCGGGCATTTCTGGTTGAATTTTTTTCTTTGGTCTCTCTTTTGTATCCTTCTTTCATAATCCCTTTTTGGAATGGGTTTGTATGACTCAGATGCATATGGCTTCTTTTGAATCCCAGTCTTCCTGCACATAGGCAGCTTCCTTTTGAACTCCATGGCTCCCTCAGTTAAAAGTGAGAGCTCTGATACAAAAGCTGCTCATTTCCACTGCTTCCAATACTACTGGATTAGTGCTTGAAATTTCGTGTGCTTTACCATGGACACCTGGCTTGTTTATTCTGCTTTTTAACACATTCCACTTGTTCATTTTCACTTCCTACAGAGAAACTGAAAGAAATCTAAAACACGGACACTTTCTGTTGCGTAACTGTTCTTTGATCAGTTTCCCGAGTCATCACACATTTTGGAATTAGAGCTGTACAACTGGGATGAGAATAGGGATCACAGTCTGTATGAAGTTTATCTCCCTTGTCGTAAAGGAGTCATTGTCATCTGAAGAGTCCTGAAAGCTCAGAAAAAAGTGATTGTTTTTATCTGCTCTAGGATTTGCAAGCTTAGGCTTTGTGTAATTTACTTATTGCTGGTGATCCAGTTGTGGTAGCTGAGATCTTTAGCATTTTTTTAAAATGGCGAGATAAAGCATCAGCCTTTGAGTTTGCGAACTATTATTACTTTCTCCATTATTTCCTTCTATTACATAAACCAGTGCGATTAGGCAAATATTCTGCTATAAATTCATTATGAATTGTCTGCCTATTCATTGGACCTAGAGTTCGGTGGTTTACTCAAATTGCTCTATTTTTTTAATTTATTTATGTTAATAGCCAGTTATAATTGTCTTATACTGTATAGAAGCTGAAGTTCTTTCATTGTTTTGAGGGAAATAGAGTTCTTGCCCCAAGATATTAGCAACAGAAGATGAATTCACTTAATATAAAATGCAAATGCTATTTCTATGTCTGCTCAACCTACTGCTAGGTTATTTCATAACTGACAAAATTACTTCTTAAAATTGCAAGCACATATGGGTTTTTTCTTCTGATGCTTACAGGAATTAGTGTGGAATTTCTCTGCTCTCCTCGATCAGATGCAGCAATGGAGAACATTATTGCCTGCTTACATGCCCTACAGGCACTCTTCGACGTTCCGTGGCCGAGGTCTAAAATAGGTGGTGATCAGGTAATGTCTTAGTGATCAAAAGCCCCCCAGAATTAAGGCATAATTTTAGTTTGAACAGTATCTGCACTCTCTATTGTATATCCAGAAATCTTCAACACATAAGTAGTAGGTGAATTATATGCTTTACCAAAATCCAAAGCTGTAGAGGGAGGAGAGAAAAAGAGCACAACATGCAACCTGTAAGAAGACAGCGAGGGGCAGAGAACTTGAGGACGTTTCATCAGGAAGGAGTAATTAGATGAGTAGGATGAGAGCCAGGTAAAGACAGAATTCCAGAAAAAAATGGTCTCTTACTCTATCTGTCAAGGAACAGTTCAATTACTTCTGTTGTAAATACTGAAGATGATAAAAGGAAACTGCACAAAAGCAGTGGTTTTAAAAAAAAAAAAAAAAGGCGGGGGGGCAAAACAAACCCACAACACACCAGTGATTCTAAAAAGAAGTAGTAACTTCAAAATTCCATTTTTTTTACTTTATATTGAGCTTTATACCATCCTGTGTGCCATGCAATTGTCTAACACAGCAAAAGTGATAAAACCTATGGACATGCCCAAGTTCTGCTGACTTGGTGCTCTCTCCAGGAAATGCATACACTGTAGGAGGGATACAATGTATTATCCCCACCTTCAAGAATTAAAAAGCCGTAAGATAAAGATTACTTAGAGTTTTTTTAGTGCTTTTAGGTGCCTTATCTCTAAGCTATCGTGATTACTATTTTGTTGGGAGAATCGAGCAGGACTGCGGCTACTGGGAATTAGGAGCTAGATGTTGAAGAAAATGCCAACTCCTGTGAGTGTATCCATTATACTGTGTTCCTTAGTGAGATTAGTAAGAGTAATACTGTTGGCTTTAACAGGTATTAACAAGTTTCTAAAATTGCTGCATTGAAATGGGGATATATTAAGCATTTTTCTTACTGTAGGAGTTGGGTGTAGAGTTGCTGAACGTTTTGCATCGACTGATACTGACCAGAGAATCACCTGATATTCAGCTTGCTGCCCTTGAAGTGGTTCGGCTGATTCTTTTTGCAGCTCAGGAACATGTGAGGGAAAAGCGGAGAAGTGCAGAAGGTACAGTAATGTATGAGATGTTGAATACATATTATCAGGATTAAAGCAATTCTTTCTTGGAAAACTGGATTCTTGAAGATGATATTCCAAGATGCATCTTAATTGAAGTGTTTCACAGTTGGTGACTAATCCTGATTTGCTTGAGTCAGTCCAGGTGCCTGACGTAAGAATTGGGGTGGTATGATAGATAGCAGGTGGTTTTGGTGGTGACTGTAGGGCATGAAGTGAGGAGGAAAACTGGAGAAACTGCAGTTGGGATAGTCCTCTGCGGGGCCAGGCAGGGGGGAGTCTTAGTGAAAAGCTGGGATCAGCTGCAGTGGAGTAATGGAGAGACTCGGCACACACAGCTGTTACAAGCCAGACTCCACAAGTTACTTTGATTGTAACTTCCTGAAGTTCATTTTCTAAAAGAAAAAAACTGGGAGAAGAATGAAACACTTATATTAGGTGACATCATATTGGCATGGCTGGTCCCTCAGCCTGTTGTACATCTAAATCTGTTGCACACGCCTTTGCCTTTTCACAATCAGTGCATAGTTTGGTTTTTCAGAATATGGGTATCTTCCAGTAGAACTTTGAATACATATGCATGCACATGTACACGTATCAAGATTGTCACTTGGTGATGAAACGGTCTTTAAGAAGTAAATTTTTTGGAAACAAGGTATGGCCTGCAGATTTCTGCCATATTTCTTCTTTTTGTTTTAGTTGATGATGGTGCTGCAGAAAAAGAAACGTTACCAGAATTTGGAGAAGGCAAAGATACGGGAGGACTGGTGCCTGGGAAATCATTAGTCTTTGCAACACTGGAGTTGTGTGTTTGTATTCTTGTCAGACAGCTTCCCCAGCTCAACCCTAAATTAACTTGTAGCCCCGCCGTTCAATCTGGAAAACATCTGTTATTGTCAGAAGATGGAAGTAGACTGGTAGCAGCAGCATTAGTTATTCTCTCTGATGTTCCTGCAATCTGCTCTCCTGAAGGTATGCTGTTTCATCACAAGAAAAGATTAACAAAAGAATATCTCAGCCCCCTTGTTATTACCTTATTTTCTCAGCTGGATAAACCTGGCAGCAAGTTTTGTTGATTTGCTTGTGACAATTTCCTGTTCTAATTATTTTTTTCCACTGTCAGATTACAAAACAAGTTACAAAGCTGAAGCAATTAAAGGAATGTTTTCTTTTCCTCCCACATGTAGCAGTGCAATTAATAGATTCATTTTGTACAGGGAAGCATACGATAGCTACATTATTATATTCTACTTGAGTTGTCTATCCTGGAATTTATAATGCAGACATAAATTTGAAAGGGAAATGTATCATGTTACCTTGCACTAAAAGCCATCATTTGAACATTAGGAAACCACTGTAAGGTGTTACAGTTGATTTCTGAGACTAGTTGACTTTTATCCATGGTTCATTTTGGATTCACTCCAAACTTCAAGGTGCTTGCCCCACCCCCCAATGTTGTATTCATACATATGATCTTTCAGTACTGTTACAGCCACACCTATAAACCATTTCTGCCCTACTCCGCTGTTCACACTTTAGGTATCTGTGTTACACCTTATGCAAATTTTTGCATTTACCAGCCCTGTTAAGTTTCTTCTTTTTTCTTGTTTTTTTCTCTGTTACAAGATTCTTCTTCGGGGGATAGCATACTCCAAATGGAATAGTAGGCAGTTCTTGCTATCACTGTAGGGTGATGATACGATTTCTCTTTTTCCATCTGCAGCTCATTATTTATCAGTTCAAAGCAAAAGGAAACAAACGTAGCATCACTTAGATCTGAGGGCAACTCTCTTGTATGAAAAATAATTTGTGATTTTTTTTTTTTTCTCCCTGTAGTTCTTTTTGTATTTAGCTGTTCAAGTTATTCTACAAACTAACAGCTTGCAGGGTGAGACCAGATGGGATGTTTACACTAGAGAACTTAAGCATTTAAGTCAGGTGACTAAAATGAGGAGCTTAAGCTTGCTTATACAATCAGTTGAATAAGGAAGCATCTCCAAAAGTCAACTCATATAATCAAGGAGAAGAGAACTCCTACATGGAATTGGATCATTTTTCCCCCCTTTAATAGGTAACTGAAATTATGGTCCTGTGACTACCACATGTCTTACTTCAGGCACCTGTCGTGATATGTATGCATAATAAATTTTTCAAATAAATTATGCTCATGAACTGCATTCCATACTGAATTCCAACAGTCAATTTTCAGAGACTTGGCTGTTTAAAAATAGAAGATAGATGGCGTCACATTCAGAAAATACTTATGCATATGTTCATGAGGTTTCTCATGAACATCAGTATATTAAAATCTTAAAAACATAAGCATTTTGCTAATTAGGGAAGGACATAAGCATATTAAGCCATATGCTTAACTCTGTGCTTTACTGAACTTAAGATAGGAGCAATACATAAGTATGCAGGTTTCTAGATTGTCTCCAATATGTGCAGAATTCTGTATTCCTGTATTAGATTCAAAGACCTAAGAATATTCCAAGTTCTTCCTGTGATTATTTTTTTAAAATTTTTTTTTAATGGTGTCTCATTGTGACAGGTCAACTCTCAGATCCTCAGGGAGAGATGAAGATCTGTTCAGTAGTCTGTGGGACAATCTGCTTCTCTCCTTAAGTCTCCTCTTTTCCAAAATATTTGTTACTGTCATTCTAGGAATTTTTGTTACACACTTTTAGTCTGAGATCCAACTCCTCATAATCTGACTGAATTCTTGACTTTACTGTTTTCCTGGAGCAGTGAAATCCTTGGCTAACTACACATCATGTGGGAGAAGCATTTCCTCTTACCAATTTTGAAATTACCCCCTGTTAATTTCCTTCACTGTATTGTCTTCATTGCAAAATATGCTGAGATGCTCATAATTTGTTTTCTGCTATTCAGTACTTTGTATACTTCCATAGCTTCTCTTCTTCTGCTCCTCAGTGGTTCCGATTGTTCTGTTCCTGCTTTTCTCTGAACATGACATAATTCCACGCTTCATATAATAAAATCATCAAGGAAAATATATACAATGCTAATTTAAAAGGAGAAAAGGATTAACTTCTCTTAAGCAGTCTGACTCTGTGTTTGCAAGTCACATATTTCAAATCTTACTTCAAATTACCAGTGCCTCCATTCACATAGGTGATTAAAATGATAAATCATAAATAAAAACAAGACTCCAAGAAAACCACCTAATTTTTTTTTAATGTAAAACGTACCTGAATTTTTTTAATTTCTGTGAAATTAATTTGCTTTGTGTTGCAGGAAGTGTTTCAGTTCTTCCTACTATCTTGTACCTAATTATTGGAGTACTTAAAGAAACTGCTGTGAAATTGCAAGATGGCCAGTTACCTTTGACGGTTGCTGCATCTTTACAAGCTCTTAAAGGACTCTTGTCTTCTCCGATGGCTCGAGCAGAGAAGAGTCGGACTGCTTGGACTGATCTTCTGCGTAGTGCTTTGGTCACAGTGCTTGACTGTTGGGATCAAGGTAAGCACAAATTTGGGGGTTTTGTGTTTAGAAAACAAGACAAAAAATTGTTTGGGTGAAGGGTTGTTTGGTTTTACTTAAACTAATATCTTAGTCGCAGGAGAATTGGTTGGCTACCAAGTACTGTTGAAACTATAGTGCAGTCTTGTCCCTACAGTTTGTATGAGAAGTCATCATCTGTAAATGTGCGATTGCAGGCTTACCCCTACACCATGTAGTGCCACAGTGTAGTTACATGGAATAAACAGGACTTGCGGTTGAGCACCAAAGACAGATGTACTGCATGCAGGTTCTCCACGAAGAATTAGTGACTGCATTGAAGCAAAGGGTGTTAAGTAGTTCAAGAGAAAATACTTTTGTCTTAAAGTTACCTTTCTGTGTGCTGCTGCTTCAACTTCCCAAGTTTGTAGTACTTTTATCATTCCTTACGTTTAATCTCTAAGTTGTAATTTGTTGTTGGAACTTTTGCTTATAGTGCTGTTTTTTTAAGTTACAGCAAAAGAATATATGTTCTTAATGCAGACTTTATATTATTCTCAAAATAGGTTGTACCCTAATATGTCCTATGTCTCTTCAAAGATCTTTATTGTATCTCTGTATTTTATACAGAGGAACAATGCCATAGGAGTATGCTGTTACTTCTAAATATGCGTATAACCACCCCTGAGTTCCTGTTTGGGCCTTGGCTTTTATTACAGTAAAAGTCTGTATCAATGCATCAGAGTATGTCATGTATTTGAAAAAAGAGATTCCTGAAGAACCATAGACATTGATACTTCTATTCCACCTCTTTGTAACACTTGAATTCATGGAATTACTATTTAATGCTAATCTAACAGACTGTTTACTTTATTGATAGTAGACGGGCTGCTCCAAGAACTTGATGAAGTTAGCCTGCTTACTGCGGTTACAGTATTTGTTATGTCTACCAGTCCAGAAGTTACCACCATAGAGTGCCTTCAAAAGCGTTGTATTGAGAAGTTTAAAATAACACTTGACTCAAAAGATCCTCTTGTAAGTACCAGTGAAGTTATAAGAATATCAGTATCATATTAAATGAATTTTAGCTTATTTGCTGTTCAGTTGTTTCACTTGTCCTGTGTGTTGATTCCAGTTAATTCTGTCCTGACTATATCTGTTGTATTTTAAAATACAGTTTGAACAAGTTAGCAAGAACATGTCCAGCAGTGCATTTTATAATTTTTTGTTCTGTATTCAATTCTATATTCCTATGATTTTTATTTTTTTTTTATCGCATCAGACTCAGAGCTTTATACATTGATAAGTACATGACGTAGTTGTGTAGTTTTTCAGGCACCTGTTTCATTTTATTTGTTCATTTTATCTTCAACACACAGATGCTATCCTTTGCACAGGAAATCCCTCACCTGTGGGTCTTTGGGAGCTGGAGCAAGTACCACTACATAACTTTTACTATCCCATAAGCATCAGCTCCTGGCCACCACTGGAGGCAGCATATTGAACTAGATTAATGCTTTGTTCTGACCTAGTATAAATATTTTTATGTAGTTACTTTAGAGTGTAGTGCCACAGTTTATCTGTTACTGTTCTTCATCTACAAACCCAATGTGTAAGGAAAAAAAAAGTACTTATTCTCATTCCAAATACAAATGGCTTTTCTAGGAGTTGAGAATTCCTCACTCTGAAGAGTCCAGCTCTGAAAATAACATGCATTAGATTTCATATTTGACTGTGAGAATTCACTGTAAACTGATTTTCTTGCATCTTCTCTGGATATTTTCATGTGGTAGTTGTCTTCACTTGAGAAATAGCTCTAAGAAAGCACTTTTTTATATATTAATGCATTTCTAGTATATCAAACATTGGTTTCCACCAATAAGAAACTGGGGATGCCAAATATGACTGCAAGAAAATGGTAGTATGCATTTGCAAATTTTATCCAAGTGTTTAGGCATCTGAGCCTCTCGGAAATTATGTAGGAACTGGACAGTTTCAGTCCTATTGACTTCCAGTGACATGCAAGCTAGTGCACCATTTGAGGCTTTTTACAATTGTGCCTACGGCTTGACAGAGGTAACGCTTACGTTTTAAGCACCTATTTTAAGTCGGCTGTATTTTTGCAAAAAAGAGTACGTTTTCGTAGAATAGAATCATAGAATCCCTTTGGTTGGAAAAGACCTTTGAGATCATCGAGTCCAACCTTTAACCTAACCCTGCCATCCCACCACTAAACCATGTCCCTAAGCACCTCATCTATCCGTCTTTTAAATACCTCCAGTACTAAGACATAATCTTCACACAAAAATAATATTTTTTTCCTTAACGCAGAAATGTAGGAAAGATGTAGAACTCAGTGGAAAGAAACTGGAAGCATGATCTAGTTTCTCTTCATAATTTGATTACAAGTTACAATGCTCCTATAAAGTGTTATGCAGTAGCAGCCTGAGACCTGATGAATTTTCAAGCTGTGAGGCACATTTTTCCCCCTCCCTAAAATTTTATCTGACAAGCTGTGAGTTGTAAAACATTCTGACATGTATTTTTAAATATAACACTTGGTAACTGCGAATTTGGTTTTTCCTTTTAGGTACAGTGTAAGTGCTACCAGCTGCTGCACTCCATCTTTCAGCATCCGAACAAAACTGTGTCATATCCTTATATTCATTCTTTAGCACCATCCATTGTGGGAAAACTGCAGGAAACAGAAAAAGCAAAACCTGAAAATGCTGCTGAACTTCAAGTCATTCAGGAGGGAATAAAGGTGGTTACAGCTCTCACAGCCACTGCTGAGGAAGAGCACCGTGAGTTATTTCCATTACTAGCATACAAAGCATTCAGACATGCTGAAAGTTGCCATAAGTAACAAATTCAAACAAAACGACCGCTAGGAATCCAGTCCTGAACACTTAATTGCTAACAAAACTGCTAACAAGAATGTTGGTTCTTTTTACCGTACCGTTCAAATAACATCTGCAGCTTTATGGTTTGTGTTAAGTGATAACTTGGAGAAATACTTCCAGTTAGAATTTGAAGCTGTTTTTAAAAAGTGTATGTTTAAGTTGTGTTTTCCATGTTTATAGGTGCTCATTTGGTGGCCTGCCTTCTTCCCATCCTTATTTCCTTTCTTTTGGATGAGAATGCCCTGGTTTCTGCTACAAACTCGGCAAAAAATCTACATGAGTTTGCTTTGCAAAATCTGATGCAGATCGGTCCACAGTACTCATCAGTTTTTAAAAAACTAATGGCTTCCTCTCCAACTTTGAAAGCCAGGCTTGAGTCAGCTGTAAAAGGCAACCAAGAAAGCATCAAAGTGAAGACTGCTAAACATGCAAAGAATCCTGGGAAAACTTCAAGCATCCAGCTAAAGACCAATTTTCTTTAAAGTCTCATATTGTCATTTTACACACTTTGATATCAGCAGCAAAAAATGTCCCTTTTAATTTCTAATCAGAATAGGATCGCTATGAGGTGATTTCACGTATTTCAGTTTGCACTGAAGTATTACAGAAAGCTTTTAAGAGAAAGCAAATCTCTAGATAACTTTCTGTTAGTGTAAGATTTCTTGAAACATCTCTAAACACTAAGAATAAATCTATCAGAGGTCATCTAATCTGTATTTTTGGATTATTTTGGACTAAAATACCAGAAATGTCCACTCCTATATTAAAAAAGTATAGTGAACTTTACCATAGATATATTTAGGAGCAGCCCACACTTAGCCATTAAGTAAAATTAATTTTGTTTTAGATCAGTGTTTGTCAAAAATAAGTTGCCCTGATTGGTTTTTGGATTTAACTGGGACATAAATTTACTTGCAGGTTGTAATCTATCCTAATTACTAATTTAACAGACTGCATCATTAAACAGATTAAATAGCTTTGTAAGCCTTACAGTAGATTATTGTTGATCTCAAGAACTTCAACTCAATAAAGGTAATATCGATAGCTTTAATTCTAACAACTGAGCTGGCTGAGATTTAACAGATGCTGTTAAACACAGCTCCACGATGCTGCTTCCCCGAGGACGCCGCAGTGCTTTACACAGTGGGACTGTTACACATACGTAAGTGTTTGCAGGCTTGGTGCCTTCCTGCTTGGCATCGTCTCACTTTTCAGGATGTATACTTGTGTTAATTTTCTATTAGGCTAGCCAGGCAACTGAAGCTTACATATCCTGTCCAGGATCGGACAGCAATTTTAATATACTGTGCCTCGATTCAGACATCTGCTCTATCTGGATGTGTGTTTCCTGATCTTTAAACGATCAGTTATATATACATGTCGCTCACCTAAAGTTATCCATCTCTGCCGTGAGAGATGGACATATTTGAAGTCAGCTTGTCTTGTGTCAAAGTGCAACCAACTGATAATAAGGAGTATTTAATTAACGTTTTTATCAAGGATCATATTTTAATATAGAAAAATAACTATCAAAATTGCAATGGCTATAAAGTATTTTCTACATACAGTGTATTGACTTCTTTCTTTATACCAATATTATCTAAACCAAACACTATCAAACTGAGGGTAGTATTTCCTTCTTGAATCTAATTACTTTAAAAAAAAAAAAGGAAAAAAAAAATATTTACGGAACTGAGAAACACACCGTGACTCAGGAAAAGTGTGATGTACTGTATTTTATTATAAGTTTTGTATATAAATATAATTGTAAATTGTACAGAATTAACCATTTGACCAAAGTTCTAACAATTCATTTTTCTAATTTACATAAATAAAGCTAATTTTCTTCACTTAAGATTTGTCTTAGTCATTTTACCCAATAGGAGAGGCGCTCTAAGGACTTCCATAACAGAAGAAAAATGTTTGTATGCTGCCACAAGGAAACTAATAAGAAATGTTTAGGCTGGATGCACCAAGGTCTGTGACTTGACATTGCAGGTCTTCCTCTCTTCTGTATAGCACAGTGGGTAAATAAGTAGGATCAGGGAGACAGACGTTACACGTGCGCATACCTCTTCTGTGACAGAAGCTGAAATGTGTGAGCTATGGGAAGATGGCTGAGATGCCTTCCATCCTTCCCCAGAGAACCAGAATTTATTTCTTTCTTCCACCTCTTCATTGCAGTCAAATCTGTAGTTGTTGGCTGTGTTGAAAGGGAGTTACATTAAATCTCGCAGTTACTCGTCTTCATCTCAATTGTAATTTTTGTATCTCATTATTTTTCCCTTCAAAGTTTACTGGATACATTCCCCTATTTTTTCTTCTTTTTCCCCAAGGCCACTTCTGGAAGGTCATAGAGATTTTTACAGGATTTCAAACTTTTAAATGAAAATCAGGTCATGTTGACTATCAAAGTGTCCAAAACTATTGCTGAGAAAGTTAGCTGCCACAGTAAGTGGGCTACTTTTTTCATTTTCTGTAATGTATAAGAACAGCGTGAACTTTTTTTTCACTACCATTTTTTAAGGTTGATAATACAATCTGATGAAATCCTACTTTGCTCCAAAACTTGTAAGAAGCAGGCACAAGTTGCAAGAGCACCAAGCAAAGCTGTTAAAAGCCAAAAATCAAAGTTTAGAAGAGCCTAGTCCTAGATTTCATAGAGGATCTCAGTGTAGTAGCTCGCATCTGAGTCACTGAGAAGCGCCATAATTACGTGATTTGATGTTTCTTGGTCAGGTCTTGCAGCCATGTGTGGAAAAGCACCATTTTCAACGTATCTGTGTATTCTAAATGCAGAAACAAAAACTAGATTCAATAAAGAGAACCATTGCTAATTCTTACTGTCTACTGTAAATTTGGACATATGTGTGAGCTTAATTTAGCCAGGTAATTAATTTATCTGCATAGTAAAAATACCTGTGCCAAGTTGTGCTTTATTATGTACGCTTAAAACAAGTTGGATCATGTGCATAAATCTGCTCATTTAAGATTTTATAAATGGAGCTTACAGATATAATCTTGTTTCAGTTATAAAAAGAATTTGGCTTTTAGATACCAGATACCTTTGATGCAGTCTCATTTACTTACAAGGAACTTGCATAAATTTCATTTTTAAAAAATAAGTAAGACCACAGAGCAGTTTGGGTTTTAATACCACTCTTTTTTTTTTTTTTTTTTTTAAGGCATTGCTTGGCATTCAAGCTCTTAATGTTTAGCCAAACAAAGAGAGCCAAACATATGTTTAGCCATAAACCAAAGTCTCACTTTTACTGCTACTGCTCCCTGTGTCCCCTGCCTCCTTGCTGATTGTTTTTCTTGCCATTTCTCTAACAAGCACCAGTAAATTTTCTTCCAGTAAATTGTCTTTGCAATGAAGCGTGTGGCCTGCATGCGTATTTACTTTGTAAAGTTTATTTAAACTTTACAAAGTCCACTGTTTATTTAAAATGTTTAATGGTTTTGAGTGACAAAGAGTCCTGCCTATGCCTAACCTTGTTACCCACAAAAATACAGGTACATTGCAGAATGTAATATTTAGGTGCCTTGCAAAAATTATTTGCAGGCAAATTTCTGTTGACTGCAACAAACGAGAATTAGTCAAAATCATGCAAAAGCATCACACAGTTGGGATGTGGTTGGTTTTAATCAGATGCAAGTCTGTAGCGCTCCAGCTGAATAAACAGCATTTCTAATCGTCTTGCTTCGGTGACCTGGTACGTTCCCAGGTGCAGCAGTCACCTTCAGGCTGAGAGATGCATCAAACGACACACATATCCCCACGAAACAGGATAACCAAATGTGCAGGAAGCACAGCAGGGTTTTATTAATAAAAGGCAGTTAATAATTGGAATTTCTAATGGGATTTTTTTTTTTGCCCCTCCAAAACTGCCACAGCAGTAACAGTGTGAGTCGTTGCAATTGCAGGAGAGGTGGGGTGATCTAGGAGAGCTTGCTGGTTTATCAGAAGTACTGGTGATACTATTTAGTAGGGATCGGGCAGCTAATTCAGTGGAGTTTCAATATGGCTTTAAGTTGAATGAAGTTGGCTGTATCTGTGGCAATAACTATGAGGGGTCACCATGACCATGTCCTCTAAAGCTTCATCCCTAATCTCACTGCTAGGTATCAACTTCTTTGTTTTCAGCTTCCTGAAATGTAACTTTACTTTATCAGTGAACGGCCAGTCAGAAGCTTTTTCCTACAAGAGCATATGGTTTCCTAACCAAGAGTGGTTTAAATCAGTCAAGGCCTCTGCTAATACACTGCTTATGTTCTCTTCCAGTTGAAAAATTTGGCCAGTGATACTTCAAGCAAGGCAAGAGAGCAAGGGGGGAAATCCTTA
>NW_009260791.1:7758975-7775229 GCF_000687185.1 Egretta garzetta
TTTCTTTAGGCTTTGAATAAAAGAACATCCAGCAAGGTAGATTATTCTCCTACTTCTCTGCACGGTGGTGTCAAAATCCACAGCAAGAGTCACCTCCCTCGTGTCTCGAAAGTAGTGCGACTTGGCCAGCGCCCAGCAGCTGCTTTTTGCACATCAGAAACCTGTGTGGCTTGATTGCACGTTGACAAGTGAAGTTTCTCGTAAAATAAAGACATAACGAAATAGCTGTTGAGTTGCAACCTCCGAGCCTTAAAAACAGCCAATAAAATAAACTGTGCTTTCGTGCAGCCAAGCGTTAAAAAGAGCACTCAGATCTGTCCTAACATATTTTTTAGATGAGTGCTGAAATTGATTATGTAGAATAAAACAAAACAGATGCATTTGATACACTATCTTGTCTGTTCAAGAGAACGCTGAAGATGCCAGTCCTATACCACCGACCTCTCCAAAATGTTGTGTGGTTCTGACTTTGGTTTTGATGTACAGTTGTAGAGTTCTTTGGTTTTTTTCCCCTAAAACATTCTCTGGACTCTCTGGAGGATAAATGGTTTATTACATGTAACAATGAAAGGGGAAGTGGCATCTAAATATAGCAAAGTAGGGCTGAAGATTTTGTTTGAGAAACAGGTCAAAGCAAAAGCAGGCTTCCAAAACCTCCTGAAGTAATCTGTCGTACATTAACCCAAATTCACTCACTCTGCAGCCAAATACCAGTTTTGCTCTCTGGTCTAATTCCCACTTCCATAGTCCCCATCATTGGAAGCGTGGAGCCAGATCCTAGGTGGTAGGATGTGGCATCGAATCCCTTCCTCTGTGCTTGTACTCCAGCTGCTTAAAGGCTGCACTCGCGGGAGAAAACAAGTTGGGATGATGGGCACCGGCCACAGCAGAGCCTGCTCTCAGTGTGCCTGTTGGCCTACGCACCAATTTGTCTGGTTATCGCACAGAAAAACGTGTTGTTTATATCTGTAAAGATGTTTGCAGATGAGGAAAGTCTGCTTCTAAAAGTTGCTGCTAAGAAGCTAAATTTAGTAACAGCAAAGATGGATAAAATCCTGTTCTAAGCTACTGCCTTATGAATTGCAATTGTCTAGCCTAAAACCAGATTTTTTTTTAAAACAATGTTAATATTCATACATTAAAAATTACGTGAATTATCTCGCTGCCAATAAAAAGCAATACAGAATTGCTGAGATGCCCTGTTGCCACTACTGGGATTTTTTTTTTTTTAATTATAACCCTCCCTGGGGAAGATTTTTATGTCAGTTGATTTGATTTCTGTAAGCGTTCTTTTTCTGCCTAGTGCCTCAGTTCTCAGTACCGTTTTCTGGAAGAAAAGAAGGTTTTGTATGAGACATGTTTTCAGTGGAAGTACAGGCCTTGGGGATTCTGGAAACAATTTTTATTTATATCTAAAAATAGAAATATTACGCAATTTGAAAATACAACCTATCATTATGAAAGCAAATGCTCTTAACCTCATCTTCTCTCATGTAAGGTTCATGGCAAACACCAAGAAAAAATTGTCACAGACGTATGCAGGTTTTACAGGAAACAGATACAAGGATAACTGGTTCAAGCTGTTGCCGCCAAATTTACCTGAAATTCAGTTAAGGGAATAAAACAATTTGCCTGTAGGAAAAAATCAGGTTTTCCTTATGATACTTCATCAACTCTATTTATTAAATGAGCAAGGACAGGATGAAGAGACAGAAAGTAAAGAAGAGACAATGAAAGTAGGTGTTTCTTCACCGCCACTCTGAGGCACGATGCAATCTAGCATCTAGCTGCCAGGGAGGCACAGTGATGTGGTCAGGGGGAGGGCGAGAGGGTAGGTGGGCTTTTTGTTTTAGTCCATATTCCTCCCAGTTCCCTTCTGAGGCCAAGGAATGTGGGAATAATTTACTTTCGTAAAATGAGAATTCTCAAGCTGGTTGGAGAGAAGTACTCAAGAATGAGTGGGTTTGAGTAGGAGCCATTTGCAGTTCCAGGCACCCCCTGAACCATACAGTAAATATAGATACATACAGACCCTTGGGGCTTAAAGGCTAACAATCTTCTATCCTGACTTTCCCACATAGCCTTGGAGACATGGCAAAAAAGGCATAGGTACATTCCTCCATACCCTGTAGGTACAGGGAGGAAAGAGAGTCAGTGGGCATGGTATGAACTCCCAAAGGAGTTTTCTATGAGTGCAGCTGAACCTGGGGAAGCCATGGGTGAATGCCTTTTCCCCCCCCAAGCAGGCAATTCCCTACCTTTCTAGTAGGTTTCTTTAAGTACCTGCTCACACAGGCGCCTGTTCTGGGTTCACACTGGACCACGCAGCTACCACCCCTCAGTTGCGTACATGTGCGCTCCGCAGCCACTGCCGGCAGCCTGGATCTGTACTGAGGCTGTTGGCAGTCAAATGCAACTAGGCTTAGTGAATAAAGGCAAATGATACATAGAAGTGAGCTCTTCTTCACATTGGTCTGTGCCATAATGCAAGCACGTCTCTCCTTGACGTCCATCAGAGCAGCGGTCGCTGAAGCCTGTCATTGCCTGCCTGTTCAGCCACGCGGTGTCCTGCTCAGCTCTGTGCATTTGCAGCATTACGAACCATGAATTGAAACAATTTAGGATAAGCAGCAGTCATTCATAAGGACTCTTGGAGCTTTTCTGGCCAAGGCAGAAGAGGAAAGATGTGCTGGCTAAGGAGCAGAGACCACAGAAGCGGATTTGGAAGACCAGACGACCACTGCAAAGCTTCTGTGAGCAGGAAAGGGAAGAGGGAGCATGGACTTAACCTTCTTTGTCAGGCTTGAAATGTCAAGCATGGCTGAAACACCTCTGCATATGCAGACCACCTTTGTGTAGTTATGTGATTATTTTTGTCCATTATACAAAATTTGCCAAAAACTTCCAGAGGATACATCAGTGAGAGGAGACGGAGCAGCTCACAAAGCGCCTGTGGAAACTGGCTCTTGCAGGCTGCGGTACATCTTGGCAGGATCAGCTTCACAGCTGGTGGTCAGGATTCAAAACTGTATTCTTCACTGGTTTGTTCTGGACGTTAACTGCAGAAATGGCTTTCCATACCGTAATTTTCTCTTTCAGGAGGTAATGAACATATTAACTGACAGGGATTCTCTCCTGACTCTCTAGGGTTTGAAACTGTACCTAGACTACACAGGATGCCCCCAAAACAACTGAAAGTTTCTTACTTTTTTTGTATCCCTGTGTTTCTAGTAAGCCCAGGAGCTGAGGCAAGTAAAGAAGTATTTAAAATCCAGTTCCTGTTCATGCTAATATCCCAGAATGATGTGCAACTCAGTGTTAGAGATCTTTCCTGGTTGTCTTCCTCACCTTCAGGTAGCCAACACCCAGCTGTGACTTGCTGAGTGACTTCTGCTGGGTACAAAGGCTAGAGCGCAATATGCTCCAGACAGTGAACCAAGGGAGATTGCTGTGGAGATGGTGCAGGCCAGAGGGAAAAGCAGCAGGAAAGGAGCAAATACAAAGGCTGCAGAAGAAGCGACAACATTCCTGAGGGGTTATTTTTTCAAATCAAACAAATGCTGAAGGATTAGCACAGGACAGAGAGAAAGGAAGGGGGAAGCAGAACAAGAGGCACACGCGTGGGCAGTAAGAGAAGGAAGAGAAAATAATACTTAAATTAGTTACCTGGTTGACTCATTGCTTCAGAACTGCTTGTGTGAGGTATCACAGCTTAATAGTTGACTGGAATCCTATAAAAAGTTTTACAAATGAAACAACTCAGATTTGTAAAGTTCACAGAATTTGCTTGTTTTGTATTGCCCATTATTTATCATCAGGAAAAAAAGAGACTGCCAACCATCCATGTAAATCAAAGCAAAATACTTTGTACTGGCAGCACAGGATGAGACAAGTTAATGACATTGCTATAAAAACTAATGCACAGTTACTTGCATGCAACAGTAGCAATCTATACGTGTTAACAAAATATGCAAAGCTGTCACAGCTGGATCACGTTCTATACGGACTCTAAGTAAACCGTGAAAACAGTCACTGCAATGACAGAAACCTCATCAGAAAGCGCTGTTTGTTCCACACACAAAAAAAAGAAAATGATTAAATGGTATGCAAAGCAGGAAGACAAGCTTGAAGTGATGCAACTCATCGACTGCACCGGCAGACACGCGCTCTAGTTCCCATTGCCCTTTCAGTATTGGTTACAACACCTGTGCGTGGACGCTTTGTGTGTTTTCACTGAAAGATTTTTGAAATTACTTACAAGGAGTTACCTGAATTGCAGAATTTTCACCACTGTTCTTACATTAGGATTTTGACCTAAACCGGTGGGTGGTCTTTGGAAATGAAGACCATTCCTTGGAGGGCATTCAGTGGCCAGAAAGAATGCAGAGAGAGCTGGGAAGTGTTCGCCACAGTTAGTGGCAGATGAGTTTTTCTAGGGCGGGTAGATGGGACCAGAGTGCGCTTACTGGTTCCCGGTTGTTGTGATCCCAGGGAACTGCCAACTGCCTGTAATTGCTGGCAACAGCTCATTTCCTTCAGGGCAGGGAAGAGAGGGTAAATACCTTCAGCCTTTAATTATTCCTTGTTCTTATTCCCCAGTTCTGAAGACATGGAAGCTGCTGATAACACAGTCTGCACAAAGTAGGCCCTAAGAAGGGAACTGATTTTCAAAAGCACAAATAAAAGTGCTTTGTCACCCTTTGGGGGAGAGAGGGGAAATGGAAACAAATCATGGAAGTACCAGAGAAAACATTCTGCAAAGACTGAGTATTGCTGTGCCCTTGTTTGTCCCCCCCATCCCAACCCCACCTTGAGAGGGTCTAATTATTCACAAAGTGCCAGCTTTATTGACCCTTACAGACATATATATTGAGGCCACATGGATACTGTCATCCAAATAAGATACTTGTTGCACAGGTTATCTAGTTAAGAAGTCCTAATCGTTGCTTGGTAGCTGATACTCTCTAGAAATCAAAGCCTCTGGGTTCATTCACAGCTACACCAATGCCAATGAACTGACCTTGATCACACAATTGTTCCACTGCAAAATTATGATTATGAAGTGGCTGAGCTTTTAAACTTTTCCCATTTATAAATCCAAGATTATCCCATTTTTTAGCTGAACTACAATTCAGTCACTGTTGACTCCTATTCTGATAACTACATCATGAGAACCGGTGAATAAAGCCTCAGTAATTAATGCTCTAACAAGGAAGGCAGTATTCTGAAAACAAAATCATCACGGGAAACCTCCAAAAATTTAGTAACAATTTGACAACATTACTTGTCAATTTGAGAAATGTGACTGTTTATCACTATATGGTAAAGTCTTTAACACTACTCTATTTCTTGTTCAAAATAGATCAGAACCAAAAAGACAGATGGGATACTTTCATGAGAGGGTGGTAATGAGATTAACTTCACCTTTTTGCATTTGCTGAAGTTTTTGTCATATCCAATCAGTCACTGATATTCCTTGGTTTTCAAAGTTTCAAGTTTGTGGAACTGGTTTAAATATTGAAACAGAAAAAAATGTGTTAGTCGTTATTTTTTTTCACGTAGGTCCACCATTTCTTGGTCTCTTCAGACACCACCTGGCCTGATCTGAACTTTGCCATGAAGCTGGGCATAAGGTTATCCTACAACAAGCATTCTGATCCGATGGCCCTGAAAGCTGAAAGCAACAGCCTGAGCAACACTAAAGCACAATTTAAATAAAATCCAAACATTTTGCTAGCCAAATCTTGATTTAAAATACTGGAATTTCCTGGAATTTCAAGTTGGTTTGCATATAAACCTTAGTCTGGAGTTAAAATGGGAGAAAAAAGAATGGACAGACTGCAAAGGAAAATTTTGAACTTACTGCAAACTGGATTTAGATGTGGCATCATTTCTGGGAAGAAAAAACAGTAAAGGGAGCTATTTTTTAGAAAGGTTGTATCATTGGTGTTTAAGTGGTTTTGGTTTTTTGGAGAAGTGCTTGGAATGGCCCCTCAGGTAGGCACAGTCTGCATTGCTCCCCCCACCCCAGGCCTGAAGGTGCTGTATGGACCCACGGAGTGATTATCCTGCTGGGAGAAGAGGGGAAGCAGAAGCTTGTGGGTTTGGTGGCAGAGGAAACCTTGAGAAGGCGGGCGTACTGTGGTGCTCCTGGCTTCCTCCTACCAGTTCTGCTTGATCTTAATAAAAGAAGTTTACATGCAGGATGTGTCTGTCATTTGAGGGATGATGTGGGAGAGGTTTGTTTGAAGGATGGAAAACCCAACGAACTATTTTCTTCATATAAGTTATAATTTTGGAGAAGAACTATTTCAGGCACTGCAGAGACCAAAATGTGTTTCCTTAAAAATCTTCTAAACTCCTGTGAAAACTCTGCACCAAAAAGAGGGTCTCGGGGATCTGCAAAGAGAATGGGAAGCTCTTTCATGGAAGTGGTGGGGTAGGTGTTGCTACCGTCCCATAAATGCTCCACATCTGACATGAAAAGGCCTGAGGAAAAAAGACATCGGTCAGGATTGGTCTTGAGAGCGACTGTCCCAAATAGCTCTACCAACAGGGGTTGCCTGAAAGGAAACCCAGCAGCATCACTGTGAAGCAATACTGAAAGTATCATTTCTATTTACATAATTTCTACTAATAAAATAAATTCAAATATTTATTTCACTTGCCAGTCCTATCTATAACTATGTCTAAGGCCACCAGACAGGAGAATCCTCGATGCCCTTCTCTAACGCAACTACATATTTCAAGATCAGTAGCACAAGATATATTAGTTTTGCATGATTTTATAGTCTGCTATTCTATGTTTTTATAAATCCCAACTCGTACTGACAGGACCGCTTTTAATAGTAATTATTAGGTTTGCTTTTAGTCCTAGCCTGTGATTTGTGCTTCCTCTGACAGCAGAAAGCATCACTGAGCTGGGCCAGGAAGCATCAGCACGCACCAGCACTGTGCCGGCAGAAGCCAGTTGCAAAAAGCTGCTTAAATTTTGCTGCAAAAGGGGGGTGGGGAATGAAACAAACCTGGAGTTAACACAGAGTCAGCACCCCCTTATATAGAATTCAGCCATATTAACGACGTGCTAACCTAGGGTGCCATTTTTATTTTTTTTAAGATAAACGTGTAATGTACCTCATAGTACTATTCTAATGAGCTACCTTTTCATTAAGAGCGATGAATGCAGATGTGGGGTAATGGTGATGGTGTTTTCAAATTCTCTTGTTTTGGAATACCCCTACAAATAGTCAGCTATGATTTACAGATTAGAGCTGATAAGTACACAAACTCTCTATATTCCAAATTCTGCTGCACAACTAAAGCAGCCATGCAGGGTGTCTAAAACTGCTGTGTCAGAGTAAATCATCCTACAACAGGTACGGGTTAACACTGGAAGACAGTAACGAGTCAGATATTTAGCTTATAGAACAAAGTTGTATCACTTCACAGCTAAGAATGTTTTGATGCTTGCATGTTCCAACTGTTTGAGGAGATATCAGGGCGTCAGTCCCAGGATCCTGTTTCCTACCATAATTGTTCATCAAGCTAAAGAAGAAAAGCAGATGGGGCTACAAACTTAAAGTCTTTCTTTATCTTTATTATTCAAAACAGGATTTCCTGTTGCTACAGCATAGTTCTTGCTAAAGTATGCATGAGGTGCCTGACCCTGAAGACAGAAGTCTCATCCTTCTCGCCTATCACCACGGGAGGAAGTCTCTGACTTTCAAACGTGCTTTTGGGCTAATTTCTGCCCACAGCTACGTGCACAAACACCTACCGATTTAATCCTGAGTTCTGTACATTGGTGGGGTACAATATTGTGATGAAGGGCACAATTTACCTCTAAACATCTCTCTTAAGCCTGCTTCTTGACATTACCTGCCTGGGATAACTCCCAAGTATATTTGCATGTGACTTCTGTGGCCAGCTGTTTTTCTCAAAACATTGCTCATTACTTTCCCATTGAATTATTAGCAATACTAGATGTTGGGCAATCTTACTAGGCAGAGGTACCAGCCCTGCCTGTGAGACGGGACTGGATTCTGGCTTTGATTTGTTATCTGTGTTTCCCAACAGGGAAAGCCCTGAGCTTGGTGTGGCACTGGGAAGGCCAGCTCCCTTCTAGCTGTGCTCCTTTTCCTTCCAGCGCCGGGACAGAATCCCTCCCTCTGGGTGCATCTTCCTTCTCTCGGCAGGTCACCCCTGGGCCGGGAGACGCAGGCCAGCCTGCAGCCGTGATCCATAGGGAGTGCAGACGCAGAAGCTTCTGGTTTCCTCTTGGCTTTCTTTGCACAAGGAGAAGAGTTTGCTCAATATAGATGGGAGACCTCTAACATGTAGAAGTGGGGGTATGGGACTTCAGAGTTAAACTGCTAGGGAGCTTATCAGTATGGACTATGCTACTTTCTGATCTGCTTTGTAGCCTTTATCTGAATTTTCTGCTTACTGTAAACTCTGGGGTGGAGATGTCTTTTATCACATAGGTACACGGAGGCCTGAATCTCAGTTGGAGCCTTTCAGTATTTCAGTACTGAAAATTCCTACTAATGACACTGATTGTCCACTGAGAAATACTTGGGAATCACTAGCATAAGATTCAGCAGCCCCAGGCTAGTCCTTCTCTCATCAGGGTCAGAGCAGGGACTGGGACACAGACTAATTGTTTTAGTCAAGGAGCTGTAATTACATGCAAACATAATTGTACATGAAATGTTACTGGAAAAATGACATAGACAAGTATTTCTACCAACAGTAACTGCTGACATCATCAGTGCAGCACACCACTTGCTACAAGAACACATTGTAAGCAGGTAACATTTCTCTATCAAAATAACTCTGATGCTCCCTAGAAATTAGCTTGCAAGAGGCAATCTCAACGCTGCTTCTCATTGAAATACAAGCAGAAAGTCTGCAAATGCACTATCAGCTCTTTGTACTCTTTAAATCTGCAACTTGCCACTCCTTAAATGAACAGATGAGATCTGCCACTGGACCTGTTGAACTTAACGCTACAGAAGGGAACTGTATTCTTGATTCAAGAGTTCTCGTATCACATAGACTCCAGTAGATTAATCTAGAAACAAAATGTCTAATTTGAGTGCTTCCGTGTCTCACCTTAAAATGTCAAGCCAGCTAAGAGTCTTGTACAAAACTTTGTATTTCTGGAGATGCAGTTTAGCTAAACTCTTGTAACAGGTGCTAGTATTTGAGCCAAACTGCCTGCTGGCCCAGACTGGTGAGGCCTTATTGACTTCAGTAGAACGGCATTTCTTTACAAAGGTAATTTGGCCTGCTGATTTTACGGCTGGTACTGCATGAAAAAACTGGGTAGGGTACATTCTTGCTTTGATGCAGGCTCAGACAGACAATACTTAGTAATTTTAATAAGTTACCTGTGTCCACTGAGATCAGTGTTTACACAGAAATTTATACAGACAGCAAAAACCCCAACGAGCTAATGTCTATCAGTATAAAAATATAACCCTGTAACACAGAACCCATTGTAAAAGCATGTGCAATATGCTTGCACAACAAAATAATGCTGGCGTCTTACCATATATAACTAAGAGTCAATGCAAACAGGACACGGGTATTAAAAGCTTAGCCGCAGCAACTTGGGCTGGAAGTAGATTGTAACTACTTTACAGCTAGCCTCATTTTTTAAGGTGTTGATACCAAGTACACAAAACTCTGTGCAGTAATCGGGAGTAATCTGTGACCTGTTCAAGGAAATCCCATTTTACCAGCATAAGTCAATGGGTGTCCAAAAGGTAAAAATGCAGGGTACCACAAGAAGAATGGGTATGAATCATTTATCCTGTGCTACTCACTCACTCATCACGTGGATCTCTGAACTCCTATGGAGTTAAAACACTGGTGATGAAACTCTTCAAAAATAGGTCACTAACCATGCATTATATGCCTTAAGAAGTAAGTATACTTATCATTTTCCTTATGTTTGTGTTATTTAACTGAAAGCTCTTAGACAAGTAATTTGACATTTATACCCATTTTCTCCCATGGCCACTTCCTCTCCTACAAACATGCAGCTCTGCCACAAAGCTCTCTGCTCTCAGATCAAAAAGATTTTCTTTAATCGGCCTGGGTCACAGTTTGAAATGTAGTGAGCAAGGGTAATGTTTTCAGCCTTCATCACTGTATATCCACTTCTTTTCTTCTGCCAAAGGTGGTTTAATCGAATGCAGCCTAGTATAAACACAGTTGAGACATATGCATTTCTCATTCAAAACCTGCTTCTTCTAAGGTATATTCTAAACAGGAATGCATTAATCCATTTTTAATGTCTTGGGAAGGGTTGTCTTTCTCATCCTTTTCCTTATATTCAACATAACAGAATGAATTTCAGGGCTCTGAGCTTTGGGGGCTGTTTTTGCTCTTTACAAATACTTATGTTAAAGAAGTTGAAAAAAAGTAAAGTAGCAAAAGGAAAACCATTCACTAGCAATGAGCAAAGAGTGAAAATCAGCTCCGTTGAAATTAAAAGTTCTTTGTCTCCCTTTGCAAAATTGTTTTCCCATTTTCAGACAGTTCTATTTAATACAGTTTGTAGCCTGGGAATAAGTCCAAAGGTTACAGTGAAGGACAAATCCCAACACATGCACAGTGTGATCTTCATTTATTAATAAAAACTAATTAAGAGAAAATCAGGTACATAGTTTACTATCTGTAATATATTCCTTAAGGAATGCATATTCTTTCCTTGCGGGAACGCAGACTTGAGGACCTGCAGAAACCTGGTTTCATCTCACCACTACAACTCTAAATAAAGTCATTTCATCACTTGCGACAAGGATCGAAGTTGTTTGAATGGCACCTTTCCTACAAACCAAACAATACAAGGCTTCACTGAGCTTGCAGAGTGCACAGATTATCTTTCTGGAAGAAAAAACCATTAGTGAAGTGCGGTACTTCCCGTTTTCCCCAAGAGCCACCAGTGGGGCAAGAAAGTTTTCCTATTTCATTAGTAATGATACAATTTTTTGTTGTCTGTCTCCGGAGGGCACCAGAGATGTTGAACTCTGAGATATGTTCAGAGTGTGAACTGAACTCAGACATTGAACTCTGCCATGCATGCTCCACCACAATATTCTGTTGAATTTTCCCAGTTTGAATGAAGGATGTAGCTCTTTCCAGTCAGCAACTAATCCAGAAATTCAGGTTTTAGGAGCTTGAGACTGTTTCTTCTTTTTGCATGTCAAGACATTTAACAATGGTGAATAGGGCATAATTTCATTACAAGAATAGTAAAAGGCATTAGTAAGCTTTTAAGCCTGTAAAAATTATACTCATTCCAATAAAACTCTAAGTAGCTGGAGTTTTTTAATCCCAGAATATAGAATAATTATCTGGTGATTAAGACACAGAACACTGAAATTCATTTATAATACTTAACCAGAAATTTTGGAAGCCATATCAGCTGTTTGGTAGGATTATATGTGTTTTACTCCCGTAACAAGAGAGTAAAACTAGGAGGAACAAATCCCAAATCTTGATTAATCTTCTGATTCACAAAGTTATAACCTAGCCTGTGCCATTACAACCAGTAAGAAATACTGTGATCTGAGTCACCAATCTCTCCTTGCACTTGTCTTGGATTGAGATTTATTGCTGTTGCCTATGTTATTGGTGGACAGGGTACAGCTAGCAGCCTGAAATAGATAACTGTTGCCTAACTTCTGCCTCGCTTTTCCCTTTGGCAATCAGAGGTGGAAGGGCCGTGAGAGGGCAGGCCGTGATGATGGGTTATTTTCTATTTAATGTCCAAATAAGTGATATAGGTGTAAGTAAACAGAGGTAAAAGGAATTGAGTGATATAAAGTTTACCCACTTTTCACTCCCCAGCCTGGAACACCAACAAAGTAAACTTATACTTAAAAAAAAAACCACAATAGCAAAAAAACCAAAACCCAAAACCCATATGGGTGAGTTTACTTAGGAGAAAGCACTGTAACGTATATGATTTTCAGGAAGAATTTCAGAAAGAAAATATAATTTTGGAGAATTTGCAGTTTTCCAAAAACCACGCTCTTCTGTACGTCTCCAGGTTCATTCACTCAGCTCTGAGGATAAGAACTTTCCAGGAAGCTGACGCTCTCCCGAGGAGGAGTCGAACAAGCAGAGCAATGACTCAGCCCTGTGCCTCCATAAACACCAGCCACCAGCATGTCACTCACACATTTATCACGTCAACATTAGTCATGCGCTCACCACATCACCACGTGTAATTGCAACACTTGGACTCTCGACGAAGCAACCTCTCCCACAGCGCCTGCTACAGCAGCTTGCCCAAGACGGCGCATCGCAAACATGCCGCGCTCGGCAGCTGGCACAGAACTGGCTGGTGATTGCCAGGGCTGCAAAAACTGGCACATACTTTTGGAAAGTCAAGACGCTGTCACTCTGTTTGTGCTCCTCAGGCTTGTGCAACAGTAAAGTGGCTAAGAGACCATGATAGCATAGGGGGATTTAAATCAGAAAGGTTTTACCGATTGCAAGTTTTCTTGAAGAAAATCTTTTTAACAACATGCTTAAGAAATAAATAAGTTCAAATAGCCAAATTCTGTAAAACTAAACCTTGCCTGGCACAGCAATTAAGTTTCTGTAGTATCTGGCCTCCTTGCTTTGAAATGTGTCGTCACCATTTATTAACTTTTTCTTTAAAAGTATAGCGTTCATCAAGAAAATGAAACGTGTATGGAATTATTCATGTTTTGTTTCTGGAGGAGTAGGAACTTTCAGTGTTTTCTGCTATGTTATTGTGTGGGTGGCAGAGAAAAGTGTTATAAGCAGAAGGATAAATAATCCACAAATATCCTAACTGCTTTATTTGGCTGGGCAGAGCGCTGGCCTTTAGCATAAACTACTCAATTAAATTTGTGGAGGTGTTCAGGGACCGTTTATGTCACCCTCTGTTCTATTTACTCTGGAGGAGTGATATTTTTGGAAACATCAACTTGGCATGTGTACAGAGGTGGGCAGTACAGCTAACAAAACCATCAATTATACTAGGTTCTAGCTTCCGTATCAAAAACCTACTGAGGAATCTGAGACTTCTTGGGGGTTTTTTGAATTGTAGGTGTATTTCAGTTTGACTTTGGCCAGAGTTTTGTATTTTCTGTAACAAAAGCCCAATCATTCCTATCTGAAGCTTACAAACCTTACTAGCATGCTGTGTGATAGATTAACAGTACCCATGACAGATTTTTCCTTCTGCTATCAGCTAAAACCATAAAGACCACACCAGCCTGAACATAATATAAAAGCAGTAATAAATGTTATTTTTCTTCGAGCTGTAAGTGAAAACACATTTGGGTTTTTTCCCATCCTGAGAAGATTTTGCCATATTCTAGCCAAACATCACTTTTTTCCAAACAGAATCAAATCCTTCTGAGAACACCTGTACTGTCTTCTTATTGAGTAGCTGCCTCAAGTGGGGTGATCCTTCATAACATGTCTCAGAAGCTCTCTGCATCCGCAGCCCTCCAATCCCTGACCCTTCCTACCCTCCACGCCGTATTTCTCCGTGGTTCATCTGTCCCTGGCACAGTATTACGCCAGTAATTGTACTGATGTTTTCTCTTTTAAAGCCAAATTTTAGTTTTCAGGTAAATACACGGCAAAAATGCTGTTCATTGGTCAATATCACACTCTACAAAGGTCAAACTATGTTGACCCTATGTGACCTAATTTCCAAAATCCTCCTCAGTCACTTACACGTGTGGTCTGCTCAAGTGTAGTCATAAAGAGGAATTCTGACTTAATATAGTAACATGCCTCAGCAACTCACAGTTCCATAAATGCTATGACACTTCTGACTCCAGCATTACTATCTTGCGTTTTTACAAAGGATGAAACAGAGGCGTGCAGTGATTAAGGGATTGGGCCAAGGTCATACATGAAATGCGTGTCAGCTGGTGTTAGAATTTAGGTCATTTTCTAACTAACTGAATGAATAATATGTATGTTCTACAAGTACAGGGAACTGTAGTTGCTTTTGCAAGTTTCACGCAATGCTCAGAGCGATTTTCCTCAAAGCAACTATGACAGTCAAGAGCCATTGCTTGCCACTTCAGTACATGGCATTACTTGCCTTCCCCCTCTGGCTGCACTAACCCACGTGAAGTCCTTCCTCCTCAATAAGCTTAGGCCTAGCACTAACCAAATGATAGCCACAGGCTGGAAATTTGGGGGCCTGAACAAAACTTTGTTCACATGAAAATTCAAATGCAAGCAGGTAATTCTGTAAAAATGACTGATACAATTCTTACATCTTTCTGATCCGCTAACTGTACTCTTATTTGCTAGTGATGTCCTTCTTATTAGAGAGCAGTCACTTTTGCAGAGGTAGTCGTAGTCTGCATCAGTGCTGTGCGCAGAGAAGGAGCCTGAAACAGTAACTTGCGGGGTATCGCTTGCTGTAATACATTTCAATGCGGTACTCTGACAACCTGCCGAAAATAATTTGAACACCCAGTCAGCACATGAAGTGGAAAAAGTATCAATCAGACCATGAACATATATACTGTAAGAAGTACATCATCGATAAAGCAGAGATTATTTAGTGAGCAGATCATTTCTTCTTTTTCAGATTCATTCTGGGGAGAAGAAATCTTGCAATGAGGCACAAAAATCACCAGCAAACTCTCACAAATGTATCACAATGAAAAAAAATCCCGATTCATGACTAAAGGTGTAATATAGTATTTGATAGTTCAATATAAAAAAAATTACAGGATGTATCGAATTGGGCAATTAATGCAACAGGACATGGAAGTATTTATGTTTATCCATGTAGAAATAAAGATGTGCAGCACTAAAAGCTATTTCTAGTATTTTAAAGTGTTGTACTCCTACTCAATAGTACTTAAAATCCACGATTTGTTTTCTTTGCATGTACTATATTTAAAATTTTGATTTTGTTCCCATATTGATCTCTATTTTGATAACCTCATCTTCTCCATGGATAACCATGTCTCTGTCCAAAAACGCCTGAAGCAGAAAGTGCAGCCTATGTGCCAAGAGTGAAGCGTTTGTTTGATTTCAAAGCTTTTGGTCTTTACAACGGAAAATCAGCATTTGTTTTTGGTCTTCAGAAGAAAGTCATAACGTTGCTTTAATTGAAACCTCCCTTCACAATAAAAAGCAAAGGAAATTGTTCTAGCATCGCACAACAGGGGCGAGGTCACTTAGCAGATGCGGTTCTCGTTAAGTTTGGCCTAATTCTGCTTCTGCACCAGTGAAAGTGAAAGAAGATCAAGCTTCTAAATTTAAACACTGCAGACTCAGTCTTCCTACTGCCTCATGTCCTTAACTTTAAGCATATAAGAAATCTTGCTGACCTCTGAAGGACAAGCATAGGCAACGGATATACATGTAAATCTCAGCAGGGCTGGAACAAGTGGCACTTGAGACCTAAGACGGTAAGCCAGAAAGGCTAAGCTGCCTTAGAAATCAGAAATAGAGACAAAGGGACTACTGTTCTTGTATTCTGAAAAAAAAATACAGCAATAAAGGTAACACTTTCGAGAGGTTTTACTACACTACCGAACAATAAAAAATTCTGCATTTGGCGAGTTTTAGCTGAGCATGACTGCTATTGCTTTTTTGTTCAGTGCATAGTTTTAGCCTCCTAATTACAGGAAATGTCTATGAGGTAGGTAGGAGTGACATTCAGATGTACAATAATCTTATTTACTGTACTTATATTAATAGGCTTAAATTCCTTAGAAAAACGCATGTCATGTTACAGAGCATAAAATTATTTTGAAGGCCCTTTGCTTTTAGTCGTTCATTTTAAATTTGTAGTAGTTTGCCATGAAGTCCTTCTAGTCCTTCATTTTAAATCTATAGCAGTTTGCTTCCTTTGTTTTTTGATCACACGCAAGGTAACCGCACAGCACATGTGGCAGGGGGCTTCCCTACTGCAAAACATGCCTCAAGCTACACAGCATGGCTGCAGTATCTGAGATTCACTACAGGGTAAGGGCAAGTTAAAACCTCTGCTCTGGAAGATCCATTAAAATGTTTAAATCTGTTCACCCTGGCCCCTTTAATGGAGGTACCAGAGGCGGATCAAAGCGTTTTCAAGAGTGGGGCCTGCAAGGCATAAGCCGCCCCCCCCCCGTAATGACTACTATATTGAAGTAAATAACCTCATACGGCACGAAATAAAAAGCCCTGTAATCATTAAAAAATAAAATTTAAAAAAATCCCCCTGCAGCCAGGGAAAGGCCA
>NW_009260791.1:7776243-7782178 GCF_000687185.1 Egretta garzetta
CGTCTGGTTAGAGCTCGTCGGGGGTGGAAGGACAGCAGGTGCCGGTATTGAACTTACCCCGCTTTCGCTGTCTCTCATAATTTTCTTCTTTCTGTTGCCTTCACCCTTTCTTTCCCCCCTTCCCCCCTCCCCCCAACTGAAGTTAATAATTTAGTCGCGTTAAGGAGACTGTACTATGCTTACGATATGATCCCACTTGTACTGGCTGAAAGTAGTTTTATTTAGTCTTGGAACAGGAAATACAGCCTGTAAACGGCTCGGAGGATCATAGACATTGTTTAAAGCACAGAATGTGAATTTAGTAACGTTTGAGTTACTTTTTACAGCGACACTGCAGCAGCAACAGCAGTATATAAGTAGCAAGCAGTAATTGAGTGATCTGCAATGTCGTTATGGTCCTAAATTATAAAAACATATCTGTCGTACTTTTGTTCTGTCACATCTTTGGGTTCACAGCTATTGTGAAACGGCGCTGCTGATTCAGTGTCTGTTTCTCCATGTAATATCAATTTCTGATTCCCTTTTGTAGATGTGCCCTTGGTGGAGTTATTTTTTAACTATTAACTCGTTAGTAGCAAGTAAACAAGTAGGCAGACTTTGTCCAGACTGAGCTGCTCTCTCCCACCCCCCTATTTGTGCGGATGCTGTCCAGTATTTCATATTTATATATGAGTTTGGAAAGCAAACACTTTTTTTATAAGCTATATTTAAAAAATAGCTTTTTTTTTTTCCCCCCTTGTATGCTTAAATTGGGGAGATTGGTTTGTAACCTTTGTTCTAGTTTTTATATGAAAGTAGTCATGTTTGCTGTGTTCATGGGCATGGGAGGTTTGTTAGTAAAACACGAAGTAAAAAGCAAGCACATAGGTCAAAAATATCTCAACATTTTAAAGGGACTTTTTTGGTCTTCAGCTTGCATGTACAGCTATGGCACTGGGCCAACAAATAATGTTGTTTTCCTTATATGTACATGAATTATTTGACTTATTCACTGCATTTTTTTAAAGCTATGAATTAGATATGTTTTTTCAAAAAAAAAACTCCACCAAACAAACCCATAACTCTTGAAAATGGAAGCGATTCTTAAATTGGCTTTTTTATCCTTTGACTTAAAAAGCTCATTTTCCTTATGTTCAAACACTATTTAAAAAGGTGAAGCATTAATAAAACTTTTGCAAAGATTCTCCAAGTCTTTAGATGTACATCTCTTTTTTTTGTTGTTATTTGTTTTGTGGGTTTGTATTTAACATGTGACATTTGATGTCTCTCTATGTTTGAATACTTTAGCGAGGAGGTAATCCATCTTTCAGAAAGCTGGACACTTTATTATGAAGTGATATTAAAGGAAAGGGGATAGGCAAGACAGCACTATTTGACTTTTTATTAGCTTTGAGAATCTATAAGAGGGTTAAGCACAGTTTTTCTACTTGAGTTTTAATTTTGAGTTATCCTATAAATAAGAGTAGGCTCTAAGTCTTGCTTGATTGTCAGCTGGAACTAGAGATTTATTTCCAGTGAAACAGAACAAACTCATTACTGCTTACCCATGGATAAAGCGTGAAAAAAAATTGCTCGTCAAATATGTGGACGTTTTCTTAATGTCAACCCAAAAATATGCATTTTACATATATATATATATATATATATACACACACACATACATTTTAGAGAGGGGCACATCAAAAAAGTTTAAAGACAAGATTGTGATGATAATTTTTGTTTTTCCTCTTTCTTTCCAGGTGAAAACTGCAAAAGCCTGGGGCTGGCTGAAGGGAGGCATTAATTGTGCTCAAGTTAGTGTGGCTTGAAAATTAAAGGATATTTTTGGTACTTTTTTAACTGAAGAGGAGGCGGCTCTTTTTTTTTTTTTTTTTTTTTTTTAAAAAAAAAAAAAAAACAAACCATGGCAGATGTGGACCCAGACACGTTGCTGGAATGGCTGCAGATGGGGCAGGGAGATGAAAGGGATATGCAGCTAATAGCACTGGAACAGCTATGCATGCTACTTCTGATGTCAGACAATGTGGATCGCTGTTTTGAAACGTAAGTAGTTTTGGCTTCATTAGTGGAATGTTATGTTCCCATCTCGGTAGCTGTATATAATGTTTAACATTCCTAGAAACTTTCAGCCTCAAAGATGTTTTTGCAGGCTGAATTTGAGTGTAGATCACTGAAATGAAGAGTTTATCAATGCTGTGTGAAGTACTGTTGTCTGATTAAAAATGTAGTGTTGTGTGAGTGGTCCACAGTGCCTGCTCGACACGTGATCTCATTGTTTAATTTAAAGAAATGTGTTCAGAGTTGCAGCATTGGAAGTGTTGGGGGTTGTTTTGTTTTCAGTGGTAGAGAAAAACTTTTTTTTTTTTGCATTAACACTTTTCTCAAGAGATACAGCAGCTTTTTCTGAGCTCTGTAAATCCAAACAAAAATCACAAATATTAATCACTGTTCACGCAAGTATTTCACCCCTTCTTCGAAGAATGTTGCTGTTTATGCCACCCTTCTTCTCAACTGCATTTGTACACTTCATACATAGCGCAGTCCCTGCTCTCACTCCTTTTTATACGTCTCACAGCACAAAATGCTGATGTAATCACTTCTGTTACTTAATAGTGTTGCTGTGCCTGTGTTACACTACTTCCTGTGAGGGCCTGTGAGTAGTATAGAAAGGAGGTAGCAAAAGTGTAAATAGTCACAGCTTTTAAATCTGACATGACTTAACGTTTGGGGGGGAGGGGTGTGGGGTTTTGTTTGGTTGGGTTTTTAATTAGTTTGTTTCCCCAGTTCTTATTTTGATGCTCTTGCATCTCTCCTCTTTTCCATTTTGGCTTCATTACTCTCACTTTCTTTTGCATCTCAGAGTATGGCTAGTGCCTTTCTGACACGTCCTGCTTCTTAGGAGTGTGAGTTTAGAAGCACTTAAGAGATGGTAGCTGTTTGTTACAGTGTTTAGTTTTGTAGCCTTGAAGAAGAGAACAGTTTTCGGGCTTATCTCTTAAAAGCTGTTCATCTTTCACGATTGCTTTTTATTATAGGATGTGTAAAATTCATACGTCTCTAAAATTTGGATTTGTAGTAGTTACGTAACAGTGAGCACAGTTTTGTACACTGCTTTAGAATTTGAAATTGCCTGATCTTGGCCTTGATGAGCTTACAGGTAAAACTTTGGCTTGAAAGAGACTTACTGTAGGGAGATGCATTCGACTTCCCTGTCTAACCCTCATAGTACTGATACTGGTGGAGCACAGTGTTTTTAGCCTCAGAAAAGTTGATTTACTGACTACTTAATTTCCTGCTATAGAAAAGAATTTCATAGTTAAGAATGAATTTTTCTGACAAATCTAGGTTAACTTCCGGCTTCAGTATATTCAGTATAGAACAGAAGTAGAAGTTTGGGCATAAGCATCTGTAAGGATATCATCTGGGTATTTGAGGATCAGGAATGAAATGTCAACTTCTAAAATATAAACCGGTTGTGGGGTTTATGCATTTTCTTTAGAACAGATTTTCATCTCAATATAAATGCACCAAATAGTCCAAGTGCTTTTTTTTTTTTTTTCTTAAAGTATAGTTAATGAATGTTCTATTACTGCAGTGTTGTGGTTTTAAAATTAGCTTTTATTTCTGAAGGGAGGAACATTTGAAATACCATTTGACGTTTTTAATTTTTGTTTTGAGCCTTGGTATCATTTAATTTTACTGATCATCTAAGTTCTTGATCTCTTTTGCTGTTGTAAGCTTCCTTCAAAGACAAACAGAAGAGGATAAGGTGTAAATTGCGAAAAATTACCAAGGTTCTCTGCCTGTTCGAGTGATTTTACAGTAAAGTTAAAACACTACTTTTAATTGGCAGTGTGAATACACTGAAGATACGGTTCCATGGTGTTTGGTGAGCTGACATAGTAGCTCATTACCTTCAAAAGGGAGAGCTGCTACTTCTCTCATCACTCACCATTCTTATTCCTCCCAGCCACATTCTTGTTTCATGCCAGCATCAGGGCTTATTGGACTTCTCTAATTCCCTAAAAGAGCAAGCTGCTTTTTAAACCCACTGAAGAAGGTGGCCAGTTTTCTGCTGTTAACTGTGAATTGCAGCAGATCATGGAGGTGCCTGATGAGCACTGGAGGTGGAACTGCATAACTGGAAATGTGGGAGAAGCAGAGAAAGGTATACACTCTTCAGCGGAGAACTTCTCAGTGGATTGTCTCGGGTGTCTGCTATCACAGCCTGCATTTCAAGGTGACTTTATTTATTTTGAAACGCTCTGTAAGAAATAGATGATGTCTGGAAGAGTATTTTTAAAATCTTTCCAAATGACAGTTCAAGTAGCCACAACTGTCACGTGCTGAGACAGTGTAACTAAAATAATCCTGGATAGTATTTTAAAGTTGCTTTTCAGCTATGTTTTTAAAGGAATTATTGCTTATCTAAATAGGAGATTTACTATGTGACAGAAGGGTTGCCAAACTCATTTTTCAGGAACTGATTTTGAAAATGGTTTCAGGGTATGCCTGATTTTTAACATGGACATACTTTTCTGTTGGTAAGAAAACCAATCCTTAGACTTCACAACATTTTTTCTTCTGCTAAGCAAGAAGAGCATTCCCAAATTTTTGTATGCTATGCAGATATTACTTCAAGATCTTGGAATTGTTTATTGCTCTTTGTTATGTTGACTAAGAAAACTTTAAGAGTTTTTTTTTATCTGTGGAATTCAACAATTGGAAGATGGAATCTTTAAACAGTCAATTTCTTGGAGAATGAAATGTGATGTTTTCCAGGGATCAGTTCGAGTCACTTTAAATATTAAGTATTAGTCCACTTATGTATAAGAAATTATTTGCCCTTATGATGTAAGCTAAGAAAAAGCTCATCATTTTAGTGAAGTACATCTGGTGATTTAAAAGCTGCATATGGTGAGGACTGGCAAAGCTATGAAACAAAGACACTTGAAAAATATTGATGTGAATGCTGTGCATTTTTCCTAAAAGCACAACGCTGTTCCCAGACTGATTTCTTAAGGAGTTAAGGGCAAGATACAGTCTTGCTTAGCAAAGAAAGATCACAAACTTGGGGGTTGGGGGGAATATTGAGTTGATGGATTCAAAATGTTGTACTTCATTGTTGTAGTAAAGTAATAGGGTTATTTTGCAAACATATTCTCGAGGAAATGGTATATTTTAAAGCTAATAATATGTTTCTGTACAAGAGTAGTGGATATTGAAACCAGTGTTTCAAATCAAATCAGAGAAACTAAAGTAGGCGCAAATGTATGGTGGTGTATTTCCTAGTGTTCTGGCAAACGGCTGGCAGTATCACAACAGATTGCGGGGTATGCAGCCAGTAACAGGTAGCGGTGCCAAATAATTGACGTTTCTTTACTTCTCCCCAGATTTACATATTACATCTGATGAAATTATTTTTAGTGTTACTCATATGTTAGCATTACAAAAATCAGTGGCATATTCATCTTCTGGTGATAATGAGTCACAGACACTGTTAGTCACTTAGCATGAAGAATGGCTAACATTTTACCAGCAGCAAAAGCCAGTAGCTTGAACTGCAGAAACTTAATGAGTCAATAGAAATGGTTCTGTGAAGCAGTTGAATTGCAGTGAAATAGCTAAACTTGTTGTGATTGTGTTAGGCCCAAATTGTAGTTAAACTGTGTGCTATTAAGAAAACTTTAACAGCAGTTTAAAGTATGCATTATATATAAACATAACTGAAATTATATTTTTAATGTTTAAATTGTTACAGGTAATTTCAAAGACAATGTAGAGGCTGTTAGTTACAGTCTCACATTATTAATACGGCCCTTTTCCACATAGGTGGAAATTTATCTTTTTTACCCTATCTGATTTTTTTCACTATTTTTGGTGAAATAAAATGAGAACTCCTCAGATCTGGGCTTTGTGTTGCTGTTTTCTTTCC
>NW_009260791.1:7783202-7839395 GCF_000687185.1 Egretta garzetta
CAGAATAAAAGTATTTCACAAGGAAGATTTTATTTAATTATTTTCCTTAATTACAAAGAAAGCTTGTGGAACAAGGCAGTAGCAAAACAAGTAAAGTAAAACCTGAGGAAAATCTGTTCTACACTGAACAGATGAAATAAACCTTATTAATGCTCAGAAAGAGAAAGCATATCTTCCCCTTTGGCTGTGCCCAAAGTCACCTCTGTATATTTAGCCTTAACAGATATAGTCAGCAAAGAACTATCAATAGTTATCAGCTTATTTGACAAATAAAACCAAAAATTATAAAGGATCAGAATTTGGGGTTCTAATGTGTAAAATAAAAATTCTTTCAGTTTGTTTTCTAGATCAAGCATGTTTGTTTTAATACAGATTAAACCTTGTCCTTTCCTAAGCATGTATTCACTAGAGAAAAGGCGTATCTCTACCTTGTATTTGCTAACATGTAATAACAAGTGTAAGAAGAAATTCTAGTGAACTAAAGTCTGTGTTGATGTGAGCTAGTGAGACTGTGGTAGAATAATGTGGAAGAGTTTATTTTTACCTCCACCTGATTGCTTAAAACTACAGGCTCCTGTGTTTTTCAGGATTGTGTAACTCCAGTAAATCAAAATTAGATATACAGAGAATAGAGAAAAGTAATTTTTCTTGTAGAGATAGGGATAGGAATCTAAACTGGTGGTTTTCCGGCCTATCTTTAAAGTTTGGGCTAGCATTAAAAGCATCTTTGTAATTCACAGTGGTAAAGTGCCCTTTAACAGATCTAACAATCGTGCTAAAACTAACAGGCTGAGAGGGCAGCTCTATCTATATCAAGGTGGTTTCGTGTTGTGTGTCCTACAGATTTGGTCATTTGTTATTTCAAGGAAAAAAAAGTCAGGCGATTATTACAGTTTTGTACTGGAGTGCAGCCATGAGTAAATTAGGATGAGTATTGCTGTCAACAATCGACTGCAGTTTTTGTTGTTATTGGTTTGGAGTAATACAGACATCTCAATAAATGAAATTTTGTAAGGTTTCCAATGGCAAGACTTATGTGATTCCTACGAACTTTTTTTTTGCCTTTTAATGAAGGCAGAGGGTGTGGTAGCAGTGAAATGCCAGCACTGGAGTCATTCACTCTGTAGACTCTAGTACAGTGGGATCTTCAGTATCCTAGAGTGCTTTTCTGAGATGGAAATAGGGGTGTGTGCTGTATTTTTCAGGGAGCTATCTTGTTACAGCATAATGTTTAGAACTCTTTCTGATTTTTATGGCTGTTTTTTGTTGGGTTCCGGTGTTAGGGTTTTTTGCAATGGTAAGAATTTTAACATGCTAATGTCTTTCTGGGTGGTCTTTGTAAAATGGCAATTATGGCCTCATTGTCATGGGTATTATGGAGATTAATTAGCCTAGTCTAGTCATTTTGAGAATCTTAATGGTTGCAAAGTCCGGAAGGGAAGATTAGGTCATCTAAATTGACACCCTGTCTCTGTCATAGGCCCCTCCCTATGTTTTACCTGGTTATTGCTGCATTGAGCATCTTATTTGGTACAAGCATAACGTGTAATTAATTCTTCCAATAGGGCATCCTACCTAATTTTACCCCCTGTTTTGCTATTTAATCTGCCGCCTAGTTGCCTTTGTTCAGATTTGCTTGTCCTTTTCTATTTGAATTGGCTGGACTTCTGTATGCTGTGGTAGGCAGTCAGTGCACTTTCCTGATGGAGTTAAAAGCCAATACTGTTGTTACTATGAATGTACTTGCACACAAGTATCTTGTCAGCTCCTGATCTTCCTCCCCCCTCCAACTCTTCAATTTCCATGTTTTTCAGAAATATTCTCCATTGTTGGCTTCATCCATGCTCTTTATAGTACATTTAACTTACCTGTCACCAGTTATACACCCCAAACTTAGTTAGATGTTTCCAACATGTTGTACAGGAAGTGTGGTTTTAGTTATTTATCTTCAGAGTTGCTTTCCAGGATATGATTGCTCACTTCTTGGGTATGGCTTGGTGTATTACCTAGGCTAAGATCTGTAACTTGGTATTTGTGTGTGTTAAAACATATTTTGTTTAAATGAGCCCGTAGCCCTGAGTAGTCCAGACAGTTCTGCATAACTCATCACACTGTCTTTGCCATTATTTACTAGTCTGACTTTTTTTTTCCATTAAAGTATCAGTAGCATCATCAAGTACCCTTCGTTTTGTTCAGAGCTTTGTGTGTGAGATGAAATTTAAATGATTCTTGCAAGTACCACACACAAGATGGGTGCAGAATTTTAAGGCAGCGAGTTAATGACCTTTTGAAAGATTCCATCTTCTAATAGATTGGATCAGACCAATAAAGTAGGCGTTACAGGAATTTCAAATAGAGGTCTTTCGTTCTTGAATGACTGTCCTAGCAAAATGATTTTAAGTATTGGCCTCTTACAAAGTGGCTATGTACGAGGCATAGACATAGTAGATGGTCAGTAGTTTGGTAATGGGGAAATGGAAGTTTTCTTGTTTAAATCAGTTCTCTTTTTGAACAGCTGGAAAATTCAGCAGAGGCCAGTGAGGAGATGTGCATACTTAGGCACGCTTACAAAATCATACTTGTTTTGATTGCTTATTTCGTTTTGAAATGTTAGCAAATGTAGTGTGTACTCGAACCATTATCTGTTTGCACAATTGAGGTTGCTACTAATGGAAATGACAGGCAGAAATAGTTTCAAGTTCTTTAATTTATTCAGCTACTGTGGATCAAGTTTCTGCAAAATATTTACAAAATGCTAGTGATAGGAGAACAAACATATGTGGAATTACTACCCTGAGGCACGGCATATCTTTTATAAGATATTGAAAAATGCAAAAGGCAGCCCAACACATCCTTTGTAAATTCAAGAGCAAAGCTAACGATAATTTATTTAGAAATTACCTATCCTGCAGAAGCTGTTTCTTCTTGTGCATTTTTCTTTTGTTTCATTTTACACTACTGATATTTATTGAATGTGTAGTTGAGTACTGAGATGATGTGTTCCCTCCTGATAGTGAACTCTCAGAAGAGGGTTCAGGTGTCTGTCCATTATTTTGCTAAAAGGAAGTTTGAAAGTGTTTCTAAATGTCAAATTTGAATTCTAAACTAATTTCTTTTAATTTCTAATACATGCAGAGTTTCTGCTGGAATAGATACAGGATGGAGTTCTTAATTCTCTAGTTTTATTTTATTGGCCTGAGCTGTGATTGCAATTAAGAGTAGAGGTTCAGTTTAATGTTTTATAACAATAAAATAAATAAAAGTTCCTAAATGAGCAGTTAATTTTTAGTTGATTCTTCTTGTACCTTTAGAGATACCATGTTATATTTTAAAGTCTTATACATAAGCGGACATTTTCTGGCCTTTATTTGTTCTGTAACAGCATTGTAAGAGGACAGTGTGCAATATGTTTTGGAAATGGGTCCAGAAGGATATGTATAGGCAGTGCAGGTGTGTGGGCAGATCTCTTGTGGATGATCTTGATTGCTGTGCTGCTGGGTTTGGTTCATATGTGGAAACAATACGGTATTTCAGCAAAAGAAACAATGAGAAAGAGTCTGAGGTCTGAGATTTCCTTCTATAGGAAGAACTATAGAAAGGAAAAGAGCAATCATTAATCAAAAAGAAGTTGGAATTGCTGTTGCTTTAAGAACAAATCAGTTGTGCAGGATGTATGTTCTTTGAAACTTTAAAGCTGTGTGACACATTGTAAATATTTAACTGGTATATTTTTCCTCAGAACCAGTTACTAATGAGGTTTAAATCCAGTATATCAATTTTTAGTTACTTAAAATTATTATATATTAAATAATTATTCAATAGTCTAGGCACATACAGTGCCTTATTTTCCCACTTTTAACTGGTCTCAGCAGATGGTATGCATTACAGATCCAGCACAAGTGCTGGCAGGCAGCTGAGCTTGGTTTTCTGCCACAAGTCACATGTCTTGGACCAGTCGCCTGAGGCCGAAGGCTTTGTCACATGGCAGGGGCTCCCATCAACTGAATCCAGCGGTTACTCTGGAATTGAGTAACACACCCTAATGCTAGCAGTAGTTGTGTTAACCATTTGGGGGATGAAGTGGGGTTGTCTTTTTACCTTATTTTGGGTTTTATTTAAACAGAACAGTAGTCCTTAAACTACCATTATTGTACTGTTTTAGCTAAGGCTTTTAAGTGCATTTAAAATATGAAATGTAATTACAGAAATGAGTTTACAGTGCCTATTTTTACTCCCTTGGTATCTTTTTACACTGGCCAGCTGTAAAATCAGCTGAGTCACTTCATTTGAGTTAAAGGGCTTAGCACTGGGAGGAGCTTACTGCTGTAGCTATTTAAGAATTTTGCATCCCTGTGGATACTGCAGTATCTAAAGGGGTGAGGGGGGTGGGTGGAGGTTCAGAAGTGAGTCAGCAGATGGAGTTACACTGATTATAATGCTGTAGTAATATATTGATAAATTTCCTGTTAGCCTTTCTTGACATCTTATCAATATGATTGCCATGTTTAGAAACTGTTTTTAGGTCGGTTAAATTTTCTGCAGAGGAAGAATGTGTAGTAAAGAATTTTTGTATTGTGGTCTTTACAATCTAATAAACTCATTTGAACACTGAAAGCATGAATAATTTTTTAAATAGAAATTATACAGAATCAGCACTTTTTAATGTGATTTAGTTCTCTTCTTGATGTCAGTACAGAGAACAGAGAATGCTCTACTACCCTAATCTTAATGGAATAGAATATGAAGGGTAAATATTGATACAGAATGGTACTTATCTGAGACTTTTTAAAAACTGTTAGTTGCAAACCTGACTTCCAGTAGGATCTTCACCTGGAGTACTGCATGCAGCTCTGGAGCCCTCAGCGCAAGAAGGACATGGAACTGTTGGAGCGGGTCTAGAGGAGGGCTACTAAAACGATCCAAGGGCTGGAGCGCCACTCCTGTGAGGACAGGCTGAGAGAGTTGGGGCTGTTCAGCCTGGAGAGAAGAGAAGGCTGCAGGGAGACCTTATTGTGGCCTTTCAGTACTTAAAGGGGGCCTATAGGAAAGATGGGGAAAATCTTTTTAGTAGGGCCAGCAGTGACAAGACAAGGGGTAACGGTTTTAAACTAAACCAGGGTAGGTTTAGAATGGATATAAGGGAGAAATTCTTTACAGTGAGGGTAGTGAAACATTGGAACGGGTTGCCCAGAGAGGTAGTGGAGGCCCCATCCCTGGAAACATTCAAGACCAGGTTGGATGGGGCTCTGAGCAACCTGATCTAGTTAGCGGTGTCCCTGCTGACTGCAGGGGGTTTGGACTAGATGACCTCTAGGGGTCCCTTCCAACCCAAAACATTCTATGATTCTATGATCTTTGAAACATGGTGGGTGGAAGACTCACAAGATAGTAAGTAGCAGAAGCGCTTATCCTGGGAGTACAGGAATGAAGTTGGGTGGACATCCAGAACTGAGAGACTTAAAGCAATTAGCTGGAGCTGTAGCCTTGGTTGCAGAGTAACCCCATTAACTCCCTGAAGTCGGTCTTTCACTAAGGAGTAACACAGTAAACAGTAACACATTAATTCACTAAGTCAGTCCCTAATCACTCTTCTTGAGAGGACTCTTTTAAAGGTACTGTAGGAAGTGCCCAATGTGATGTTAATATAGCTTCTCAGAAATAAAAATCTAAAAATATTTTCTTTTAATTTTCATATTCATTAGAAGTGCCTAAATGGAAATCTGAACTTTGGAGTTACCTATTAGCTCCTGTTAGCCATTATTTTCTAATTTGAAAGAATAAAAACTATTAAAAAAATATTTTTTTTCTGTATTAATATTAACGCTACCTTTTTGTTTCACTGCAAATAGGTCATTCTGAACAGAGTGATTCTCCCCCACAACTTTGAGGCTACAGCAGCAATTTTTTTTTTCCTGTCATAATTTCTTTTTTCTGAGATATATTACTTATTAATTAATATATGGTCTAGATAAAAGCAACATGGTGAAACTGGTTTTGATATTGGGATGTTTTAAGTTTAGAAATTATGCACTTTGCTTTTTTCCCCTCAGTGAGAGTGGAGGCCTTCAGCGATTAAAGGTTTATTTGTGTTCTTTTCTCTTGGAAATCAAAAGCATCATCTGTCAGTAGGTGGAAGTGTACTAAAAGCTGAATATCAGTTGCTGTCCTGTTGTATCAGTTCATCCAGTGCTGTAGTTCTGCCCTCAGCCTCCCTGCTGTCCTGGGAAGTTTTGGCAGCCTTGTTTTTCCCATGTGGATGGTTTTCTAAAGGCGAGTTCAGTGTGCAGCCACTGTGGTACAGACGCTCCTGAAATGCTTTGCTTCACTACCTGTCAAAGTACATTTTAGTTCTAAGCATAGTCTTAGTTGGAACAGCACTAAAGTCTATATTACTGATGGGACCTAATCTTCTACGGCAAATATTTGGGACAATTTTAGGTCCCTTTGACCTGTTTTGGCCTGCCTAGGGAAGTCAGTAGAGATTTACCTCGGACTTAAGGTGTAATAATGACACATACATGATGACATGGCTTGTCTGACTCACTCTCTGGTTCCTGCTGGTACTGATGGTATTTGCTTACCTGGTGCTTCACTAAACAGAGAGGCTGGTCCTCAGGAAGTGCTTCTCTCAGGACCTGGTTGCCAGAATTGCTTCCAGGTGAGCGGTGGATTTCTCTTTCATGTGCTTCCTTTGCTTACACTTTAGTATCAAGGTGCCTTTACTCAGGATTGGATCGAGTGAAAACTCAAGGACTACTTTGAAAGCCCATTTACACAATTTTGAGGTGTAGAGATCATCCACTGAGTAAGGGCAAGACTTTCCCTTTTTCTTAGGGGTCAAGTGTCAGCGCACAGAAATCACAGTGGGGCTGTGTGACAGAAGGAGGGGTGTACTTGGGACACCTCGTATATGGATGTGACAGTGTTGCATTCTGTCTCCCATCGTGTGCTGGTATTCCCATCTACCCCTTCCTGTACCCCTTCCTTCTCTGGCACTACTCACACATGCATGTTCTTGTTCCTGAGACACGTAGAGCAGACGCTCATAGTTTCAACCACAAAAGACCCATGTAATAGCTTAGTGCGGCTTTTGGGATTAGAGGGTGATCTCTGTAAATCTGACCTGTGTACTTCTGTTTCTAACACAGTTACTCATAGGAAAGTTACCTACAGCGTAATGACTGAAGTTCTTCAAAATGCCAGCTGTACAATTTTATGCTGTAATTGTTCTAGCCGCCTGCTTGAGAAGATGATGGCTGGAGTACTGGGGATGTGTTCATATGCCCTTCTCTGCTACTACAGGCTCGACCATTGATCTAGACTGTGTGTGAATGATAGAACTGGTACTTTCTAGCAGGGACTTGAGGGTCTGCTAGGGCTCAAGCAGACTTCAGCAGGCAGAAAGAATCTGAATTTATCTGTACAGCATGTGCGTGCTTATAAACATAATCTGTTTGCATCTTTCAAGAGTTTCTGTGGAACCAACTGTTCTTTGTCTGCTGGAATACTAGTTTGTGGTTTTCACCACAAAATAAATAGTGATGTTTTAGTACAGAATATTGAAGTTTGTTTAGGTTTTTTGCTTTGTATTGAGGATGTTTTGTAAGTGTGTTAACCCCTCTGTTTAAAACTCTAGCAGTCCATGTGGTTTGTCTAGTTGTGTAGTAAATTTGTTTTCCCTTTATTCAGCTGCTGCTCTTCATTCTACCAAATCTTCCAATGTCTGAATCAAATATTTTTGCAAATGATGTATCTTTAATTGTTACAGAACCAAGGTCAGAGTTCTTTTGTGACCTTCAGTAAGGGTAGCTGTTTGCGTGTAGGTTGTACATCTTCCTCTTGTTCTGAATATAGTGCTCCAAGGAAAGCAAAGTAGAGCACCATTCTTACCTGGTTGTTTTGCACGCATGTTCAGAGCAGCAATTTAGGTAGCAGTTGTGGGCATAACAGCAGCAGTGCAATTCATTCTTTTGATAGCTTTTGGCGAAGCTCAAATAAAAAAAAATGTCTTCCCTAGAATCTCTGTATTAAAATAGCAGAAAATGCTGGTGGTGGGTTAACTGATAGTAAACTGGTAGTAACATGCTTTAAAAAGCTGTGAGGAAGTAGAATAAGAATCCAATGTAATGATGCGATACGCTAAACAGTAAATTCCAGTTGTCAAAACTGCTGAGATATCAAGATAAGAAGTAATAATGTGGGATGATTAGTTTGCATTCTCTTGTCTGTATCTGTCCTATGGTACAGTTATGCTTTATGTTTCCCAGGATGGAATCTGTTGGTTTGCTTTGGTAGTGCAAGGAGATCCTCATCTGTGACAAGAGCCCTCAGATGCTACAGTATATACAAATATTAATGACTTGTTTGTTGCAGGTAACAGATTAGGAGAAGGAGGTGCTAAGCATTATTAGGAACTTTTCTGGACAGGAGAAGACAATGCAGTGAGAAGTTCAGAGCTAGTCATGAGTGAGGCTTGGTCTTGATCTACTGTATGCAATGATCACAAGACTGCAGTAAGTTAAGGTGGGAAGGCGGCAGTATTTTAAACTTGCAGGGTATGTGTGTGTATGCATTCCTGCCCACTTGCTTATGTGATATTAATGAAGGGCAGTCAATTACATTTGTCCACAAGAAGCTCCTTCTACTGGCTTGTTTCACTTAGTTCAGCACAGAAATTTACCATCTTATTCATCAAAATCTGCACAATTGGAATACTGTTTAAATTCTAGGAAATAATTTACATATACTAATATGTTTTTTGTCTTGTCTCAAACTCTTCACACCCACAGAGTGAAAGACTATCTGAAGAGGCTTGGGCACAGCTTCTTGAAGATGTATTTCAGAATTGCATACAAATATAACTTGATAATTGTGTTTTCATAGAATCGTAGAAGGTCTGTAGCTGACTAGAAAAGCTGTTATGCATGAGTAGTGAAGAACCTTGTGTACTTGGCTAGCATAGTAAATATTTTTTTTGGCTGGTAATATCATTGCAAGTTCAGAATATTAAAGAACTATGTTGCTTAGAACAAAGAATAGCAATACATTGGCCTGAAATAGTATTAGAGAGCAGTGGACAAGATAGCGTAGAGGACCTATCTAGGCAAATCGGCTTATGGTGGACTGCATGGGCCAAATGTGTGTCTTGTACCTGAGAATACAACTGACGACTTGACTTTCTTTTTAAAGTCAGTGTTGCTATCATCCTTTGGGGCTTGAAAAAACAGGTTGGATCTCTTGCCAGCTGTGACCTCTCTGGAAGAAGTAGTAGCCATATATAATAGATTGTCAAGGCAATGTTCATAAAACAGTAATAAAAATACTTTTTGACAGTCTCACTGGCAGAGACTCAGGGCTGTTAGAATCCAAGTCTGTCTGTTTTGCTTTCCTCAGAAATACTTAAGTCTTTTGCATGCATTTTATTGCCTGGTATGACTTTAGGGATAGTAACTTAATTTGTATTACTGTGTAGAACTTGAAGCAAATTGAGTTGAGAGAGACATGAGGAGGAAGAAGATGACGTGATGATAGATATTGTGCGCTAAAATAATAATAAGAAACTCTCACTTGCTGTTTTAGAGACCAAGACAAAAATTCTGGTTTGATTTTTTTTTTTTTTTTTTTGCCATGTTCTTGATAACTGTCTGAGAAAAATGAAGTTTACACTTCTAGTACTTCTAAATTAATATGAGCTGTAATAACGATCGTGCTTTATATTATCTTTATATGCATCATTATATGACTGTGCTTCTTCATAAACCATCTTGGTTTTCACCTTTTTTACTGTGCATTTTTCTGTTACACATTGGTTATATGATTTGTCAGATTAGTTTATAGTTGGTCTAGAGCATTCAATTAGAAAGCTAGACTTTTTTCATTGTTAGGTAACAGGCAAGTGTTTAAAACTATTTAATGAGTTCTGCATTGAAATATGAATTAACTTTTTAAAAGAAAATATATTAAAGGTAATATGCATCACAAATGTTTAGTTTGCAGTAAATTTCTGTGTAGTGGAGTGGATAGTGCATGAAATTTAATGCCAAAAAGCTGGTGTGTTTAGTTCTGTTTTACTTTGAAGCCTGTGGTTTTGTGTGTGGTGATTCTTGATTTGCTGCAGGAAGAAGGCAAAACAGAACTGATTCCTTAGCACTAAAATTAAAGCTTCAGGGTTGCTTTTTTCCCTTCTTTTTTTCCTCTTCAGTCTTCATTATTGTCCATAATAAACCTTTATAAAATGTTTCTGCTGCCTCTTCTACATGGTGTAGTCTAGCTCTCAACTTCCTGTTCGCTAGCAATATCCAACACAACTAAAAAAACCCAACAAAACCAAAACTAAAAACCAAAACTGAACTGTTAAAAGAAAAGTGTCAAGTACGTAGAGCTCAGAGGTTGAAGTAGATTGAAAGAATTTTCTGTGAAAGCTCTTGTTAAAATTAGATCAGTTGCTATTTTCAGAAAGGACAAATAATATATATGGGTTGGTTTTTTTTTTCAGAACAAGTGAAGTTCTTATTATTGCTGCTTTTATAGGAATTCGATGTGCATTACCGTAATCCACAAAATTAGTTGAAGTCTGTGTACCTTTTTATTTTGAGAACCAAGTAATTCCTGCAGGTTAAGTGTATGACAGACCTGCAGTTTCTTCCTGAAACCTTATGATGGTTTCCTTATTGGAAGACTGGAAATCATTCCTCTAAGTCAAAAAACAAATCCTCTGACAACAAGTGGAACTTGTTATTTGCCTCCTAATTGAAAAAGTATGGTCTCTGACTAATGTAGCTAGAGGTTCTGGCAAAAAGACATTTTAAAAAAACCTAAACCCTTAAGTTTTTGCCAGTGAGCTGTGTTCTTCTAAGAAGAGTGTTGCTGATACAGTGTACAGGCATTTGTGTGCTGGCAAGGAATTTGTTATAAATGATTGGCTCTTAGTAACTTTGTGGTTTTGCTATATCTGCTGGGTAATTGGCTCTCATGGACAGGTGTTTTAAGGACAGGAACAGATTTCTTCCAAATTTTTAGATTTCCATTTTCAAAAAATGCATTCAAGTTCCATTCGTGCTGTCTTTTAATAAACTGTTAAAACAGAAAAAAAAAATGTAAATTTTAGATTTCCGAAGTATTGCTTTTAATTCCCTGCAAAAATGTAGAGGTTTTTTTTTCTGCTGCTGTCTTTGGAAAGCTAAGAAAAATGGCTTCCTGCTGCTTGCTAGTATTACAATGGAGACAGTGGAGCTCCTTACCTTCCACTTGGTTATACGTGTGTGGTTTTGTTTTGTTTGGGTTTTTGGTGGGTTTTTTTAAGATTTGTGTTTATTGATAAATTTTTTTTTCTTGCAGTATAATGTTTGAAGAGCACTGTTCATAGCAGTGTTTTAGTTATCTGTCTGGTGTTGCATAAAGCACAGTATGAAAGATCCAAAACACTGTAACAGGGAGCACTGTCTGCTTTGAATTTTATGTACTGAAATGCTTCTTCTGTCATTGTATGGTAGGCATCTGAGTACAAATGTCAGACTTTTTTTCCCCAGTCGATAATGTCTTTAAAATGCAAAGCTACTGTGTAAACTCTTCTTAAGATATGGAGTTAAATAGCAATTTTCTTAAGAACAACAGACGGTAGAGGCTGGATAGGCTAATATAAATATTAAACATGCAATTGAGCTTTATTGAAGCTTCGCTTATTAATTTACGTCATCAAGGATCACTGGGTAATATATTTATTTGTCAGGCAGTATTTAATTACTTTGTAGAGCATGGCCAGATCTTCAAGGAAACTATTAGCATTTTGCTGTCCCAGGATTTGGTGCCTTTGTATGAGTCACTGTGCATACCAGATGGGACACTGAATGACCTCTGGGTTAGTCTTCAGAATGATTCATCAAGTGCTTCACCTGTCTTCCAGACCAAAAAGCAAGCTATTATGTTTGTTTTTTCTCTTCTGGATTTAGAAAAGTTTTAGGCCTTCTTCTGCAGACCAAAACCCTAGTTTAAAAAAAAAAAAAAAAGGTACCATATTTGCCTCCTGTAGGTTTAGTCTGATCTGCATCTAGGGACAAGGTATCCAATTATTTCGACAACTGTCACAGCATATATCCCCTTCACTTAATTCCTCACCACCACCTTGGAAGACTTCTACCACTGCAATGAACAATCATTATGTTATTTTCTGCTAAATAAGTATGCTCTTGGAAGATAAGTTGTCTTGGAGTGTAGCTTCATGTCTTAGAACTTTTGATCCAAGTCTGTCTTAACCACAGCTGCCACAATACTGAAAAGCAGTATTACGACCATCCATTTTGGTTTGTATCCTATTACGTCAGAGGGAGAGAAGAAAGACTGTTGCACCTCACTTACTTTGATTTGAAGTGGTGGAGATGTTCTTGACTGTCATTGCTTATGGAACTGAAGCTAACAATAAAGAGGAGAGCCAGAGGCTACTGAAGCATGGATATGAAGAGAAAATGCAATGGAAGCAAGCTAAATGAATTAAATATGTTCTCAGTGTGGTTAGGGAAAAAGAATGGGGGGGGGGAGAGGGGGAAGAAGCTGAAGCAGGATTAAAAGACAAGTGAAAATGTTTGTTTATAACATAGGGAAGAAGGATCACTGAGATAATTAAATTGTGTAGCAAACCTAAAATCTTTAGTCTTTATATTGAACATAATATTTCATGGTTAAGTAGGTATCTATCATCATAAACCTTGAAGCTCTGTTAAGAAAAAATGCATTATGCTGGTGATGTGAGTTTAATTCCTAAAATAAGTTCTAAAGAGGATGAATTTTTCCCTGTACGATTGTAAAATTTCAAGAGCAGTTTTTTCTGCAGGGTACCTTCCCTAGTGCATCATCTTTTCAGATTACTTATTTGAATTTTGGGGTGTGTATGAGATGCCCACATCCTAGTGTTCTAAATTAATGTTCTGAACCAACTATAAACTAATCGAGCAAATCATGTCAGCATGAAAAGCATTAATCTGTTAATGTGAAAATGTATAAAATTACTTAATGTAGAAAAACTTGCACAACTTAATAATGTGGTGATGTGTCTTTTTTTCCTGCAGATGCCCTCCTCGAACTTTTTTACCAGCACTCTGCAAAATTTTTCTTGATGAAAGTGCTCCAGACAATGTATTAGAAGTAACAGCTCGTGCCATAACGTATTATCTGGATGTATCAGCCGAGTGCACCCGTAGGATTGTGGGAGTAGATGGAGCTATCAAGGCACTTTGTAATCGTTTAGTAGTTGTTGAACTTAACAACAGAACGAGCAGAGATTTGGCTGAGCAGTGTGTGAAGGTATGTGTACTGAAGAACGTCTGCCTTTAAGAAGGAGCTGGAAAATTTCCTGTTTCTGAAAAGCTTCCTCATGTTCTAATCCTATTTATTAAAATGTCTGGTGCTCTTCAAAGCTGCGATTCCCTTAAAAAAGTATAGAAAAAGAAACAAAAAATACTAGAAGGAAGTTTTCCTGTTTATCTCATGTGACTGGAATGCTAAGGGCTAATTTTATGCTAAAAAGGGAATGAAGAATTACTCCAGATACAGATAAATTACCTGCTGTAAAAAAAATCTTATGCTGTCTCTTCAGTAGCACTAGACACAGCTCCTCCGCACCCTTGTGAAGTTTTCAGAAAAATTTACAAGACCTTTAAAATCTCTTGTTTAAAGCATAATTCACGGCCATGTGATAGCATACAGTTTGAGTCCCTGATTACCATGGCATCAGACTTTATGCATGTATTTTTTATTTACTAGTTCTAGTCTACTCCAAAGTAATACACTTAAGTGTTGGAGTAGCAGTACTCTGGGAAGTTTCAGAGCTCTCCATTGTGTGTTATCCAAAGACTTCATTCTCCCAGGAAAAGATGCGATTATCTAGCTGTCTTTCATGATCACCTGTTATGACTATTGGGTGATATTCTTCTACTTGCTCCTGTTATTTTTGAAGAAGAATGCAACTACTAGAGTACTGGTGGCTTTGGCCCCTTCTGGGTGTTGAGGAAGAGAGGGTTTTTTCTGTTCTGTTGTTTAATTTTCTTAACCAGTTCTGTAGATGGGTATAAGCAAACAACTGACTTTTTATGTGTACTTCGTTCTAATTAAATTTCATTTTGTCATAGGTATTAGAACTAATCTGTACGCGTGAGTCGGGAGCTGTATTTGAAGCTGGAGGGTTGAATTGTGTTCTGACATTCATTCGTGACAGTGGACACCTTGTTCATAAAGATACTTTGCATTCAGCTATGGCTGTAGTATCCAGACTCTGTGGCAAAATGGAGCCTCAAGATTCTTCATTAGAAATCTGTGTGGAATCACTGTCCAGTTTATTAAAACATGAAGACCATCAGGTAATGTAATAGTTGGCTCAATATGCTGTGAATTTAACTTCGACTATGTTTAATAAATGAATGGCTAGGTATTTTTATATAGCCTATACAACTGTATGTTTACATAGTAGTTGTTATATCTGGATATTATGATAGTTTCCTTTACAGTTGTGATGACAAGAAGATAAAAACACTGCTTAGTGTTTGACTTCAAGCACTATTGTGTGAATATGATCTTATTTAACCTCTGAAAACTTTATTGAAAAATATCCTGTAACTTTTTTCAGTGCATTTTGAGATACTTTCTGAAGTCATTACTGTTCTATGTCTGCACCTCAGTCACTATTAAATTGAGCACAAATAAGAGGCAAAAATCAATTTGGTTTGTTTTTCTTTTGCCAAGCTGAAAGAGGTAATAAGAACATCCACAATCAATGCTAAAATATTACATGGGAAGCCAGCTTGAATGGTACTAGTATAGATGCAGCACCGCTTCTTTATTGCAGTTTTATTAACTTAAGATGAACTAGTCCTTTCCATGTATAAAATGAATCCTAGAGGACTTATCTTCCTACTAGTAGAATCCTTTTGTGTATGTCATACTAATCCTTTGCAATAGCTATTTAGCCAAATTGTTGCTGTACCCTGGCCAGGCTTCTTGTCTGTAGCATTCTCAGTCCCCATTTTGCCCCCACCTCTGTCCTCATTCCTTTCCCCGCCCCCAGTCTGATTTATTAAGCACATCATAGTTGGGAGACTAAATATTTTTGCCTGTGAGTGATTTATTTTTTTTTTATATAATTTTAGATCTTTTTGAAAGACCCAGTTGGCAGGATACTGTCACACTAGCCATTTCAGAACAAGCTACCATGTTTCATAGACATTATGTAACTTTATTAACGCTCTGATCATCTCAGGCAAGCTAATCCTGAAATTTAGACCCTAAGTTTGTAGTATTTTAACTGTTCCCAATTTATAGTGTGTTTGAAAGAAAGCAATCACTGGGGCTGTTGGAGATCTGAATGTGAGTTCAAATTAACTTAATCTTTTAGCAGTTAAGCTTTAAGATAAGTGTGCTTAAGACTGGAGTAACCCAGATGATAAGTAAATCTGTACCTGTATCCTTGAGAAATGTGTTTTGTGTGAAACAAGCCTCAAGATTCACAATGAATGTTGATGTGTGTTATGGATTTGCCCAGTAACTTCCTCTGTAAAGTTTTGTTGTTCCTGTACTCCATCCTTTTACACTATTGGATCTGGTCAGATTTGTGTGGGCTGCTAGTTAGTGACATGACTTGAGGGAAGAGTTCAGACTGGATGAATGCGGTCCCAAGAACAGCTTATCTATAAGTTTGGTTTTTTAACCTTTCTGCTAAACTTGCAGTTTGTGAGAAGAAATGTAAATACCTTCCACAGTACTCTCTTGCTTTGTAAACTGATGCCACTAGTGCTGTGTGTTTAAATAAGCTGAACCTTTTGTGTATTTCTGAAAGAGCTGTTCTGGTAAAAATCCATAAAGTATATATGGATTACATAAATATTCGCAGAATTGTTTAGCCATTGTGCTGTCAAAGAACTAGAGCAAAATGCCAGGGACATGAGTAGTGACCATTACAACTTAAAGAAAAAAATTCCTTGCAAAAGAGTACTGATAAATCAGAATGCATGGCACGCAGGGATCGTGCCAGAAGTTTAACATGCTTTGCATTTCTTCAGGAGAAACTTTGCTTTTAAAGTCTTTGCAAACTTAATGGAGATGTAAGGTTTTAACTTCAGGAAGTCTGGCTAATGCTCTAATCTTGTTCGCTGTGTTGATGAGTTAACTGTATTTAAGGCCTTGGTATGTGACAGCTGACAATCATTTTGAAAATGGGCTGTGCTAGAAGTTGATGACGTTTTAGGTAATGAGAACTGTAAAGAATAGTATTGGTGGGGGGGATTGTGGGGTTTTGGTTTGGGTTTTTTTTAGTATTTCTTGACACCAGTCTGGTTTGCTCTTGCACATCTATGAAGGTAAATGTGCTCATCTTGATACACCTATGCAAATCTCCTGATCTGAAAGATGGAGACGCTTTTAGTGCATAGATGAGAGAGAGATTAAAGGCAAAACCTCCCTTTCTTTTTAACACTGACATGAAAAGAAGTTGGATCCTTTCCTGGGCAGTTGGCCAGCAGTATTTTTTTGCTGGATTGTTAAGAGGATCATCAGTAAGCCTTGTTTCCACAGTGTCACTGGGGTTTTTTTTTGGTGGTGGTGATTTTCTTGGTTTTTTGTTTTCATGATGTTTGTTTGGTTTTTTTTTTTTCTTTAGCAACAAAACTAAATTTGGGAGTTCGCATTTTATTGTCACAAAAATACTTGCATATCTGTGGGTTAGGTGCTCAGTAGACAGTCTGGGTTATCTTAAGGGTAAAATCTGCTTTTCTTAGTTTGTCGTATTTTTAGGCTTGGTCCAACTGAAAAACTTCTTTTACTTATGAGAGTATGTAAACCTTTAAATACAGCTATTAACTATCAAACTTCACTGTCAGTTTAATACTTGGGAGATCTGAGTTGGTACCTCAGCTAATGGCTTGTTTGATAGCATTTCTTTTAATAGAAAGCACCAAATTAATATAACATATTGTAATATTAGCATAATATTTATTATAAATATAAAATTAGAATCATAGAATCATAGAATGTTTAGGGTTGGAAGGGACCACTAGTGGTCATCTAGTCCAACCCCCCTGCAGTGAGCAGGGACACTGCTGACTAGATCAGATTGCTCAGAGCCCCATCCAACCTGGCCTTGAATGTTTCCAGGGATGGGGCCTCCACTACCTCTCTGGGCAACCTGTTCCAGTGTTTTACCACCCTCATTGTAAAAAATTTCTTCCTTACCTCTAGCCTGAACCTACCCTGTTCTAGTTTAAAACCATTTCCCCTTGTCCTAACACAGCTGGCCCTATGAAAAAGACGTTCCCCATCTTTCCTATAGGCCCCCTTTAGGTACTGGAAGGCTGCAATCAGGTCTCCCCGTACCCTCCTTTTCTCCAGTAGTGGTCATCTAGTCCAACCCCCCTGCAGTGAGCAGGGACACTGCTAACTAGATCAGATTGCTCAGAGCCCCATCCAACCTGGCCTTGAATGTTTCCAGGGATGGGGCCTCCACTACCTCTCTGGGCAACCTGTTCCAGTGTTTTACCACCCTCATTGTAAAAAATTTCTTCCTTACCTCTAGCCTGAACCTACCCTGTTCTAGTTTAAAACCATTTCCCCTTGTCCTAACACAGCTGGCCCTATGAAAAAGACGTTCCCCATCTTTCCTATAGGCCCCCTTTAGGTACTGGAAGGCCGCAATCAGGTCTCCCCGTAGCCTCCTTTTCTCCAGGCTGAACAAGCCCAACTCTCTCAGCCTGTCCTCATAGGAGAGGTGCTCCAGCCCTCGGATCATTTTTGTAGCCCTCCTCTGGACCCGTTCCAACAGTTCCATGTCCTTCTTGTGCTGAGGGCTCCAGAGCTGGACGCAGTACTCCAGGTGAGGTCTCACCAGAGCTGAGTAGAGGGGCAGAATCACCTCCCTCGACCTGCTAGCCACACTCCTCCTGATGCAGCCCAGAGTACGGTTGGCCTTCTGGGCTGCCAGCGCACATTGCCGGCTCATGTCTAGCTTTTCATCCATCAGTACCCCCAGGTCCCTCTCGGCAGGGCTGCTCTCAATCCTTTCTTCCCCCAGCCTGTATTGATACCGGGGGTTACCCCAACCCAGGTGCAGGACCTTGCACTTGGCCTTGTTGAACCTCATGAGAATATATTCTATAAATATAGAAGACAAAACTGCAAATAATTCTTTTAATTGTCTTCATGGATCCTTGAGGAACAAATTTGAAATTCAGTAAATGTGTGAAAGTTAGGAAGTAAAACCTCATAATGCATTTTCTTAGTGGTTTTGGGTTTTTTGGGTTTTTTTGCTTAGTTTTATTATCAGAAAGCTGCTTTAACAGTTTCTGACATCAGAACAACCAGAAGGTTAAGCACTCCATATTTCAATACCAAGCTGTGGGTTGGTTTTGTTTTTTCCAAACTGTTTCCCAAATGTGCTTCCAACATCTATTAATTTGGCAATTTGATTATTAAACGCATTTTCCTAGATTGGTTTGGGGTTTTGCTCATATAGTTACGGAGACACTCACAATGCTGAACTTTAGACAAAAATAGTTTCCTTAATTTCTGTATATCATCAATGGAGGGAAAGGGGAGAAAAACCCCAAGAACAGTACAGTCCTTCAGTGAGCAGTTCAGAGCACTGCTAGGTTCTGACTCAGAGTTTCTGGCTTAAAAAGCCTGTCTCCTCTGTTTGTTGACTTTGAAGGGAACCTGAGGAAATCAGCTGCTTCTGTGTCCCCTGTATTCTTGTCAATATCCCCTTAGCATCCGCCCATCTTAAGTAACAGATTTTTCATCTTTTCTCTTGCACTTCTTTCTTAGGTTTCAGATGGAGCTCTGAGATGCTTTGCTTCATTAGCTGATAGATTCACACGGCGTGGAGTGGACCCAGCTCCATTAGCTAAGCATGGATTAACTGAGGAGTTGTTATCTCGCATGGCAGCTGCCGGTGGGACAACATTAGGACCATCTTCAGCTTGCAAACCTGGACGGAGTAGTACTGGAGCACCATCCACAGCTGCAGATTCTAAATTAAGTAATCAGGTGTCAACTATTGTGAGCCTGTTGTCAACCCTGTGTAGAGGCTCTCCAGTAGTAACACATGTAAGAAATCCTTTTACGCTACAGCTTTTTCTTCTTACCGGGTTTTTCCCTTCATGTGTTTTAGTATATGCAAGATTTGTTTTGCTATTTTGTACATAGATTTATAGATTGTATTTTTATATATATATACACGCACACATACCCATAGGTTATTTATAAAGAGGGGAAAAAAGGAAACATTTCATATGGAAATGAAACCCAGTTCTGATAGTATTTTCTAAAGCCCTGTATATTTTTTATTGTTCAGACTTTTAATTATTTCCAGGATCTCCTAAGATCTGAACTTCCAGATTCTATAGAAAGTGCGTTGCAGGGTGATGAGAGATGTGTACTGGATACCATGCGGTTAGTAGATCTTCTTTTGGTGCTACTGTTCGAAGGGAGAAAAGCCCTGCCAAAATCCAGTGCTGGATCTACAGGCAGAATCCCAGGATTGCGAAGACTGGATAGTTCTGGGGAACGTTCTCATCGGCAGCTGATAGATTGCATCCGCAGTAAGGATACCGATGCACTAATAGATGCTATTGACACAGGAGGTAAGCAAAACTACTCTGAAAAAGAGAATTTTATGGTCTATGGTGTTATAACAAATACTTAGGTAGTACCTTGAAATTCTTTATATACAAGTTCACTGATTTTATTAAATACACAACAGGTCTTGTTAGTAATAATTTCTATGCTACTTTTTTTTTTTATTGCAATTAAGAGCATAAATACTTCCCTAGAATTACTGAGGATGCTGAATTTATTTTTTTTTTTAAGACCTACCATTTATTTAAAAAACACTGATGAAGTTAGATTTATAGTTCTGAGAGTTTTAATTATTTTATTTAACTCTCTTTCAGCTTTTGAAGTAAATTTTATGGATGATGTAGGACAAACTCTTTTAAACTGGGCCTCAGCTTTTGGAACTCAGGAAATGGTAAATTAGTTTTACAGAATCTTAAAAATTTAGGTTATTTATGTAAAGAAAGAGATAAAAAAAACTAGTTTCCTTTTTCTTGTTTAACAGGTAGAATTTCTCTGTGAAAGGGGTGCTGATGTTAACAGAGGTCAGAGGTCATCCTCATTACATTACGCAGCGTGTTTTGGAAGACCTCAGGTAGCAAAGGTACGATTTAAACTGACACTGTTAAAGCCTTATGTAACTGACTCTGTCCCTTGTTCTGTATAAAATGCCTTTGATGCAATATGTTTAACATCTGCACCATCAAATATTTACATACTCTTTACAGTGTTTACCAAAAACCAATTTTTTTTGTTATGTTAGGGCAGTAATATGAATAAAAGTGCTTTTATATTAGCTCTACAGATATAAAAGGCACGTAATGTTCTAATTGCTTATAAGAATGGGAAAAGTGTAGGAAAGATGTATGAAAAACATGTTTACTACTTTGGAAGAAGGAATAATGTTTTCTTCATATTTAAAAAATATTTGTTCTCAGACTCTCTTACGACATGGTGCAAACCCTGATTTGAGAGATGAAGATGGCAAAACTCCTTTAGACAAAGCTCGCGAAAGGGGACACAGTGAAGTAGTAGCTATTCTTCAGTCTCCAGGTAAGCGCAGTTTTTAATTCTATACCCTTGCTAGTAGAAATGCTTATATATGTTAAGTAATTCAATTTTAGACTTTTACTCTATTGAGATTTGTTTGGAAAAAAAAATAGTATTTTGTGGCCAACTTTCCTTAACCTGCAAGTACATATAGAAACCTTAACATTTTAGGTGTTTACCAAAGAAACTGCTGACGGGGCATGAGCAGTGGCAGTGGTCCTGCTCTTTAGCTATGGCATGGGGCTAGACTGGGATTTTGCTGTGGGTTCAGAGGCTGTCAGCCTTGGTAGTTCTCTGGCATCCTTTCTTTCTACATGGGAACAGCACTTTACTTGTTTGTGAGGCCTTTGTAGTGTTGGAGCCACAGGTTGTTATGTGTTCATATTTAGTTCACTTTAAGGACTTCGAGCTTCTCCTATGAGTGCTCTTTGGTGGTACTTGTTATCAAATAGTTTTCTGCAAGAAGTCTTGCACATGAAAATTCTTTTATATTCTTAGGAATGCATATTCCTGTTCAGGTAGTTGGATGTTAATAAAGGAAACTCTTACATTTATTTGAAGGGGTTTTTTGGTTGGTTGGTTGGTTTTTGCCATTGAACATTTTTGGAGAAAAAATATTTTCTAGGGGATTGGATGTGTCCTGTTAACAAAGGAGATGAGAAGAAAAAGAAAGATGCGAACAAGGATGAGGAAGAATGTAATGAACCCAAAGGAGATCCAGAAATGGCACCCATATACTTGAAAAGATTATTGCCTGTGTTTGCACAAACATTTCAACAAACTATGTTGCCTTCAATAAGGTAATAGACATGATAGACAATTTCCCTGCGTATTTTGAATTCTTTAATATAGTCTGTTGAAAAAGCCAAGGTTGATTTTTTTTTTTCGGTAAAAATTATAACATCTAGAAGTTTAAATAGTGCAAGTGACATGTAAAAATATTTCTGTTTGAATAGAAGTGGTGGTTTGAAAAGTCTAAGTTTTACTTGGTATCTTAAGTAGCATTTTTTTCCTTTCTGGGGAGGTGGTACCTTGGAAAAAATATGGTTAGTCAGAAGTAGGAAAGAGAAGCATACTTTTGACTGTAGTAGTCTGATGAAAGAACACTATGTTCATATAGGACGTTGTATAGACTGTGTATATGGTAATGAAAGGACTGATTTAGGAGAGGAAAACTAATGAAGTGATATCAAGATATATTCATTGGAAAATTTAGGACGACTGGAAAAAGCTGGTTTAGAAGACTTTAGGAGGCTTCTTAACAGCTTAAATGTTAATCAACTGGAGAAGATCTCTCTTACTGAGAGAGTTAAAAGAATGTAATCTAATTCAATACTTAAAAAGGAAGCTGTGAGTGCCATAATGTTTGTGATAAATTGCTCTGACCATAACCTCTTGGCCTTTTACACTACAAATATGACATTTGCCTAATGTCTTTATTTGTGTTCCCGGTGTTTATGCGTACTTTGAGGGGTGAAAATACAAAATAAGAAGGGACTCTAGTGCAGAGATCTTCCACGTGACATGATGATAGGAAGCTTAAATTAGGTCATTTTAAATGAAGAAAAATAAGAAATTATGTTAACAATCTGTACATGATTAACTGTTGTTGCAGATTGTGGAAAGAAGTGGTTGGCGCTCTGTATTTTAAAGCTTCCTTATGAATTGGTGTTGTGGTTTAACCACACGGCTGCTCGCTCACTCCCCCCCCCCTCAGTGGGATGGGGGAGAGAACTGGGGGGGGGAGGAAAGTAAGACCCGTGGGTTGAGATAGAGACAGTTTAATAAGAGAAAAGAATAACACTAGTAACAATTATAATGGTAAGAGAATATACAGAATATACAAAACAAGTGATGCACAATGCAATTGCTCACTACCCGCTGACCGATGCCCAGCCTGTCCCGAGCAGCCATCACTCTCCGAGCTGCAATCACTCTCCCCACGACCGACCAACTAACTCCCCCCCCACCCCCCACCCCGAGCATGACGTTATATGGTATGGATTAGCTCTTTGGACAGTTTGGGTTAGCTCTCCTAGCTGTGCTCCCTCCCAGCTTGTTATGCACCTGGCCGAGCAGGAGAAGCTCAAAAAGTCCTTGAGTAGCCTAAGCACTACTTAGCAACAACTAAAAACATCAGTGTGTTATCAACATTCTTGTAATACTAAATCCAAAACACAGCACTATGCTGGCTACTATGAAGAAAATTAACTCTATCCCAGCTGAAACCAAGACAATCGGGTACATCATATTTTTAAAAGTCAGTAAAATAAAAGTTCAGGTTTAACCATACAGAAGTGATTGGCTTCAAAATTATAGTTCTTAATGTAGAAAGCTCCATGATCTAATAGTAATTTTAGACTTTAAAACTCTAGGGATGTCACCAAAACATGGGAGGTATGTGACAGAAACAGGAGGCTGGATACTTTGGAGGAAGATGAAGTGTACAGAAGTGAATTGCTATCACTAAGAGTGACTAAAGACAGAATATAAATAGGTTTACCTAGAGAAGGGTTGGGAGAGAAAAATATATTAGGATCATAGAGCTGTAGAATCAGAAAAGATCAGTAGATGAATTATTCTTAGAGATAATGTAGGACTTACTAAGAATAACCAGTTTTGGTTCCAATAACTGGAACTGAAACTCATTTAAAAATCTTTCTTGTTTTGAAGGCATGCATAAATGTAGTGCAAAAGCAGTTTTATCTTGAACCTTTTTGTTGCTTTGATTACTGCTTTCTTTATCTTTGTAAGATTTTTGTTTTCTTATGATCTTTTTTAAAGGAAAGCAAGTCTTGCCCTCATTAGAAAAATGATACATTTTTGTTCTGAGGCACTACTGAAAGAGGTTTGTGACTCTGATGCTGGCCACAATCTGCCTACGATACTGGTTGAGATAACAGCTACAGTTCTTGATCAAGAGGTAGGAAGAAAGAAAATTTGTCCTTTTATGAAACCAGTGCCAAAAAAAAAAAAAAGGAGGGGAGGGATAGGCTTATTGATTCCACTTACTTATTAATAACTAACCCTCAAGGGTTCATAGCATCCGTGACTGTGTGTGAAATTCAACATGTAAAGATATTTTTAAGTAAAGAGATGTCCTTTATTATTTCCTTTCCATCCCAATGTATTGCAGGATGATGATGATGGCCATTTGCTAGCCTTGCAAATCATAAGGGATTTGGTGGATAAAGGTGGTGATCTTTTTCTAGACCAACTGGCTAGACTTGGTGTAATCAGTAAAGTGTCAACTTTGGCGGGGCCGTCATCTGATGATGAAAATGAAGAGGAGTCTAAACCTGAGAAAGTAAGTACAGAAAGCTCTACTTGTTCCTGTAAAACCAACGCTTTTAGTACAATTTTCACTGTTATAAAAATGTCCAGGGGAAGGTAGGTAGATAGGTTATTAAATTAATGCTTATTGTACACCACTTACTTAATTGGTTTTGTTATTGTTTTCTGTAACTTCATTTTCTGTTAGCACGTTTTCTGTCTGCTGGGTTTTCCTGGTCATACTTACTTGTGGTCGAGTTGATTGACACTTGTTTTTGTCTGGTGTCTTGAAAATGACTGCTAAATGAAATTAATTCTTTCTGAACAGAGTGCATCTCTTTCAATGTACGTGCATCAAATAATTGCAGATGTTTTAAACGTTGTTATGGAATATATTGAAAATACAAAAAAAAAGAAAATAATCTTCTACATAATGAAAACCTTAAGTGCATATTGAAGTTATTTACCAATTTCCAACAGTCCTATTATTGACCACTCAGATGAACTGAATGGATAACAGACTGTTTCTGTTATCCATTCAGTTAAGATTTATAGTTAAGCCTCAAGTGTATAGGGTTGTTTTGGGGGTTGGGGATTTTTTTAGTGTTTAGATACTAAAAAGCTACCTGGACATGGTCCTGGGCAGCTGGCTCTAGGTGGCCCTGCCTGAGCAGGGGTTTGGACTAGATGGCCTCCAGGGGGCCCCTCCAACCTCAACCATTTTGTGATTTTTTTTTTCTCACAATACAAGTTTTGAACAGAGGTGGATGTCCTAGTCAGTGTGCTGTTGTTATTGTTGAGTAGATAAATCTGTATCTGAAAAGAAACTTCTTAAGTATCTTTCTCTATTAAAGCATACTTTTAAAGATACATTTTACAGACAGAAGGAGTATAGTTCTTACACTTTGGGTTTGAGTAATTCTTTTTCTCCTCAAGCCTTTTTAAAATGTCTGTGTTTTGTGTGTTGTTTTTTTTGTTGTTTTTTTTTTCTTTTTTTTAATGTGTTTGGGTTTCTTGTTTTATTACAATTTCATTACAGGAGGATGAACCACAGGAGGATGCCAAAGAACTGCAACAGGGTAAACCATATCACTGGAGAGACTGGTCGATCATTAGGGGAAGGGACTGCCTGTATATCTGGAGTGATGCTGCAGCCCTGGAGTTATCTAACGGTAGTAATGGATGGTTCAGATTTATCTTGGATGGAAAACTGGCCACAATGTATTCCAGTGGCAGCCCTGAAGGAGGATCTGATAGTTCAGGTAGCTTCTTTACAATTCAAGTCCAAGTTAAGTTTTGAGACCGTTATGTTTGTTTATATAATTTGATTGGAGCTATTTTGTTTTGCAGGAATTGGCTTACTAAATAGTAAAGGATGTAAACAGGTGGAAGGTGGTCAGTTAATTGTGATGCTTTTTATCAGATAGCATGTGACCATAACTTTACTTCCTTGGTGAATTGTGTTAAGTAAACATCTTGCCAGTAGAAGTGTATTAACTTCGTTTTGTTTTGATTCTTCTCCATGCATACTTAATTTTTTCACCCCAGTCATTAAAAGCACTTTGTAGTGGCCGTCCCAGGAAAAGCAGGTTGAAATGGCAATTTGTTGTTTGCTTCTAGCTAGCAGAATGAAATTGCATGTGTTTGAAGACAAAGTAATGGAAAGTTTCTCATTGAGATTGGGAAACAAATTACAGTGTCTTAATTGTTTGTTGGAGAGAGGATAAGGGAACAGACCTTATGCACTGGCAATGCACAGGTGGTTTTCATTTTCTGTACAGAATACACAACTTGTTCTGGATGCAGAAACAACCCTCCTTTATTGTTTCATCTTTTTTTGCAACAGTTCATGCATTTATGAACCAGCAGACCTAAAATGCTTTGCAATATTATGTTTTCAATAAGCCATTGAGTGAAATTACAGAACATATTATGATTCAGGATAGAAGTGAAGTCCTAATGACTTGATCCATCAGTTTGGGGGCATGAAGACACAATGGGATATAGTGTGTTTCTAGATTATAACACAGCTGGAAACCACTTCCAGATTTTTTTTTTTTTTTTTTTTTTCTGGTCAGAAAATCTATCCTTACATTCTTTCTAACAAGGCTGATACCCTAAAAGGTTGAGATACTTGTTTATCATAATTTTTGGAAGATCCATGAGGTTAATTTCTTAAATCCTCGTAGCCCCTGGATGCCAATTCTGCTTGCTTTCTTTCCAAATGATGTGGGCATGGGGATGAGAATTTTACTGTTTCTGAACAAGTGGAATGGGGATGGCTCAGATGAATTTGGAGTGAAGAGAACTTAAACCCAACAAAGTCAGATTGAGAACTTGAGAAGATATGTCTCTTCATATCAGTCTTTTAAAAAAAGATTTAATAAATCCCCAAGATATCTAGCATGGATATTATGCAAGGGGAGGAGCTAAACTAGGATTAAATGAGGCTTCTTGCAACTTTCTGTCAAACAGACATTACTAAGAGTGCTGACACTACAGTGTAATTTGCCTGAACTTTAACCATTAGCTCTAAGTGTGTGCAGCAGCCTCTTTTACTTAAGAGATAAGAAACTAGTATTTGTTCAGTTGAACTAAAATTACTGCAGTACAGTATAGACTCAGAATACTATCTTTAAGTCCTGAACTGTACTATATGTTCTGCTGTCCTAAATCATTACTGATTAATCTCATGGTATACTGTTTAGTAACTTCACAATGGGCAAGAATATAGAGGGTTGACTAATGGAATTTGTGTATCGCATGATGAAAGTTGGGGTGGGAGGGGGAAATATATATATTATGAAAATTTTTGGAAGGTCTGTACTCGCCCCTCTCCTCATTAGCTTAATACTTGTTTTGTTTGAATTTTTAGAAAAAAATAAAGAGTTCAATGCAAAAATTGAAATTTAATGGCAATTCTGAAGCTTTAAGTGAGTCTCAAAATTCTGTCTGAGGGAACCCAAAATTATTCCCAGCTATGTATAGTCATTGCGTTTCCAGTGTGACATGCTATATAATAAATTTGTTAAAATGTTGTTAAATTACGGATTATGGAAATTTGGAAAGGTTTCATTAACAGAATTTTAATTTTGCATGTGAAGTTTCAAAATTCTTTTTATAATCCTTCTCTGGTTGCTATGAATTTTAAGCGATAAAGAATGTTATGCCTCAAGAGTGCATATTTATTTTTGCATAGAGGTTATTTATTTTTGTATTATACAACAATAAAAATGGCAATTTTTTAAAAACTGGAGCATAAGTCATTACAGCAAAAGGAAAACAGCAATTTTACAAGTGCACGGACTACAAAAGTTGTATTTATCGAATGCTGAAAGATGAGGATACTTGTTAACTTTGAAGTAGGGATGTAATGTTTACATTAATGTAAAATTATTTGTAATTTTAGATGTAATTTTTTTAAATGAGGAACCAATCAAATTTTCTGGGATTATTCTAATTAACATTTCAAATGTAGCATGCAGCCTTTTAAATACTACAATCTCAAACTATAATTAAAACTGACATAGTTGTTTGGAATAATTTCAGGCTGGATTACCTACATATTCTAAAAGTAGGATATGATCCTGTTTTTCACCTATTAAATATCTCCATATAAATATTAGCTTTTAATCAAGTGTCATGTGGTGCCATTAGATTTTTTTTTTTCATTTCATATTTTTCTCAGAGATATGGAGGTCCTTAAGATTTTTGTAATTACTAAAAAAATAGGAACATCTGCATTGTAACTTGAATTAACATAATGTTACTGTATTAAATAACTCAAATGTGGCTTCCTTTCTCTGAGGTGAATGTAGAGGCTCTACAAAGGAGCTGAATAAAATTTTTAGGATCGCTTATAAAAAAAGATTTCTAGGTGTCTTTGTGACACTTAATCTGAGCAAATAGCTGTTACCTCAGCTCAAATTTGTTTTTAACACATGTTGATTGTCAGACTCGGTAAAGTTTTGTGAATTTTTTTCTGTTTTTTATATGGGCTTCAACATCTTTTCTCCACTTGCTTTAAGCTATGAAATTTATTGCTGTTTTCCTGTTGGAGGATTCATTTAATTTCCTATTTCTAAAAACTCACTTTTGAAAATAGTTCATGCTGGCCATAAGAAGACAAATTATTTTTGAAAGGCTAAAAATTTATAATGGATTTCTTTAATCTTCCTACTATAATTGTAAAGATGAATTAATACATCTATCAATAGCACCATACAGAAAGAGTTGCGTTGTCCACTTTGATGCGATCATGGAGTAAATCACTGTTGAAATACAGTGGAAAGAAATTTAGAACGATTTAAGACCCTTAATTTCAAACTTAATTTTGCATTGAATGCACTCAGTTGTTTTGCTCTTGCAAAAAAAAAAAAAATTGAAATATATTATGGTGCAATCAATTGTTGGAAGCAAAAAATAAAAATGTTTCTTTCCTTTTAAATAGAAAGTAGGAGTGAGTTCCTTGAGAAGCTGCAAAGAGCTCGAAGCCAAGTAAAACCATCTACCACAAGCCAGCCAATTTTATCGGCACCAGGGCCAACTAAACTTACTGTGGGTAACTGGTCGCTCACCTGTTTAAAAGAAGGAGAAATTGCTATTCACAATTCCGATGGTCAGCAAGCTACAATACTGAAAGAAGATCTGCCAGGCTTTGTGTTTGAATCTAACAGAGGAACAAAGCATTCGTTTACAGCTGAAACCTCTTTGGGTAAGTATGTAGGTATGTGTTATGTGCAGGTAGGAGCAAGTGTATATGAGGTAGTCTTTCTGTTTGTTGCTTGTGATACCTGTAAGAAATTGTGACTTTTCTAAAAATATGTTGTAGGGTCAGAATTTGTGACTGGTTGGACAGGCAAAAGAGGAAGAAAGCTGAAGTCTAAACTGGAGAAGACAAAACAAAAGGTTGGTGAATTTTATACTTAGAATTTAACTGCGTTTGTTTTATTTTGTGTTTATCATTGTGTATGTTTATGGAGTTGTAGTTTCCTCTTAGAGGATTAAAATCTCTGATTTCAACTAGACACAATTTTATGCTAAGGTTGAAGGGGAAAACTTCACTCAGAACAAAGCACTTCTGCAGCTCCTTTTATCCAACGGTCTTAATAAACTCTGCTCTTCTAGAGGAAAACAAACTTTCTTTTAAAAATATAAGGAGATCCAATCTTCCTGACCTATATTTGTGTAACTCTGTAGGTTTTTCTTTTTCTTGTGCAAAAAGAAAAGATGTTCTGATCAGTACTGCATCAGAGGCATACGTTACTTCTATTCACTACATTCAGATACTAATTTTAGACTGGATATCATGACAGATAAGAGGATGCAAGTGAACAGTCTGTATTGTAAGAGTTGTGGTAGTGAAGCAAAACGTGTAAACCCCCTCATTTTAGACTTCTCTCAAATTCTTCTTTCTGTTCTCAAACTGAGGGGAAAAAAAGAGGAACCAAGAAATCAAGTATTAAGCTTTTTGCAAAACCACAAAATAACAGTATGTTCCGTGACCAGCTGATGCTGAGGGCTCAAGCTAACCTTCAGTCTTGACCCCTTTTGCAGCTTCTAACAGTGCAGCTAATATGTTCTGTACCAAAAATCTGCAGCATGTAAGGACACTTACATGTGAGGAAATGTGGCACTAAATTGAAGATTAAAACACCCCAAATGAGGATAGGTGGAATAATAAAAGGAAGGCAGTGCTCTCTCATACCTTTGATTTTGCAAGCTTCAGAGCTACACAGTGGATTGTGTAGGACACATGATGATAATGAAAAGGAAAGATTATGGGGGAAACTTCTTATAAGCAAAATGTTGTTTAAAAAGGACTTATTTTAGCAAGTCTGTATCTTGTGTGATCCATACATTGTAGAAAAAGTAATTCTTAGTATGACATGCAAGGACGGGGTGGGTTTTTTTTTTTTTTGTGAATTGGTTTAAGGAATGTGAATAGAGCATTCAGAAACTATTTAAGACTCCCTTGATCTTACCTCTAAAAAGATTACCAGACCAATGATACAGTTCTAAAGAAACAGATTTACAGATTGAGAGTCCCGTCTTTTCTCCTAACTTTGTGCTGTCATTTAATGTATTGATGATAGGCTTAGCTTCTGTAAGTGTCAATAAGATTCTGTATATTTCCATTTATATCTCCTGTACTTTTATTCTTTCACAACCTTTGCATTTCATGATATATGATAGGTTTTGGTTCTTCCCTATTTGTTTGTGTCTGTCATGGATTTATTTTAAAAAGATGACAAAGTTTCTAGTCTCTTGGAGAATAGTAATAGTCTCATTACAGTAAGGTATGAATTCTGATTATCAAAATCCATTTGTAGGTACGCACTATGGCGAGAGATTTATATGATGATCATTTTAAAGCTGTTGAAAGCATGCCTCGAGGAGTAGTTGTAACACTGAGGAACATAGCAACACAGTTAGAGTCTGCATGGGAACTTCATACGAACAGACAGGTAAGTGTAGCTCCTTTAGTTTATAATGTGCAATGGCAGTGGAAATCACATAATAATGTTCAGACTAGTCTGTCATGATGTGAAGGTAAGTCACAGTATGCCTGTCTGAAATGTGGGGTGGTTTAATGCATGTAATTCCTAGTTATGTACTTTATTGGGACGTTATTTTTCAAATGAAGCAAGTGGGAAAACTGTTACCTTTTTTCACCATAATTGTCTTTTTGTCTTCCAGTGTATTGAGGGAGAAAATACTTGGAGAGATTTAATGAAGACTGCTCTGGAAAACTTAATTGTACTATTGAAGGATGAGAACACTATTTCTCCATACGAAATGTGCAGTAGTGGCTTAGTTCAATCGTTGCTTACAGTTTTAAATAATGTGAGTTGATAGAACGTGTCTCTGAAGAAAACCTTCTAAAAAAAATAATGTAGGCATGTGCCTTAATTTAAAAAAACATAAGTACTGGTTTTCCCCATCTTGGTGAAAATCAGGCAGACTTACTCCAGTTAATGGTCTACCTATTGAGTATATGCTATTACAATAGATGATGTTAGTTCAAATAAGCCATTAAAGATCTTTAAATCAACACTGGTCGATTCTAATGGCTGATACAGTTTAGCTTTTCACATACGGATTTTAAATAGGGAATTTGGTGAGAGATTTTTACCAGTATAAAGAATGAATATATTGCTTTGTATAAGAAGTAACATGGGTTTGTTTGGGTTTTTTTCCTCTTAGAATGTCGATTTAGATGTGAAACAAGACTGTAGTCAACTGGTAGAGAGAATAAACGTTTTCAAAACAGCATTCAGTGAAAATGAAGACGATGAAAGGTAAAAACCAAACCAAACAAACCTTTGTATCTGTGAAGCGGTATGGTATGTTTAAATAATTTAAAGGCAAAGGAACTGTTCTTTCTATTTCAATTTGTCTTTCTCTGGAATAGAAAATTGGTCTTAAAAGACAGCATCTGCTATTGAAGTAGCAATTGAAAATTTTACTGAATTACTTCTATCTGTAAGAGTCAACTATACTGAATGTATATCTGTTGACAAATGTAAAGGTGACTTTTGTTCATCCCTGTGCAGATTAATATTTTTCTTACTGTGCAGTAACCATGTGACTAGAACAGATTATATCAGTAGAAATAGGATGCTACAGCTGGGTACTATTGTCTGAGATACAGTACATTTTTTTTTTTCTTTGTGGTGTGGTAACATAGTAACTATTCACTTCCACAGTCATCCAGCAGTTGCATTAATTCGCAAATTGATAGCAGTGTTAGAATCTATCGAACGTCTACCTCTCCACTTGTATGATACACCAGGATCTACTTACAATCTTCAGGTAAATGTACAGTGACAACAATATATCATACTGAGTGATACACAGCTGAATGTTATACGTGAATTTCAGGAAAAGTTACACACATTAAGTCTGTATGAAGCATATTCTTGTAAAGGTGGATAGAGTTAGGTAAAGAACAACGAACTTTTTGGCATTTATTTCCTCTTAACACTTAACCTTTTATGTGTTCCTCTACTGTCACTTTTCCACTGTGAAGTGAAAGTAAATTTTGATTGAAGACATAATCCATTCTTTTGTCTTCAAGTATTATTCTCTTTATATAGGAATATGCCCCCTAGTAACTATTTTTACTACCTGAATGAGCAGTTCGTTGAAGACAGTTATAAGACTTGTTTATTTGTGATGACTAGGGATGGGCTATAGCAGTTAAAAGGGTCCCTTCTAGGGCTGTGTGCTCATACAAGACACCTGCAGGATCAGCACCTTAGAAAGGAAAGCTGCAATTTATCTAAAAATATGACTTGTTTTTGTCCAGTTTGTGTGGAGTCTTAATTTTTTTAATTTGAAAGCACACTTCAGGATTTTGCAAGATGGCAGTGAAGTGTGAATATTTCTGTTTTGGTGTTAAATTATGCGAAGTTAGTTGCAGAAAGTAGCAAAAGCACTGCTGCTATCAAATATTTTGAAAAGGCTTTTCAGTTTTTATACTACTGTAGTTGCTAGTCTGCAAGATTTGGAAACAAAAGGTATGAAAAGTGAGAAAATATTAGCTTGAATGTGTAACTGACTTACATATTGACTGCCATAGTAAAGAAGTGTTTGGTTAATTGCAAAAAATGCAGTACTAGAGAATTAATTCTTAAAGCATTAATTTAAGATACAGTTTGCTTAAGCTGAGCAACAAAAATACTTGATACACCACTAAAACTGTTGTAGTGAAATATATTGCTTTTCTTAAAATTACAAAACCTAAACAGGAAAGCCTGTATTAGTGTTTAGCTACTCTTTCAGATATTAACACGGCGTCTGAGATTTCGTTTGGAACGTGCCTCGGGAGAGACATCTTTAATAGATCGAACCGGTAGAATGCTAAAGATGGAGCCATTGGCAACTGTTGAATCTCTAGAACAGTATCTGCTGAAAATGGTGAGCAATGTACCATACACAGAGTTCACCAGGAATGGTTGTATTCTGTATCTCTAATATTTGGTTTCTTTTCATTCATATGTAGGTAGCAAAGCAATGGTACGACTTTGATAGGGCCTCATTTGTGTTTGTACGAAAACTACGTGAAGGCCAAACATTTGTGTTCAGACATCAACATGATTTTGATGAAAATGGGATTATTTACTGGATTGGGACAAATGCAAAGTGAGTTTCTTCAAAGCTAAATATTTTTAAGTCAGTCACAATAAACTGGAGAGAGAATTCATAATGAAATGAAATGTGTAATTTTTTTAGGAGTGGGAGTTATTTTTGCTTTTACTGTTGATCAATAGAATTACATTTCTTTTTGCTCTGCTTAAATAATAGAATCATATGAATCTCTGAAGTTGTAGTGAGAGTTTGTACGCTTAGCTAAGAAATGAAGTGGTAGGAAAGTTTGGGTCTTGTTTTTGTTTGCTGTGGTTTTGTTTTGTTTTGTGGGGGTTTTTTTGTTTGCTTGTTTTAAACCACTGTAGTAAAGTGATGTTTGGAACATCCCTAAATTTTCTAATTACCTAAAATTGTATTAACCATTTTGGTCTGTAATAAACTCAGCTGTAATATACAATTTACAGTAAATGTCAAATGTTACTGATACCTGTTTTTTTAATGTAAGTAATAATTAAACAGTACATTTCTCTTTTTTTCTATAGAACTGCATATGAGTGGGTAAATCCAGCAGCGTATGGGTTAGTAGTGGTTACGTCCTCAGAAGGAAGAAATCTGCCTTATGGCCGTTTAGAAGACATCCTGAGCCGTGACAGTTCAGCTCTCAATTGTCATACTAACGATGATAAGAATGCTTGGTTTGCCATAGATCTTGGCCTTTGGGTTATACCATCAGCTTACACATTACGCCATGCTCGAGGTTATGGACGATCTGCTCTCAGAAATTGGGTTTTCCAGGTGTCTAAGGATGGACAGAACTGGACTACTTTGTATACTCATGTTGATGACTGTAGTCTCAACGAACCAGGGTATGTCTGTGTATTTTATCACTTATAAGACTGAGCTCAGTTAAAAACATACTTGGCTGTAGACTAATTTTATGTGTACTGTAGGTGTAATAATGTATAGCTGTAATAATGTAACTTTATAAAGAAATGGTAGGTGATCTAAATTATCAAGGATGGGCTGGAAAATAAGTGATTCACATAATGGCATTTGTGCTTTTCCATCATTGTAAATTTTGCATTTGATATTTTTTTTTCTTTTTTTTTTTTTCTTAGAAAAGAGTAACAGAGTAACTCATCCAGAGTTTGTCCCTAATGTTAATAGGATTTATGTATATTGTATTCTTGGCAGTTTTCTGGATTTTATCCACACATGATCAGCATTATGGTTTTGTTTGCTTTGGTACTAAGGCTTTTTGGTTTGCCTTTTTTTTTTTTTTTTTTTGTCCCACACCCCCTTTCTAATAAATTTTAAAGGTCTACAGCAACATGGCCTTTAGATCCTCCAAAAGATGAGAAACAAGGTTGGAGACATGTTAGAATAAAACAGATGGGAAAGAATGCCAGTGGGCAAACACACTACCTCTCCCTGTCTGGATTTGAACTTTATGGCACTGTGAATGGAGTATGTGAAGATCAGCTGGGTAAGAAAAAGACTGTGTACATTCTATTTGTTCTCTTAAAATGCTAATGCTCACACACAATGTAAAAATCGGTGTGAAAAACCAGGTTAACTTTTGCAATGGAACTTGCTTAGAAACTTAAGCTAAAATTATTCTCTATTCAATACTTTTAAGTCTTTTCATTTCAATTTACGTTTCCTGTAGGAAAAGCTGCTAAAGAAGCTGAAGCAAATCTGCGAAGGCAGCGACGTCTGGTCCGTTCTCAGGTGTTGAAATATATGGTTCCAGGAGCTCGTGTAATCAGAGGAATTGATTGGAAATGGAGAGATCAGGATGGAAGCCCGCAGGGTGAAGGCACTGTTACAGGAGAATTGCATAACGGTGAGCACGAATTGCCTGCATTTGGAAATGTCTGTAGCGTGATTAGTTCATGTAGAATGGGTAGCATTAAAGTATTTCCTTTGTAGTGTCTTGAAGAAGCTGACAAAATTTTAAATACTTTGGGGGCAAGGAACTCAGACATTACAACTGTTGTGGTCCATTTGTGAAATTCCATTTTAATGCATGAAAAAAAATTCTTGCTGTAAATGAAACTTTTGTAGAGCTTCGCTTAATTAAAATACCAAATTGTTATTTAGACATCTGTTACAAAGAAGAAAAAGTATATGAAGGTGATCGATGCAAACTGATTAATTAAGCTTTGGGCCTGCAAAATCTATAATTGCCACCTTTGTTTCTTTTAGCTTAGCATTTGCAATATTTTTCTTGACTTTTGTATCCTGTACCTTTCCTACCTTGCTAGCTTTGTTGGGATCAAGTTGTTATTTTTTAATTAAACGCATGAAAAGTAATTAACTTACGGAGCAAAACAAAAACCTGCAACAGCCAGGGAAGTCAGTGCTCAGGAAACTAAGATACTGAAAAGGCTCCAGAAGAGGAGGTGATCTTGTCAGCTGAACACGAAAAAAAAAGTATCTTTGGCCACTCTTAGGCTCATTCTTAGCAAGATTTTAAAATTTCTTCTACTTTGCTGAGTTGTCAGCTCACAAACATGGGGAAATGTCCAAAGTACAATGTCTTAAAATGTTTTGAAACTTTGAATCTTATTTAAGCCATTCAGTATAGCCTATAGGGAATTCTTCCGTCATCTGTATGTTGTTCTTATCAGATGCAACAGTATCTCACTTTGAAGACTTTAGGTATTATTGGTGAGTAGTATTCTACTAAATCAGTGGGTTTGTTCCTATGTTCCAGTAAAGCTTTCCCATTTAAGCATAGGTGAAATTGATGTTCATTTATCAAATGGTGATGCCAAACAACTTGAAATGTGTATCAGCAGACTTATTCCTGCCACAGTTGTCTTTCAAGTAGAATTTTGAAAATGGTATCCCACTGACTTTTTTTGTCATTATTCACAAGTTTTGTCTAAACTTGAGTTGTTTTAGGGCTGTAATGGTGGAGCAGTAAGACTTCAAGTACATAATATATCTTAAAAAATTGTGCAGACTTAAAACTTTGTAATTAATATTTTAGGAAAAGGAACTATACAAAACAAGAATAGTTATTTAGTTATACTTTTACAACATACCCCATTCAGATGTTCATAAAGGGGAGAAATGATACTGTTTAACTACAGTATGGAACTTACTACTTTTTTATTTGATAAGAAAGGCAAATAAAGTGTAGAAGGGAAAAAATGTCAGACTTGCTTCACAACTTTACCCTTCAAAGGTTTAGTGACGTGAAGCCACTCAGATTATAGCTCATGAAGATGGAATAAAATTATACAGGAATAACGTGATCTAAACCTGCTTATGTGGGGATGAGATGTCTAGTTATCATATCTGAAAACTTTATCCATTTTTAAATACTCTTCCTCCAGTGATATTTCTAAATAGAAAATTGCCTGTGATCTTCTCTTTTGGTCTAGAAGGGATGACTTTTGGATAGTTATAAGGTAAAAATGCACCCGACAGTACTAAAAAGAATATTTTACTTCAAATTACTCTTCTGTTTTATTAAAGAAAAATACATGTGTACATCTGGACCTGACATCTTGTTTTCAGTTTCTGTCTGAGGTTACAGAAGATGACTGAGCTTTAGAGATTTTATTTTTCAAGAAAATGTGTATCAATTAACATAGTGACACCAACTTTTGTTATAGTTAACATACAATAAATACTAGAAGGATTTTTTTTTAGGTAACTCTGAGATTGTGGTACATACTTAGACAAGAAAAAATAAATTGTTTTGCCCCTGTTTCTGTCCTAGTTAGCTAAATTTTTGCATGCTACCCTCATTATTGCAGATTTATTACTCTTAACTGTTTAAAAAATACTGGTACTCTAACTATTTAATGAATTAATTGAAGAGTAGCATCTCTTTTCAGTGTTGTTTCAGTCCCAGTATAAAGTTTCATTCTATGAAACATACTCTTTTTGCAACCCCGAAATCTTACTTGAATTAGTCCTTACCTAACTGCCATAAGACTCTTCCTATGAATAAGAAATGTTTAAGTCTGTGTAAGTTCTTGAACTAAAAATCTGAGTATCAGTAAACTAATTTTTTCACTTTATAGGGCAAGAATAAGAAATCCCAAACTAATCAGTTTCATAAAATCTCTTCTATTTGGTAAATCTGCTTATCCACAAGCATCCAACAAAGAAAACCTTATAGAATGTCCTTGCAAGAATTATAATTTCTTGACAGATATTAATAAAGTTATGATTATATATTTTAATACACATTTCTGTTATTAGATAATCTAATAATAAATTTTGAGAGATCCTAGTAGGTCAGGTTCCTTCATGAAGGAAACTTTACTTTTGGCCGGATTTTGGGACCCTGAAGACAGAGGCTGATCATGCTTGCTGCCTCCATGTTAACAACACTTTAAAATACCAAATTGTTCAGATTTAAACACTTCCTTTTTAATTGGCATTAAGGGTTATTTAGTGATTTTATTAATTCAGACATAGCAGCCCTTATGAGAAGCTGATCCCACGTTGTGGAGCTACTGTCTGACACGCTCCTGTCTGCTTTCTGCTGGATCTCACAAACTCCTGTCCCTTTCCAGGCTGGATTGATGTCACCTGGGATGCTGGTGGCTCTAACTCTTACCGTATGGGCGCAGAAGGAAAGTTTGACCTCAAGCTTGCACCAGGGTACGACCCTGATTCAGCGGCATCACCCAAACCTGTTTCATCCACTGTTTCAGGCACAACGCAGTCATGGAGCAGCTTGGTGAAAAACAACTGTCCAGACAAGACGACTGCTGCTGCAGGCTCCTCAAGTAGAAAAGGAAGCAGCAGTTCTGTGTGTAGCGTGGCCAGTAGCAGCGACATCAGCTTGGGTTCGACCAAAATGGAGCGGAGATCAGAAAGTGTAATGGAGCAAAATATAGTTTCAGGCACTGACGTCCATGAACCAATTGTTGTTCTGTCTTCCGCTGATAGTGTGCCTCAGGCTGACGTAGGGTCATCTTCCAGTGCAAGCACCAGCACCTTAACAGCGGACATGGGAAACGAAAATGCAGAGAGGAAGTTAGGTCCTGATAACTCAATACGCACTCCTGGGGAGTCCAGTGCTATATCCATGGGAATTGTTAGTGTAAGCTCTCCTGACGTGAGTTCAGTCTCCGAACTGACTAATAAAGAAGCAGCTTCCCAACGACCTCTGAGCTCTTCAGCAAGTAACAGACTGTCAGTCAGTTCTTTGTTGGCTGCTGGGGCACCGATGAGCTCCAGTGCAAGCGTTCCTAACTTATCATCTCGAGAAACTTCCAGCCTGGAGTCCTTTGTACGAAGAGTGGCAAACATAGCACGTACCAATGCCACAAACAACATGAATTTAAGCAGAAGTAGCAGTGATAACAATACTAATACTTTGGGAAGAAATGTCATGAGTACTGCAAGTAAGTAAGCTACGTTTATTTGTAGTTGAAGCTTTTGTTGTTTCTTTGGCTTCCAGTAGACTTAAAGAAGTTTGGATTCTCTTGGCCTAATAGAGAAATGAATTTAGAGCAGCCTTGACCTTGTGTGTATCTGTAGAACGGGTGAAGAGCTCACAGAGTTCATGTCAGCTGGAAGGTGTTACATTGCCTTGTGGTGTCAGATTATACTGTGGTACCCATCAAATAGAAAATAATTTGAATTTTATGTCTATTACATGTGTAGGAAGAGAGAGAAGGTATGGTTTAGATCAAGAGGCTGGAAGACTAGCAACAGTAGCTAATCTGGGGTACTCTTGCATTCTGATCAGTGTAGATTTTGCATACCGACCTTGTATCTGCCTATTCCCGTTATTTTTTCCATTTTCTTCAGGAAAGGCAGTTTGTGCGCATTGTGAAGTTTCTGAGCTTAGGAACTAAGAACACAGTAGAAAGAAAACAGTAAACTGCAGTATGATGAAATTTTAGTAGATTCCTGCATTCTGTCAGGCTGAATAACTGACAGTACTCTAATAATGTGTGTGTTTTCTGAAGATGGTATGGTCATTAAGGCTTAGATTTGGCAAACTGTTCAGGCATATTAAGTGTAAGGAAGTTTGTGGTTAACAGTGATATAAATGGGATTATGTACATGCTTTAACATTTGCATGTTCTCAGATTATATGTAGGATCAAGGTATTAGCGGGTAAATGGTAAACCTGCTTGTTGTGAGTGAGTAAACTCTTCTTAATTTTCAGAATGCTCCCATCCAGAGTTGTTACTCAACCAGCCTTGTTAGCTATTTTGTTCAGTGATGGTGATAGTGTTTTAACTGGAGAGCTGCGTTTCATGAGGTAGGCGAGTTAGAAAAAGTAAGATTACCCAAGCCAGGAAGCAGCAGTCAGTATCTCATTAAGCTTTCATGCTTTTCTAGCACTCCTGTGCTTCCTTATTTAAAAATGTGGTGTTTGCTTTTAGCATTTCTAAATTTTTTTAGTAATGTTTTCTTTTTTGTTGGGGAAATTTTTTTAAAATGTATTCTTAACATTCATATTGTGATACGGGAGGGGGAAATGTTTGCAGCCTGCATTAAAAATGTAAATAAGATACCCAAGGGAAGATTTCCAGTAATTCATACCCTTTTAGGCAGATAGTCAGTGCCTCTGGTTCTGAAGCAGTTTTGTGCTGGGTGGAGAGAGCAAGCACCTTTGAAAAACATAGTAAGATATTTCAACAGCATGTTAAACAGATTTCATGAAGATTTGATATCATACAGTACTGAAGTTGGAAATAAGAATGTGGCAAATTAAAAATTGGATTTAATATTAAAATATATTAATACTTTAAAATTATCCGTCATGTAGGAATTATTTTGTTTTATACATTTTATACAAATAGAAACTGTAAGCAAGAACTTGTGCCTGAAAAAGAGACCAGAGACTATATTTGAGCAATCTCACCAAAGTTATATTAGAGCTTTGTAAAAAGCTTGGACTTTTTTTTTTCCTTTGGCCTGTCCAGTACTAAAACCACACCACACCCCTACTCCCAAAGAAGTCGAGTCTGACATGATGATTAGTGATAGAAGTCTTTTTGTGTAGTGGTTGCATTTTAAAACATCAGTATTTGCCAGGAGTTAAGTGGTGTCTAGGGTAGCCAGTTTCAATTTGTTCTTGAATTCAGAGCAAATGAAATGCTGATGCTTAATGGCTTTTTCTGTTTATTGTAACAGCAAAGAGTATGCTGTTATTAATTAGAAGTGGATGGAAGATATGAATACTGAACACCTTATTTTCAAGTTCTTGAACAACAAAAGAAAAACCCTTTGGACTGGAAAATTTCCATGTTTTCACAGAGATTAGCATAGGCTTATTAACAACCCTAAATTTAAATTCCACTTTCTCCCTCCCCATGCATAGAAATAATTTCAAGCCCTACACCTGCTTCAGTCACCTTTGCTGATTTGTTTTGTTTGCATTTCTATGTTTTTATTTACAAACTGTTGCTTATGTTCCTAAGGAAAAAAAAAAAGGAAAGGAGTATCTGACAAACAACAAAAATAGAAAGCGTAACATTTATTTTCTCAGAAAACTACCAAATGCACTTAGGGGAAGAATCTTTGTTGTGTTGTATCTTCCTTCAAGTGTAGCAACCTTTGAAAACCTTGATAATAATAATAATAATTTGAAATTCAGAATTTAGATTAATTTTTTCTTAAGAAAGCAGTGCCTCGGTTTACATAAGCTGCAATAATGAAAATGTTTACTTCAAAATGGCAAAACTTGCATTTGATTAATTTTAGAAAAGGTAGGTAGAAAAACATAGCGTTTAAATTTAAGTATAGGTGACCCCTCAAATTTGCACATGCAAATGTGCGATTGACTTCCTGTGTTTGAAGATAAGCATGTGAGAAAATGTTTTGAAGATTTGGATGTAAATGTGTAGTTGCACATAGGTATAACGTACAGTCAGTTATGTACACTACATGAAATTCTTTCTGTCGAGTTTACAGTGAATTCAGCCTTGTTTAGTTTTTAACTAAAAAGCATTTGCTGTGGTTTATTTGAATGTGCAGTAAGGTAGCTTATTAGTTGTTGGTTTCTTATTCTGAAAATTATTTGTATAAATCCTCGAACATAAGTAAGGTAGTTAGTCACATGTTTTGCAGTATTGCCAACTCAGGCTTGTTGCCCATCGTGAACATATGCGCTAATAGTTATGTGAAAGATAAGTCAGAGCTGCTTTAAGAACTTTAGAAAATGCACAAAAATCACAAGTTTCACATTTGTCTTGTTATGTTCTGTTCTCAATTCATTTGTATCTAGTTAAACTGTTTTCCCTGTATAATTTTAATTGTATTGCTGTTTAGAGGTTAAATTACATTTTAGGCTTAAAGACAGACACAAAGTGTTGGAATAACAGATTTCAGAAATACTTTTTGTATTGTTGAAAATGAAATGAATTAATTTCAGATTTACAAGGGGATTTGGGGATTTATTTAATGAAATTATTTGGTTTAAATGTATGCAAGGAAATACGCTCAGAAGTGAGCATCTGCATTGTAGGGTGCACTTTTGCACTGGGAAACCCTTCCCCTTTAGTCTATTGTTATTTATTGTAAAATAACACATTACATCTGATAAGTTTTCAACCCCAAATATATTTTTCAACACAGGGCTCATGCATGTAAATTGTACTCTTCAAGTCATCAAATCATTTATTTTATCTTACCATATCTTTATCTATAGCTTCTCCTCTTATGGGTGCCCAAAGTTTTCCTAATCTGACTACAACTGGTACCACATCAACAGTGACCATGTCTACATCCAGTGTTACTAGCAGCAGCAATGTAGCTACAGCAACTACAGTTTTATCTGTTGGTCAGTCGCTTAGTAATACTCTAACTACTAGCCTAACATCAACATCTAGTGAGAGCGATACAGGTCAGGAGGCAGAATATTCTTTATATGGTAAGTTTCATTTTTAAATGAACATAAGCAGACTTCCCATTAATGATCTTTCCTTTTCTCCCATTGTTATGATTTTTCTCATGTAGTAGTTTATTTACTTAAAAGTATTTGAAAGTTGAGCTGTTCATATGTTACTAGTTCTGTAAGGCAGTTAAGTAAAGTAATGTAAACATAGTAGTATTTCCTTATGTTTTCAAGTCTTTATTTTGAGCAGTTTCTACCCCACATTATTATTATCATTTCTGGTATAGTTTATTTAGGCATTTAATCTTTTCCTTAATCAAATGAGTTTAGTATCTAATGTAGTTTGCATATGAACCTCTAATTAAAATCAAAATGTTATTTCTCATTGTGTTACACAGGCATGCTACATGTTCAGTGTGAGGTACCCTGTATTATTCAGTGATTGAAAAGCATCCACCAGTAGGCACATTATACACTTAAAATAGTATATGAGGTTCCAGGTATCTCAATAACAAATAGTAACTGCAAAAAAATTGAAAAGAACCCAGAAATAAAAATGACACAGAAAATGGAATTATATGATTTCAGGAACACAATCCAGAATTATGTGGGCACCATACACTAGAAACAGACATTAGGACAGAAGTTTATTTGCAGGATATGAGAATTGTGAAACAAGATTGTAGTTAACTAGGTTGATAATATCTAGGAATTAAGTTGGTGAAATAAAATCAAGAAAAACCTGGGCTAGATATGGGAAAATACTTCCTAATGTAAAGTTTATTGGATTGTTCTTGAAAGAAAAGATGCTTGACTTGTTTAAACTTTGATTAGATTAAGATTATGTTATATTTTGCCTCTCTTACAGCCTATTGAAATTGCTTGAAAAAAAATCTGGTAATTTCAATGGATATTGGAATTGAGCTGCTTGGAGGCAGTCTATTAAGATATCTGCATATGCCATCTCCCTTTATCCTTTTAATTTTTAAGTCAGGACTTTGAGTGACAAGTCTTAAAACATATCATAAAGAACGGGGCAAACAGAGTTACCTTAAAGTTTCTGTTGGGGCACCAACAACCGTTCAAAGGGTGTTTGGGTGGTATACATAGTTTGTTTATGGATAGAAAAATGTTCAAAGATTCATCCCAGTCCACCTTGGATTGCTATGAACTTTCTTCTGGTTTTGAGGGTTGGTTTTTAAGTCCAGGTGGGCAAAATTGAACTTCATATCTATCTTCAGTTTCTTGTTACAGAAATTAATTAGCAATTGAATATTTAGACATACCACTCTTAGGTGTTTATTTTAAATGTCCTTTGCATTGTAATTTGAGGTCTAAGGCACCCATTCTCAATGGGATTGCATCACTAACCTGTCCTTAAAATTAAACGTAGAATCAGACAGTATACATTTGTGTGCCATTTTTTGTGTTCTTTTGTAATTTAAAATAAGTGTAACTGTAAAATGTTTGATATAAGCAAATGAGAAACTGATCGCTCTTGCTGATCACTCTTAATTGCACAAATGTTAGCTGCTTCTTTTGTTAGTTATGCTGTTGACTAGACCCCTGGACTTTTTGTTAGGTGTATGCTTTTATTACAGCTTTTAATCTTACTATGCCATAAGCAATGTTTTCATTCTCTCTTTTTCTTGTTTAAGTGAGATATGTTTTTTTCATTCTTCCTAATGCTCCTGTTCTTTAATCTTCAAAATTTTGCTTTAAAAGTTATTCTTGTCTTTTGTTCCGTATGTAAATATGTATATATGTATTATAGATTTTCTTGATAGCTGCCGAGCTAGTACTCTGTTGGCAGAGTTAGATGATGATGAGGATCTACCTGAACCAGATGAAGAAGATGATGAAAATGAAGATGATAACCAAGAAGATCAAGAATATGAGGAAGTTATGGTATAGTATCGTTAACATAGGTGATATCTTAATTGACTAACATGCATTAAAAATCCACAGGTTTGGGGGTTTTTTTGCATTATGGGATCCTAGCTATACTCTTCCCATTAATTAAAACAAATGCATTTAGACTTAGGACTACTAGTTTGGAGTACCTATCCATGAAGACTCTAAATGAAACGCTAGTGTTAAAATAAAGTTATATTCTTCATGGGTTGCAAACTGAATACTACTTTACGAAGACAGTTCATTGTCCTTTTTCCCCATTCTTGCATATATTTTGAGTATTCAGAAAGCTATTTTCTTACGCATTCAAATGTGTGTGGTAAAATTGGAAGGCCTCACTAGACAGGACAGCTAACAGGGCAGTCCCCTTCCTGTACAAATTTGATTGTACCACCTTCATCATTTATTCCAGAGGAAAGTGGTTTTGAACACCAGCACACCCTGAGACCTTATAGGTCAAAATTAACATCTTAAAAACAGCCTGGGAACAAGTTGACAGACAGTAGAAATGATGGATCACTAGTTCACTGGCTGATGAAATGGTATAACTTTGTGGGTAGGCTGCTGAATTTTGTAGTGATACAGTTCTGGGATGTGTTTAACTGTAGGCCTGTGTGAAGCAAACTGTACTAATTTAAGTATGCTAGAGGAAATCTCTCTTTAAAAAATAAAACAACAAAAAACCAACAAAACCCAGCAGGTTAGTCCATATGGGTCTTGCCTACAGTATTGTGAGTTCTGGCTTTTCATTTCGTTGTTGTTTAGCGGTATGATGAATGCTTGGTCTTCTACTACCATCATAGTGATCAGAATAGATATTGCAAGGTCTAGGAGGAAAAATATAAGACTTCACTGATGACAGTTTAATGTTTATTATGTAAAAGTAAATATTGTTTTATGGAATAAAAAAAGATACTTCCTCTTGTGATTAATATGCACAACTTTCTGTCATTTGAACCAAAGTATTTGGCACTTTAACGTACTGTGATTATGCTTTTAATAGAAACTCAAATACACTACACAAAGAGAGGAAGTTAGGAATGGAAAAGCCAGTACTGCTTACATGGCTCTACAGTGCAAATAACAACCGTAGTTTGTAGATAGTTGCTTTTCAGAAATTATTAAATGGAGTTACTATTGTTGTTCATGGGAAGAAGCAGAAATAGCTCAGTTAGTCTTTGCTTAAGATTCCACAGCAAGAATCAGATCTGGAAAAGAAAATTTTCCTTTCTTGGGTTCCAGTCCTGTTCCCTCTGATATACTATGTAATTCTTCTCAATGAGGAATTGAACAGATGAAAAACTTGTAGAAAAGTCATAAGCAATTAATAGTTGCTAAGGCTTACTGAAAATTAGATTTCTTCCCACCATCTTAGTTCCAGTATTTTGGTATTTGATTTAATCTCTGAATAAAACTTGTATACATTGTATATCAACATATGTATACACTTTCAAAAAAATACTACTTGGTTTCAGATAAGTTAGTGTGTTTATTTTGACACCGTTGATTCATTTGAATCTTCGGTATTCCAAAGTTTGTGGAATACACAAAATAGCTACACCAAGTTTGCTGGTTTATGGTACTCTGTATTTCCCTATGTTCTGGTGCTTCATGGAAAGTTTCATTCTTTCCAGAAATTGTAAATATAACTGTTGTAAGGTTAGCCCATTTATGTTGATTCTGTACGTCTGTGGTTGTAATAATTCTCTTGATTCCTGCTTGACCAGTTAAATGTAACTTTGTTATGTGCTAGCTTTGATATATTTTGTGTCAGTTTTAATTTACGTGACTGCGTTATTCCATGTTAAATTTTTGATCAAATGATTCTTTGTAGCAGACTCTAAAAAACGACTACCTTTTTTTTTTTTTTAGGAAGAGGAGGAGTATGAAACCAAAGGAGGCCGTAGAAGAACATGGGATGATGATTATGTATTGAAACGGCAGTTTTCTGCTCTGGTTCCTGCTTTTGATCCAAGACCTGGTCGTACTAATGTTCAACAGACAACTGACCTAGAAATCCCTCCACCGGGTATGCTGACAAGACAGTTGTGATACTTGATCTGGCTTTAGGGTGGAGACTTACTGTTAAAGGCCCAGTGAGCTTTGAGGATCTTACCACTATTAACCAGTACAACATGCTTCTGCGGCTGTGTGGTTTTTCTCTGTTCGAGTAAGAGTTTCATCTACCTCTGCAGGTCCAAGCATTACCAAGGGAAAAGTAAATTAAATGCAGTGTAAAATAAGCGTACTCATTAATTTAACTCGGATTAGTGATAAATCTCTTGCTATGTCTGGTTCCACCTCCAGGGAATAATCTGCGTGTTGAGCTAGCGAGGGTAGCTTTGATTGGAGAGTTCTTGTTGCAACAGTCCAAAGCAGATGCAAGGGGAAAGCTAGTACAGTAATTGAGCAGTCTGTATGACCAGCAGCATAGCACCTGATCTTGCTCCTTAGTTCATTCTTGTTTAGCAATGTGGGTGTAGTCAATGTTCATTACAGAAAGGAAGATGTAGGTTTAGCTTATGTGAAAGCGAGCTGTTGTTGATTTTGATGAACTGAAAGGAGTTAACACAACAGGAAGATACTGTGTATGAAAAGAAGAATGCATGTGCTGTGATAATATTGAAGAGGATGTTACCAAGATATAAGGATCAACAGAGATTTCAAAAATTCCTGTTAGCTTTACTTGCTTAGAGAAGTGCTGCAATTGCAGCTCTTAGATATAATAAGTTCATAGTTAGAACTCTGTATCATCTTTTTGGCATGTATGCAGGAAGTCTTCACACTTCCTTACTGGGCCACTTTATTAATGTTTAAGCTAACTTGTCATGCATTATGTATTTTGTATTAACAGCTTCTCAAATTATTTTTCATGTGCAGGTACACCTCATTCAGAACTCTTGGAAGAGGTTGAGTGCATGCCTTCACCACGTTTAGCACTTACCTTGAAAGTTTCAGGTCTTGGAACAACTCGAGAAGTAGAACTGCCCTTAACAAACTTTCGATCTACCATCTTTTACTATGTACAGAAATTGTTACAGCTTTCCTGTAATGGCAATGTGAAATCTGACAAACTTAGACGTATTTGGGAGCCAACATACACGTAAGCTCATAAATTTATTATTCTGTATAGAGAACGCTGTGACCGATTAGGAAACCGGTGTGAAACAATGTTAAGTTTTTTTTTCTCCTCCTCTGTAGGAAGCAATGCTAAAATAAGTTTTTTCTTGCATTTATGTCAGGGTGTACTTACTGGTTTTAAAGTTAGTGCTGTGACTAAAAACAAAAAAAGTCATAACGTCTAATGCTCAGCTGTGACTTGTCTATAATATTTCACAAGTCAAGCAGTTGACCAAGAGAGTAGAATTTGGTCATCTTAGGCATCTGCTTGGAAGAATCCCATGAGGATATAGTCATAGAGAGAGGAGAGACATCCAGGAGAGGTGATTGATTTTTCAAGGATCGCTTCCTCCAGGCTCAAGACCAGTCCATCCCAATGTGTGGGAAGTCAGGCAGAGGCAGTAGGAGGACGTGCATGGATGAACAACAAACTCCCAGCAGAACTCAAAACATAAAAAGGAAGCACGCAAGAGGTGGAAGAAGGGTCAGGTGACCCAGGGGGAATGCAGAGACATTGTCCCAAGGTGAATGTACGAAGTTAGGAAAGCCAAAGCCCATCTGGGGTTGAATCTAGTGAGGGATGTGAAGGGCAGAAAGTTAGGGAACACTTAAAGAAACAGGACATACCAGTCCATGGGATCCAGTGGGATGCACCCACAAGAGCTGGCCACTCTTGATTATCTTGGAAAATTCATGGTGTTTGAGAGACACTTCTGAGGACTGGAAGAAACCAAGTGTTGCTCCTATGCCCCAGAAGGGCAAGAAAGACTTAGGCAACTACAGGCTGGTCACCCTCTACTTCATCCCCGGAAAGGTGATGGAAGTAATCCTGGGAACCATTTTCAAATAATGAAGGATAAGAAGGTGATTAGGAGTAGGTGGCAATGGATTTATGAAATCACTCTTGACCAATCTGATTGCCTTCTGTGATAAGATGACTAGGTCAGTGGATGAGGAGAAAGCAGCAGATGTTATTTTCTTTGACTTTAGCAAGGCTTTCAACACTTTCTACCTCGTTGACAAACTAATAGAGTATGGACTAGATAGTTACTGAAAACTGCCAGGTTCAGATGGTTGTGAATGTGGTATGAAGTCCAGCTGAAGGCCAGTCGTTGGTGGTGTACCCCAAGGGTCGATACTGGGTCCAGTACTGTTTAACATGTGCATTAATGAACATGATGGGACAGACCAGACCTTCAGCAAGCTTGCAAAAGAAAAAAACAAAAATGGGAGGAGTCATTGTTGCAGCAGATAGTTGTGCTGCCATTCTGAGACACCTCATCAGGCGGGAGAAATGGGGAGACAGAAACACAAAGGGAAATGCAAAGTCTAGCAGCTGAAGAGAAATAACTGCCAGTACAGGCTGGGGCCCAACTGGCTGGAAAGCAGCCTGCCAGGAAAGGTTCTAAGGGTCCTGGTGGACATAAAGTTGAATGCAAGCCAGCTATGCACCCTGGCAGCAAAGAAGATCAGCAGCATCCTGAGCGGTATTAGGAAGGCAGAAGGTGATCTTCCACCTAAGCTCAGCGCTGGTGAGACACATCTGGAGTGCAATGTCCAGTTCAGGGCTCCTCAGTACAAGAGAGGCATGGGCACTGGAGTGAGTCTAGCAAAGGGCCACTAAGATGGCTTAAAGGGCTTAAAGAGACTCTCAGAGATCTGTGACTGTCTAGCCTGGAGAAAAAAAGGCTTGTGGGATCTTACCAATGTGTATGAATATGCGATGGGAGAAAGTAAGGAAGACAGAGCGTAGACTCTTCTTTTTTTGGGACAAGTGAAAGGAAAAGAAGAAAATGGCTCAAACTGAAACACGGGAAATTCCATTTAAACATAACACTTAAGCAGGGGTGTTGGACTAGGACACCAGAGGTGCCTTCCAGCCTCAGCTATTCTGTCTGCCCTAGTTTGACCTTACTGACTCTGTAGTAATAGACAGAAATTACAAGACTATAGATTGTGTGTATTTTCCATTTACTACACCAGTGTAACTTCTGTCATACTAGAAGACTAACCTATATGAAAGCAAGAACTGCAGTAAGGTGGTTGCAGGGTTTTTTTAACTTTGTATTTCAGATTTTGGCAGTGCTTGTGTATTGCACCTATTTTGAGTTGTTTTGTGTCAAAAATTGTATGCTGTAACAGAACTGCTAGAAAGAATGAGAAATAGTTGTAAATATGCATAGCTCCCAAGTTAATACACAGTAAACTACCCTAGAACTTCAGAATTTCAAAGAGCTGGGGCATGTGTAGTGAAAAACCTGAAGTTGGTTTGGGAAATTTTCGTAATGAAGGTTGTTTGATTACTCAAATCTCTCTTAAGAAAGTGTATATTAAATACTTTGCAAGACAAATATCGACATAATGAGAATTAAATATGCGTTTAAGAATGCTGCTGCATCACGGTATCCCAGATGTTCTGTGCAGCAAAGAGCAGCTGCTGTTGCTGGTTTACGTCCTGCTATCTAAATGTCATTGATGTCTAACAAGTCAATGTATAATTGCAGAATTTAGAGGATGTGCTATGAGTATGAAATATTAACTCATTGTTTTGATATCTAGAATCATGTACAGAGAAATGAAGGATTCTGATAAAGAGAAAGAAAGTGGAAAAATGGTAAGACTTACTTCTGTGCTTTTATGTATGTTTTTGTGGCTGTTTAAACAAAAGCAAAACAAGTCTTACTGCAGTTTTTGAAATGCTACATTAAAAAAAACTAACAGTTTTCAATTACTTAAAGGATATGAGTGAGTATATTTGTAAATGCATGCTCCTTGAAAAAAGACAATATGTAATGCATGAGAAATCTTAAAGACTTTACAATCAGGAAAAACCAACATTTGGTGGTTCCTGTTGTAGGGTTGCTGGTCAGTAGAGCATGTGGAGCAGTACCTTGGCACTGATGAATTACCAAAGAATGACTTGATAACCTACCTGCAGAAGAATGCAGACTCAGCTTTCCTGCGCCACTGGAAATTAACCGGCACTAATAAAAGTATTAGGAAAAACAGAAATTGTTCCCAGCTCATAGCTGCATACAAGGTATATGTCTGCATCCAAACTTTTTTTATTATGAATGGCTGTGTGCTTTGTTTTGCAGCTTTAAAGATTCTTGTGGAGGAGGGATATGACATGGATAGCAAAGTTGAATGTTCACATGCCAATATCAAGTTTAGGTTTTGCTGCTTTTTTTTTAATGTCTTCTGTTAAATAGAGTCGTGTTAAAATGCATTTGAATCATGATTTGAACCATCCACAATTAACTTAAGTGTTGAGGTTAAACACAGTAACCGTTCTGATTTTTCAAATCATTAAATTGGAGTGGACATTCCTGAAGATAGTAACAGAGTTTTCATTCTTAACAATTTGGTTTTTTACAGGATTTTTGTGAACATGGATCAAAATCTGGGTTAAGCCAAGGGGCCATTTCTACTCTTCAGAATTCTGATATCCTTAGTTTGGCAAAGGAACAACCTCAGGCCAAAGCTGGCAGTGGGCAGAACTCCTGTGGAGTAGAAGATGTTCTGCAGTTACTTCGCATTTTGTATATAGTTGCCAGTGACCCTTACACAGCACGAACTTCTCAAGAAGGTAAGTTAGTTACCTAGCAGAGCTTCTTACATGTTTTATTGAAAACAAAATAAAGGAAAAATTTTCTCTTGATCTTTTCAGAAGGAGATGAGCATCCTCAGTTTAGCTTTCCACCTGATGAATTCACAAGCAAAAAAATTACTACAAAGATTCTGCAACAGATTGAGGTATTACATTAACATATGCACGATGTAGATATGTAATATTGTTTTTAAGACTCTATTAATACTCTTCCTTATTTTGATTGCTTGAAATTATTAGCTTTTTTGCCATTTTGACTTTTGAATTGTTTCATACGATACTTACTTCCTTATATTTCGGATGAGTAAATTCTGTAAGAAGAGGCTAGTCTGAATAAAAACATATCAAGAAAATAAATGGTAATAGAATTGTATCTTTTGGTTACGAAGAATATTTTTTTTCTGCACCAAACATCTATGTTACCACGTATTGTATGTATGTCTGCCTGATGTTATTGTAACAAAGGCAATTAATTGTGTTAAGGTCCACAGACATTTTATTGTTTATGCATTCCACATAAAGCTTTCAAAAACAGCATTTAGAAAATATATTCTTGGTATTAGGTCAGTAGATGTGTTAAAAGAAAAACTTTAACAAAGATTTAAAATAGATTCTTGCTCGACTCTTGTGTGCTTTTTGAGGTGTTGGGGTTTTTTTTTATTACAGTCAAGTTGTCCTAATTATTCATTTAAAAAAAGTTCAGTTTTTCATGTTCTTTTAAAGGCTGTTCAGACACCCTGAATATCTTTGTAGTAATAATTTCTGCAGTCTCTTTTTATTATACTTGTATTTTAGAAGGGACTATAGTAGTATATAGTAATATTTTAGTGGGGATCATCTTTACTACCACCAAGTTTCTCTTGTGTCTTCTGGTATTGCAGAGGTAGTCTCTAATCACTTTTGGGCAAAACTCAGAAGTAAGTCTCTCCGGGTAATTGTATACTGAGATCTCCCCACGGTGCTTTGAGTAGTACATATCCCAGAGATTTACTACAGCTTTTAGTGTGTTTGTGCCAAAGCACACTGTGTCCACTCTTGAGTCCTAGAAGCTCTTTAAAAAAAAAAAAAAAAAAAAAAAAAAAAAAAAAAGTAGCAGTTGCTGAGAAGGAATAAACTTGCTTAGACACAGGTGAAAACTCTGTACTTGGGTGTATTGGGTGTCTATGTACTTAGTTACAAGCTTGTTGGGACAACCTGAGTCTAATACTAGAACACTATTTTTCTTTTTTTTTTTTTCCTTGCGTTGAACCACAGGAACCCTTGGCACTAGCAAGCGGAGCTTTGCCTGACTGGTGTGAGCAGCTAACAAGCAAGTGTCCTTTCTTAATTCCATTTGAAACAAGGCAGTTGTACTTCACATGCACAGCATTTGGAGCATCAAGGTAAAAAATAAAATAAAATTAAGACTGCTTCCTTTTAAATATATATATAGGTTTTTTAATTGTTAATTCCCAGAAGGACCTATCCTAACAAGATAGATTTTACTTGCCAAAAAAAATTTTAGATAGTAGAAAACAGGGAAGAAGATGGAAAACTTCAGAAAGACTTTTGGACACTTGAAAAATTTTTTGTTCGTTGTGTTAGAGGGTTATGATGAGTAGCCTACCTTCTGTTTGATATTATTCAGGAAATTCCTTTGAAGAAATTTAGGTTTTCAATTTTAGCTGAATAATTGCTTTTGTGTACCTCTAGCTAGGTTACCATATCAGGCAGTAATTCAACTGGGTTGCAGTTCATGGCATAAAGGACTATGAAACAAAATTTTAAAATTCTGAAAATAAAAGCAAATTAAATGTTTTTGTAAACCTACACCAAAGCATGCATCTTTTATTTTTATAGTTCCTATAATGGTTTGGCGATTGTTTGGTTTGGTTCATTTATTTTTAATTCACTAAAGTCTTAACAAAATAGACAAAAATCTACCAAATAGATGCTATTTCAAAAGTTAGTGTTAGCTGCATAATGAAACTGACAAAAACAGTTGTTAGAACATTTAAGCATACCCCCTAAAGTGTTCTGTTACCCAGGAATGCTTCATGTTTTGATTGCACCAGTGGTTACCTTGAGAGAATGTAGACAGTGTAAACCTTTTTTCCAGCTTACTTTTATGTAATGAGACGGAAGAATTAGTTTTTGTATGTGTTCTTGGTTGGTTTGCTTTTCCAAAGAGGAAGTGTAGACAGTGAGTTGCAAAAATTACCATTTGTGTCTAATATGCTGTAGAAAGTGTGTAAACAAGGCATTTAAAAAGAAAGAAAAAGAGAAAAAAAGGTACTGTCTTGCAAGACATCAATTTAAATCTTCTTAATGTGGAAAAAATGAACTTCTATGGAAAAGTGGTCCAGAAAACTGGACCCTGTGTGTTTGGGGCTTTTTTGTTTTGTTTTTGTTTTGAAATTTTAGAAAAGTTGTGATTTTAAAAAGATCCTTCAGGAAACATTGCATGGTATTTACTTGGTAAGTAAAGAGCTTTCTAAGCTCTTAAAATATTGGAAGTAGTTCTTAAAACTCACATGCAGTATATGAACTCTGCGTGTACACGTGTGCACACAGGCGCATACGCTCTGTCTGCGTCTGTCCTGACACTTGACCACACTTGCAAAACAACCAACAGACAGTAACTTTGTAGATAGTTTATTGCTGCATAGATGACAATACATACAAGAATTTTGAACTTTGACTTAACGTAAGTACTGCTATTAGAGGTGGCTGTTGTTCCTTCACTGATACGGATCTTTATGTGTGTGGTTACACTTCAACTTTGGCTCCATTTCTCTATTAAGTAAGTAAATCTTGCTGTAAACTTGGTCAGTATCAGTGGGGCGATGTACAACTGCCTTGCAGTATATAAAGGAGTTGTAACGTGTCTATAAACAGTTTTGAGCATCTGTGATTAAAAAGTACTACAGTAAATGCTACCCTCTGTTCGTTCCACTGGAATACGAAAACTGTGGTAATTCAGATCAAGAACTATATGTTTTCCTTGGTGCTATCTATTACATTGGAAGTTATGGCTGGGCCCTCCCCTTAAAAAAAAAAAAAAAAAAAAAAAAAAAAAAAAGGAGGTAATTAGTACCTAAGGTAACTTTTTATTAGTGGCTGCTTTGAAGTTTTCATGCTGGTAGACATCAAAGTTTTAAACATCTGGTTTGGTTTTTTTTTTTTTTCCAGAGCAATTGTATGGCTACAGAACAGACGTGAAGCCACTGTTGAGCGAACAAGGACCACAAGCACAGTGCGACGCGATGATCCAGGAGAATTCAGAGTTGGACGCCTCAAACATGAAAGAGTGAAGGTTCCACGAGGTGAATCCTTGATGGAATGGGCAGAAAATGTCATGCAGATTCATGCAGACAGAAAATCTGTTCTAGAGGTAAAGCCTATCTGCCTAGCAGCGCGAGGTTAGATAGCTATTTCTAATGGACTGGCTGGGATATCAAATATCCTGTTCCATAACCAACACGGAACGTTTCTCTAGTATTCTCTTTCAGTGTTAACATTCCTTATGTTTTTCTAGGTTGAGTTTTTAGGGGAGGAAGGAACGGGCCTGGGTCCTACCTTGGAATTTTATGCCTTGGTGGCAGCAGAATTTCAGAGGACAGATTTGGGAGCTTGGCTTTGTGATGATGACTTTCCAGATGATGAGTCTCGTCAGGTATGTTTCAATTTGCATTTTAAACTGAGTACTTGTATAAAAGAAAAATGAGCCAGATATCAGGGAAGGGAAGAACACATGATCAGTGAGCAGCCACTCATCGTGGTCAAGAATGACCTCTCTGCTCCAGAGCTTGCTTGCCTACCTGTTCTCCTTTTAACAGAGAAGTAGAGTACAGGAAGTTAAACATCACAGGTATGATTCACCTTTAACAGTGTCAACTTTTTTTGTCTCTCTTAAATCAGGTTGATATTGGTGGTGGATTGAAACCCCCTGGCTACTATGTACAGAGATCATGTGGACTCTTCACGGCACCATTCCCACAAGATAGTGATGACCTTGAAAGAATAACAAAACTCTTTCATTTCCTTGGAATTTTCTTGGCTAAATGCATTCAGGACAATAGACTTGTGGATTTACCCATTTCTAAGCCTTTTTTTAAACTCATGTGTATGGGGGACATTAAAAGTAACATGAGTAAGTTGATATATGAATCACGGGGTGACAGAGACTTGCACTGTACTGAAAGTCAGTCGGAGGCTTCTACAGAAGAAGGCCATGATTCCTTGTCAGTAGGAAGTCTGGAAGAAGACTCCAAATCGGAATTTATTCTTGATCCACCAAAACCTAAACCTCCTGCCTGGTTTAATGGAATTTTAACATGGGAAGACTTTGAATTAGTAAATCCGCATAGAGCTAGGTTTCTAAAAGAAATTAAGGACCTTGCAATTAAAAGGCGTCAAATTTTAAGCAACAAAAGTCTGTCAGAAGATGAAAAGAACACAAAACTACAGGAATTAATGCTGAAGAATCCATCAGGTTCGGGGCCTCCACTTAGCATAGAAGATTTGGGGTAAGAGTTTTCATATTTATTTATAAATATGCAAACAGTCTTGTGTTAGAGACAAATGTCAACACGTATAATTAAAAATGAAGATTTCTTCATTTTAAATAGTATCGTTGCAGGGAGGAATCATTAGAGATGCAGCAAGATCCAGTTTGCCATCTGTAGCTATGTTCTTGTTTCTTAGTTTGAGGATTTTCTGTTCTCACTTGCTCAGTTTCCTAATGTTTAAACTTAAATGTGGCTGCGCCGCAATGCCGTATGACTCTCTAGAAACACCCAAATACTTGTAAAGACCTTTAGAAAAGTGTGGGTCAGTAACTTTGCCGTGATAACTATGAAATTTATCAAGTTTTTTGGAGAGCTTTTGAAGAGGACAGATTGAAATTTCAGATTGTGTTAATAGACACGCAGTGCAGTGTTTGAATCCATGTTAAACAGAACATTTGCTAACTTTTACTAAATGTTAAAGACATAAAAGTGTGAGCATGAGGATGTCATCTCTGGTAGTTTTAAAGTATTTCTTTTGAAACAACAGTAATTTTGCTACCATTAACATTGTAGGTTATTTGTCAAAATCATGTTGTGCCACAAGGATTGCATAGTCAGACCAGTAATTGCCTATGGCCTTGCAGGGCTGTAGCATGGCTGGTTACAGAGAGAAAGCAAGTAGCACCATTGAAGGGGCAAAATGTCTAATATCTTAAGTGGCTCTGTAACTGTAAGGGAGTTTTTGAGTTTGTGAACTGAATTAAACAGTTTGATTAGCTTTGAAACTGGTAACTTAAAGATATCAAACTCCATGATGCTTTCAAGGGTTATCAAATCCAAATAAATAGTGGGCAAGTACACGCATGTGCATACCACAGATTTGAAACCTGTATTATCTGTGTAGTCCATTACTAATTGCAGTTCTGTACTGTGGTACTGTTGTTCATGTGTATGCAAAATGATCCACAAACAGTGGTTTGAAATGTGGTGAGATGCTCTCGGGTGCGCGGGGTGCAGTTTATAAATCTGGTGTATTTGCAGAAGCAGTAGCAGACTTGTTTGCAATTAGTAACTGTCTTTGTATTTTGAAGTCTAAATTTTCAGTTTTGCCCTTCGTCCAAAGTATATGGGTTTACAGCTGTGGATCTCAAGCCAGGTGGTGAAGATGAGGTAAGGCAACAACCTACTGTTACAATTTAAACAGCAGTTAAGTTTTTACTGTCTCAGCA
>NW_009260791.1:7839533-7863354 GCF_000687185.1 Egretta garzetta
AAGTGAATTCTTACAGTATTTATCTATTGTCTTTGCAGACTGTAACAATGGATAATGCAGAGGAATATGTAGATCTCATGTTTGACTTCTGCATGCATACTGGTATACAGAAACAGATGGAGGCATTCCGAGGTAATTTTCAGTATGGCAAAATGTAAATGAAGTTAGGTGCACTAATTGATGTTCAGGGTGCGCTGGTTTAAAGTGGTGACATAGAATGGCTTTCAAAAACAAACTTTTAAATTAAGAATGCAATAGATACTAATTTCGTAACACCTTTGCCTTAGTTATGCCATTTTTAAACTTGAAGAGGTTCCATTTACCTTAATTAAGAAACTGTTGATTGATTCTGCTTTGATTAAAATATAATTGAAATGATGTTATTTTACAAATATTCCTTTGACTTATGTTTATAACCGTATCTTGTGTAAATTAAAGATGGCTTCAATAGAGTCTTCCCAATGGAGAAGCTGAGTTCCTTCAGCCATGAAGAAGTTCAGATGATTCTTTGTGGAAATCAATCACCTTCTTGGGCAGCTGAGGATATCATCAATTATACTGAACCTAAACTGGGATATACGCGAGATAGGTACTTACATTCTGAGTGATTTGAAAATCATAGCTAAAAGATACATTAAGTGACAAAACATCCAGAATGTTCGTTAGATGAAGATGCCAAGTTACATGGGATTGGTGGTCACTGAAGAGCAAGTGATTGTCTAAAGCTACCTGAAATAACCATGTGTGTTACAGCAGAGAGGTTAGAAGGTACTCGGTGTTTTTGTGATGAGAGGGGATAAAAAAATCTAAAATATTAAAATGTGAACAACTAGTGGAAATGTAATGGCAGCTAACTAATTTCAGAGTTTTTACTTTCATCTTTGGTGATGATAGTTTCTGTTCAGTTGGGTATAGTTGTTATTTGTTCCTTATTTCTTACTTCTTTCTTTTCAAGTGTATTTAAAAAAGAAAATGTGCTATGCAGGGAACAAATACACTGGTGATTGGCTATCAGGAGGTGGTCTCAATGTTTTGGGGTGTTGGGTTTGGTTTTTTTGCTGCTTGTCATGTTTAGTAGGGATAACATACAAATTACTTCTGAAACGGAGTTAGTATAAGCATGCTGAAGGATCCCAATCGGTCCCAGATGCTGTGTGGAGCCATTCTCCTATTGACCCTGCCCTGCCTGCAAGGATGCAGCTGAGACGCAGCGCCCGATGCCCGCGGGCCTGTTGCAGCAGGCTGTGCGGGCTCCATGCCCTCTCCTCCCCCTCGTTCCCTGGGCTGGTATGGATGAAAGCAGGGGTGTCTGGGGGGATTCCTTGAAGATCTATTGTAGTATTTTTCTTTCTTCCTTTTTTTTTTTTTTTTTTTTTTTCCTTTTCCACGTGAGGGCCTTAAACAGGATAGAAATTAAATTATATATAAATTGAAGTGGCTTTATACTGCAGAAGTGGTACAGAAAAAGTCTTTAAGATTACAGTCAGTTGGATTCTTCTCAGAATCAGAGAAACAAACACAGAATAGGTTTGAGTTCTATCTACATCTCTACCCATTCACACACCAGGTACCCAAATAACACTCCAAGATAAGTATGGAGAAAAGCTCTTATTTGCCTACGTATTTGTGTGATACTCAGCAAAAAGATTAAGGAAGTATTTTTATGAGGTTTTTGATGTTTTATTCTTAACTCAATAGTGAACAGGCACTAGAATCCTACAGTGACTCCTTAGACGTGACTAAAGATCATAACTGTACTGTCTCAAGGGAAATTAAAAAAAGCGCTCTCTTGTAATGTTATCATAACTAATGATTTGAACTTATTTTCAGCCCTGGATTCCTTCGATTTGTGAGAGTCTTGTGTGGTATGTCTTCGGATGAAAGGAAGGCCTTTCTCCAGTTCACCACTGGTTGCTCAACACTCCCACCAGGAGGACTGGCAAACCTACATCCCCGGCTCACAGTTGTGCGCAAGGTGGGGCTTCTTCAGGTTGCCCTTCAAAGCAGTGGGTTTGGCTTTTGGCTGTAATCGTTGCTATGTTAAGAAATAACAGGCTTCTCCCCTGCCGGTTTTTAATTTATGACATGGTGCTAAGCTTTCATTACTGACCTCTGTTTCAGCTGTTCTCCGACTTCATACTTGGATCTAAAAGAACTAACCTACATGTAAAGTAAATATATTTGTAAGTTGGCCTGTAGCTTTCTTGATGCTACCATTCCTTGGCAACTGGCGTTACGTACGCAGTAAATGCCATGCATGAGAGAACTGTACAACTTCCCATCCTGTATCAAGCGCTGTGAACAACTGCAGTAAAAAACGTTCATTCTTTTCCTCAGGTTGATGCTACAGATGCAAGTTACCCATCTGTGAATACATGCGTGCATTATCTAAAGCTGCCTGAGTATTCTTCGGAGGAGATTATGCGAGAGCGTCTGCTAGCTGCTACCATGGAGAAAGGCTTCCATCTCAACTGAGCCACCGACTGCACTATGGGACAGGAGAAAGTGTTTTTTGATACTAGTGAAGCCTCTCGTGTTTGTGTGCAAAAAAATATGATCTCCACGCTGTGCTCTGATGAGACTTGCCTTTTTTTTCACCTGTGAGGCTTTAGGAACATGTGGAATAAGTTTGTTAGCTGCTAATGACAAAATAAATCCTTGTAACTACACAGCCAGCAAGAAATTGGCACAGAACACTGTGTGATGCTTCAAGGGCTTGCACAACTGGAAATTGAGGTGGTTCTGTTTGACTGTTCCAAAGAACAGATCATCAGATTTTCAGTGTTCACTGATACAAATTTCTAACAGTGTATTTGTGTAAAGTTTGTCATTTAATACCTTGTACACTACAGTTGCCATCACCGATCCCTGTTTGCTGGCTTTAAGCTAACTGGTCAGAAACTTGCTTCCTTAAAACTTAGAGTTAATGGGCATCTCCAGCTTCTCCTTTTTTAATGGTGCCTGCACCAGTTGGAGTATTTTAGTGGGTTTATGCATATAATCATGCACAACCTTTTTTTTTTTTTTTTTCCCTCTTTTTTCTTTCAAGTGGGAATATATTTTGATTTCTCAAATGCCCTGCTATAAAGATCAAATCCTTAAGTGTGTTTGTGCAGCTCAACAATAAAGCTATTAAAAAACACTGGTTCCTAGTGCAAGGCACACTTAAAGCAAGTTTTACTTTTGGTTGTATTTTCTTTGTATATTATAAACATTTATTTAACTTGTTGCAGTTTGAAGTTTAAAAAAACCACCCAAATGTGTAAGCTCAAAAGTAATCATTAAAATGTTTGCAACGTATTAAACTGTCTCCTCTGAATACTTTAATAATACCATTTACGTTATTACATCTCTGTACGTATTCTGAACAATCTGCCATACTTTCTTCAAGGTTTAAAAGAAATACGTGGCAGTAACTGATCTCACAAACTCATCTCTCTGCTCAGATCTTTTCAGAATTAAACAGTGCAGCTTTTTAAGGACCATGCTGGCAGCAGTAACACTGCCTGTGGCAGCTTTTGGTGCTCTTCAGCGGGCCCATGTGACCTGAGGTTATAGTTCCTTGTTACATCGGAATAAAACTGGGTCAGATGATGCAGCCGAATCAGCTTTACTTGAGATGGAGCGCCTGTCTTGGTTTCAGCATGTGGCAAGGCATTTATTGGTAAGAAGTGGCTTACAGTGAGATGCTAGTATGTCTTCAAAGGTATTCAAGTACTTGATACCAGAAAAGAAAAATTACTATTTTAGTTGAATCTGTGTGGTGAGCTTTGTTCTGTGCCAGTTCTCTCTGGTAACAATGTTTGCTTGGAGCACTGCTGAAGGGGGGTTTGCCAAAAGGTGCTGCCGCTTGCCTATAAATCCGGTTGAAGCCAGACTCCTTTTCATAGCGTTATTTGTAGGACTTGACAGGCGGTATCTTTGCAGTCTTCCCCAGTAGCAAACTGAAGAGGAAGTTCCACCACCTCCCACTCCTGTGACTATTGTGCTTCAACCAAACAGCTGCATAAACCTTGTGTACAAGTATCTGCTCCAGGCCCCGTGCCTGCTTGTTTTGCTGGGTGTGTTGCTATTTTAAAGCTGCGGGGACTGTTTTCCCCCACACCACTTCGCACTCTGCTCCGTAGACCCTGGGCTCTGGGGGCCATTTAGATGCGGCCGTTACCTGCGCTCACGCAGCACAGGCTCCTTCAATACCCAGTTATGCCTAGTGTTGGTGCCGAGGTTGTGAAGGAGGGGCCGGGTACCTTAATGCTAGAAAGGGAAGTGCAAATGAGCTGGGCTTGCTGACTCTGCAGTGACTTACAGCGTGGCAGAAGGGGAGGAATTAGCATGTTGCGTGCCTGTCAATACAAGTTAGCGTAGGCAGCTATGTCCTCCTACTCCCGATGGAAGGTTTGATTTGGTACCTAGCTGGTGCTGAGAAACTTGCTTATCTCTTGTTATTCATCTTTTGTAAACGTTTTAATCATGATACATGGATAGAATATACAAGAGAAAAAATTACACTGGTGTGCCAGAATAGGAAAGACTTTGTGTAATTTATGAAGCCAACACAGTAAAATATTATCAACCTTTTTATTTTCTTAATGTTGTAATATTTAAGTGCCAAATATTTCTAGTTACAACTTAACATAGTATGCAGGAATACTAAATATGTCTATACTTCTGTTGTTTACATTGCTTTTGTAACCATGACTTACATGGAAAAGGGAGTGAAACCAGCTTTTTGATGCAGGCCAAATCTAGTTTAAAAGAGGTTACAAAAGTTACGTAAGTTTAATTTACAATACATATGTATGAAAATAAAAAAAAAATCAAGTTGGTGCTTAAAGGAAGCATTGAAACTCAGTCTGAATTTCTATTTCCCTATTTTCTGTCTTCTCTTAGGTCTGGCACAATGCTGTGTAATTCAAAGTCATACCTAGATGGCCATATGTAAGTTTCCATTACTTTATCCCGGGTCAATTTTTAAAAACATTGACTGTTCCAGAAGGATTTCTGGTGCCTCAATAAACCTGCATCTGAAATTGAAGGTTCTGCTTTATGTTTAGCTTTATCTTTCTATCAGGTACGTAGGGTATAGGAGAAACAGGAAATACTTTTCCAACTAATTTGAATACTGCATGAGTCAGTCTTGCGACATCAGACAACTGCTGTCGGTACCCTCTTGATGATTGTACTGTCTTTTGGAAAAACGCTGTAGTCGGTCTTGCATCTTCCTAGCTTTCTGCCACTTTGTCAAGCACAAACAGAGGGGCAAGAATTCGATTCCTGTTTGTTTCCACAATGCAACCATTTAGCACCATTTCATCCAAAATGATGTGCACTCTGTCTAAATTGAACATGATCTGGAAACGTTTCAAGTTAAGTAGATTGTGAACACCACGAAGATAATTCAGAGAAAATCCTAGGCACCTTAGTCTTTAACCAAAGTTTACAAAACCCGGTATTTCTTAATTTATTCTAGTGCATTTGGCTGTTTATTTTAATAGAGCTAGGGAAACAGTTCAACTGACTTATTTTTCCTGACCACAGAGATTTCAAAAGTTTGTAGTAGAGAAGTTGGAAGCCCCAGCAGCATCCCATCCTGGAAGATGAACACACAGTAGTAAAAGCAAGGTGAACGTAAACTTAGCTGTAGGTGTTTAATTTCGCTGTCTGCCCAAGTACCACATACTGCCTGCATATAAAATGTTACCAAGGGATAACAACTTTGAGGGTGAAGAAGGAAATATTCTGCATTTCTTCCTAGAAAAGTAATTGTCAGTCAAATTCTTAAAATCTGATTCTCACATTTTCCTTACCCAAAGCGACTTAACACTATTTCATCTGCTTGAAAACCACTTAAGGGGAATACACTGATACATAAAGTTGAGTCATTGATCTAATAATACATCTCATAAAGAAGAGCAAAAGCTACTAAATGGTTCATCTCTTAAATACTTTTTACAAGATCTTTATAATAATCTCTAATGCTCACCTAAGGAAAAATAATCTGAAACAATATGAATTTGTACTGTGGTGATACATGAAATTTAGCCGTAACTCTGTGTGTCTGTCCTTAACATTACCTAACAGCATCTGTCTCCAAAAAAAAAAAAAAAAAAAAAAAAAAATTATGACAGGCCTTACTGCGGTATTAAGCAGCGTTGGCGTTCTGTGTATGCACCGAACAACTGCAAAAGGTCACTTAGTGAAGAAAGACTCTTCTGTTGCCACTTATCAGCAGAACCCAAAATGGAAATAGGCGCAACGACCAAGCCTGCTGGGTACATCTGTTAGGCCCAGCTGACGTGCGTACACAGAGAGAGGGGCATGAATAACGCTTCATCTGCCTGGCTCTCCACCTGCTGCTGCTCTTTAGATGTGTTCCTCACTGTGCTCAACAGATCGGCTTTGCCTTCATTTTGCTCCTCCTCCTTCTTGCCTGGTTGTTGAGGACCACCGCAGTGGAGCGAGGGAGATGCTTCCCAACAACTGCTAAACACATCTTTCAACACTGTTTTTCCCAGCTTTGATAGGGGTCTCTTTGAGTGCCTTCTCTGCCCATCATGCTATTTTTGATGCTACGGTTCGAGCTCAGGAAGATGGTTTGGGTTTGCTCTAGTCCTTGTACTATTAGCAGACTTCCATTCTAATCAGTGGAGTTGCAAGAGACAGGTTTTTGAAGGTATCAACATTTTCCTCTGCTCAGCATGATAAAGCTTAAGTCTCATTTTTTTTGAACGTTGACTCAGGCATTTAAGAGGACTACTCTGTCTCAGTATGTCTAGTGGATCTAACTGCCAAAGAGCAGGAACAGGGGGAGTACTGAACTCTATAGGACGACAGCCAAGGAGCCACATATTTGTATATATTTGTTCCTCCTAGGTGGTAAATGCAAGTGGTGGGGAGGCGACAACTTAAACAACCAGAGCTGCAATGACATGAGCAGCATTGAAAATGAACTGTCTTAGGTGTGAGTTCAAGAAATGGATTCATACCCCAGTCTGACCATAGGCCTAAATTGCTTCTAAAAATCTAGCTTCGGCCTTTCGATACTGAGGAGCAGTACTGGCCTTAAAACTCCCAACAGTCTCAGTTTCTGTGGACAAAGGTAATTGTTTTACTTTGCTTGGCAGATTAAAGACTCAAGACAAATTTATTCCTCTGGTATACTTTTAAAGTAAATCAGTCTTTACACAAATACTTTAATCTGCAAAGTTAGGACGTCTTTGTGCCAGTAATGTGAGAATTTTTAGGAAGACAGCTCTCCTATTGCTGCTTAGTTCACCTCTGGCACTGCTGTACACAGGGCAAGAGGTTCTGTTAGCAAACTGAGTGAGATAACATTCCATTCAGGTTTCAACAAGTGATAAAGCCAGGTCCTCCTGGCTTTTAGTTTTTACACCCTACTGCTGATTCACAGTGCTCCAGTTCCCACAGCTCCTTTGAGAGTCCTAGGAAACTGGAACAACCAGGATCAGTGATGATGCAGCAGCTTGCCACTCCTGCCTTATTTTTCTGCATCAGCTTGTTTGAGGAAACATTTAAAAGACTTAGCACTGCTCTTTGCCCTGCTGCATTTCCTAAAGAGCTGATACTGCATCGAAGGAAAAATGCACACGTACCACTATGGTTAAAGGAGACGTCAGTTCACCTGTGGGGCTATTCCAGGTTATTTCAAAACTGGCCTCCTCCATTACAGAAAACTTAGTGGTACCATTTATGTCCATCTGTAACCTGTTAATCTTGGTCATCAGTCCAGAAACAGTGATTTCACCTGCAGTTTGAATGGGGAAACTAACACCATTCTGGAAAGATCCCTCATTGTGATTTTTGGAAGGTCTCGAAGCATTCTTTACCCTCAACCTAACATCCAAGCTTCCTTTCTCAGTTCCCATCCCGCTTCCCTTCACCATGCTGTTCTTGGCAAACAGTCAGATTGCAATCAGGCTTTTTTCCCCTTCCTGTAAGTCTCGTGACTGTCCCCTACGGTTACATCTCCTCACGCAGACGCTGCTGAGCCATTCACGTCTGAATGCCCTGCCCAGTGAGGGATAGCTATCGCAAGGCTCATTCCTCCCCACCTGTCACTTGTTTGGCAAGCGACCCCAAATTTCAGGGTTTAAAGCCCTGAAGTCATAGATCCACACCCAGTGACAAGCAGCAAAGCAAACCACTCTGAGCAGCTGGCAACAGGGAAGAGCTGTATTCGGTGTGCGCGCTGCCGTCTGCACTGCCCAGAGCTGTCATTTAAGGTCCTGCCTCCAGTAAGAATCCTGGCTGCCCACAAAGGAGGATTAAGGGACTTTCACTAGATCCGTGCAGAGGCTAACAGGCATTTTTTAAACAAGTCTGCAGAAGAAAGCATGTGTTAATCTGTGCAGGAGCAGATAAAAGTCTGTAATAGAAGTTTTCAGAGCACCCAGATAGGAAATACACGTAAGTTGTCAGCCTAGGCAAAAGGCAACATGTCAAAGACAGACATGAATGGTACTTTCTACTCTCACTAAGAGTTTTTATGGCACACAGATACTAAGAGGAGGTAAATGGGACAGACTTGTGTCTCCTTCCCCAAACCATTATACAGGCAGATAGATAGTTAAGTGAGGGACAGGGGAAGGAGGAGGGAAGGAAAGGAAAAAGGCCCATTTAGGACTTGCATGTGATAAATAATAACTTCATATAGAGACATTTTAAGATACCTCAGGATTTTTCAGGCACGGGTGTGTACAGGCTTAAGAGATGATAAAGTGCAGCCAACACCTTGTGATCAGGTAACACACCCAGGAGCACAAACAAAAGATTGTAGATTGCAGATTACAGCATGAGTACTAGTGGGCTACTGAACATACAGGATTACAAAACCTTGATTTCCACCCTGGACACTGGTCTTCAACTCAAGATTAGTTGGAGTTGCTTCGTTTTTTAATCTAGAGTCACACATCTTTGCTAACATTTGCTTTAAGTAACTTTTAGTCTATCTAATGGTAGGTAAATTTTAGGCACTGAAACGCATTTAATGCTTTCTAACCATTTCTTCCTCAAATGACTATGCTGACATAAAACAGGAGACAAATGGTGCCTTCAATTTCTGTGATACTGTAGGAGATTTGCTCCAACGCTGAGGTGAATTTCTGCCGAAGTTTGAAAGGTGGCTGACCTACCCAATGTGAGTACCTGTCCCCCTGTACATCTCAGACCTAGAGGGAAACTTTTCCCTTAACGAACAAGAACTGTAAGCTAATCCTTATAGGTTTCCATTTCATCCACTTATTTTACAGTACAAACTGAAGTGTACCCTTATAAATTATCAGAATAAATTAATCATTCAATTTTCTACTACTTAAATGCACTGTATTCTGAAAGTGTTATTCCACAGGCGACCAAAGAATCCAGTTGATGCATGTGAAGTATTCCCTGTATCAAAGTTTTTTATCTATCCTAGGAGCAGCAGCAGCTAGTTGCAATGGAATGTAATGTTTTTTTTGGATCAAGACAACATTCTTCACATGCTTGGTCCTAGAGCACCCTGACTTGCCCCTCCCCTCCCACAAGGGGAACGTGTCTGGCTCTTTCATAAGTTAAGAACATGTCTTCAAGTAAGCTTGTCTTCACCAGTTCATGCAACAGAAAAGCCAACTTTCTGTAATTTCAGAAACACCTTCAGCCAGTACTTCCTCCATCAGGTATTTTGCATCCAAGCTAACTGTACTGAACATAAGAATAAGCTTAAGACTCTTTGGCAAAGGAAATGGTTTAATCCCAGGTGGGGTTATTATCTTACACACTATGAGAAGCATATCAATGGATTACTGCTTGCGCTGCATTAACATCTAAGACGCTTGTAGTCCTCATCTTACATTGTTCTTCTCGGCCTGCTATTCAAGCCGTTGTCAAAAATAAATACAATCCTGAACAGCCCACTTCTTCATCGTTACACCTCTGCTTTACATTTAACAATGACGGTATCATCTCATTTAATTTCAACTATTTTACATATCCTCTCAACTTATGAAAAGCTCTTTTTCCTAAATGAGAGAATTATTTTGTACATATACAGAAGTAAAATGTTTTATTTTAAAATTGTTCCTAAAATGTATCATGTATAGAAGTGCATTTCTGAATGGAAAAATTATGTACATCATGCATACGTCATACATGTTGAGGAGAGACACATCAGACGTGAGTTTTTCCAATAGTATTTCCAGTATGATCAAATAAGATAGTAATGTATGCTACTGTTTTCCAAATATTTATATTCACACCCTCATGCAGAGGTTTAGTATTGTATTTTATTTACTTGCTATTTGTGTTTAATTATTCAGGACTCTATTTTAGCATTTAGTATTTGTTTGTATTTGGTTTTAGTTCATTTTTTAAATTATATTTTAGTTAATACCCTGCAAATCATAGACATGAAATACAGCTGGGGGGTGAGGGTGTAGAGAAAAAAGCTATCTATCTATGGCAACGCTTGGTTTCCTAAATTTCTTCCTCCCAGGCCTTTCTCTCTTTCCATTGATACAGGAAGTCAAACTCACCTAGACTGCCATGAAGCAAGATCAAAGCTACTGCTATTTGGCTTAAGACACAGCTGTAACATTCAGTTCTTATTACTGCAGTCATTTCAATACCTATTTCATTGTAAATGTAAAGAAAAAGGTAAAACCCTGAAGCAATAATTAGTTTAGCCTGAAAGTTCCACCACGAATATAACTTTTCATGTCTAGGTGTTAATGGTACTTACTTCTCTCTAAGCAAGTTCTCCCTTTTTTACTTCAAATGGTACGAGGCTTACCTTAATGACTGAGGATTTAAATAGGTGACCCTCATGAACATCAGCCAGGCTTTCAGAAAGGTGCCAAAATGGTGCTACTTATTGTAAGTGCAAAATTTGTGAAACCTCTGCATTGTCTTGACTGTTTGACAGTCAGTTCTGTGAAGGCAGTGTGAACTGGAATGTACACCAAAAAGAGAGACAAATGGATTTCTGATCCTGAAAAGGATACATCTAATTCACTCTGCAAGGAAAAAGAGATAGACAACCATTAGTTACAGTTTGTTCTCTAATCTCATAGTCATTAAACATTACATATCCCTTTACAGGATAAAGAAAGTCTTCAAAATATAGATACAAAATTTTAGGGCAATTCAGATTTCTGTTCTGGACTGTACAGTTATGTGCTCTTTCCTGCAACGCTGCTTTGCCTTTTATATGTTACCTGCCTCTGTAACAAAAGCTAATGTCCTGAAATTTTTATTTAAAAAAACCCACTGAGGCCACCCACAAGTAAAAATTTGAATATACACAGTGCCATCTGAATGAGCAGGTGGAAAACCAGCACCTCTGATCATGGCAACTCCAGCCCTATGTTCTCTCTTCCTCCTTCTGCAAAAACAGGATGTTAATGCCAAGTTTACAAATTATGTAAAAACACAGTTAAAAATGTTGCTGCAAATCATTTCAACAGCAAATCTAGATGTTATATATACCCACGGCTGTGGTAGCCATGGCTGGATATAGCAGGAGAAGGAAGGTAACTCCAAGCTTTGGATCCTCAGCACTTCTAACTATTGCTCCAGCCCCAGCAACACAATTCTTCACATAGTCATCATCATTCCCCTTCTAGTCTTGGCCTGGATTTACTCCAAGTAGTTTTATTCATTTAACCAAAATGTCTGACTTAGAAGCCCTTGTGGTCTCTCTGCAGTCAACGGAAGAGATGGCGTGTGTGGGTATCTTCAACAGCTGACTCAGCACACTTGAGGCATGACTCACTTTCTCGAGATACTCATCGGTCTCCACTGCGGGTAATGGGAGCCTAAGATGACCAAACTTCTAACTTAGGTGCCTCAGTTAAATGTCTAAATTTAGAAACAATTAATCACAACCTCAGCAGTCAAGATCTTCCACAGTTAGGGTGGGGCTTCCCCAGCCTCTGCTGAAAGAAGGAATCTTTATCTGCTACAGAGAGAATTTAGTTTGCTAACATGGTTTCCATTCATAGCCTAACCATGGAGCTTTAGGCAAAGTTCCCACTGGTAGAATTGCTACTGCTTCTGTGGTCTAAAGATGCTCTAAACTAGACTAGTTCTAGCCTACAGGCCTCCGCGGAGTGACCCTGCTGTTCTTCAATTAGAAATTTTTTATGCATCACAAAAATTGTATTTTAAGAGCCTGATCAGTCTGAGTTTCCTCAGCATTAAAAAGTAGTTTAAAACATTGGAGTATGTATTCTGAACGGTATGCAGAGTTTTCCCTGGATAGCCATTATAAAAGTGAAGGGGACTCAGAATTACATCTCACAAGCAACTCTGAAAGCTTTCCCCCTAATTATGTTAATGTTCTGATATTTTAATTCAAGCTCTGTAAACTCCATTAGATAAAAATAGGGTATGTGGAAATGTTTAAAGCTCACAAGCCTGAAAATAACAGATGACAAAATGTCCTTCTAGAGCAGGACATTGTTCTTTCCTTTCCCAGAGTTTTGTCTCCATTGTCATCATCATAATTTGGGATTCTGCTAAAATTCTGCAAATCCTAAACATTAATCCAAAATAGCACAGACTTGTATTTTCTTGCTTTGTGGTTTCTGCCAGAATCCCCAGCTAGAATTATAGCCCTCTGCTTCAGTGCTCTGCCATTTATCGTGTTATATGCTATTAAAAATAGAACCACAGAATGGCATGAGATTTCTTTAACCACTCCCCCCTCCCCACCCTTTTTTGGTTCCCCCAGTTTCAAACCTGAAGTGCTATGGAAAATACAAAAAAGTCTGGTATGATAAGCTCAGCAAATTTCTAACAACTATCAGTGGTTGGGTTATATGCATGGTTAAGGAATTATATGTACTACATTTATATGTCTAAGAACTACATCTATTTTTGCTCTACCTCAAGTAAAGAAAATAAAAGTTGAGAAGTGGTTGGAGCTCAATTAGCTAAATAAGATGTGACTAAATTTTATTGTGTATTCCTGTGCTGCCGAGATCAAATTCCATTCCTGGTTATCACTGCTTAGGTTGGGACTGCAATCATAACAATTTTAAGAGACAAATTCTGAACTCGGTACAGTCAGAAAGGGATATACTTAGTACCAGCAGTTCCAACAGGCTGGTGCGATGTTAGTTGAGGTAATAGCCTAAAACATTTGCCAGGCGTCTGAACAGTGAAAGGTGCAGGCAACTTTTTCAAGCATGTCCTTGAATTCACAGAGGGAGCTCTGCCATGTCCGCTGTGATACTAGTACTGGGAACCCAGTTACAGACCCTGCGCACGGATCTCTTGTGTGCATAATTACCGATGTAATACCCTCAAGTACATGGACTATGGAGGAAACTCTAGCCAGTCCTCTTTTCTGAGAGGGATATCCAACACATTTCAGCATAGACAAGCTGAAATTGTGCCCAAGTATGATTTCAGGCAAATTTGTTTATAACAAGATTACTACAAATCCTATACTAAATTACAGATGTTCTAACCAGGATTATAATGCTGTGTTTTCAAACTTTGTAAAAACAAACAAACAAATCTCCCACCAAAAGGAGCAGTGTCATTTTAGCTGGAGCCATGTCTGATGTTGAATCCTGAACAAAATGGCTATCTATGTAAGAGCTGTTTTACCAGATACCCACTGTTGCATGACAACAATATGGGGAGCACAAGTACAGACTGGTTTTTGAGGTTTCATTTGCTCCACCCCTCTGATCTTGTTCAGCAAGAGTGATGTCAGCTCCCTGCTTAATGCTTACACCATCTTTATCATGAATTAAGTGCATTTAGGGGATGTAATGCTAAGAACTGCAAAAAAGAACTGTAAAGAGAAACGTCTTCATTTCTTTAAAATGTATAAAACACCAGTGGCTAATTTAAGGGTAGAGGACCCAAAGAAACCCCTGAGTATAAGCATATAAAAATATGCTTTTCAAACAGAAATATTTCTGGTATCCCTTGTCTGATGATTTATAACTCACGTATACTTTTACTTCTCTTAAAAATCAACTAATACTGCTTTTTTTTCTTTCTTTTTTTTTCCTTTTTTTTTTACAGTGGTAATATTCATGCTAAAGTATTCAGAATTCTAAATGAATATGAAAAAAATACATTCTCCTTCAATTTATTCCCTGAAATGACATATTCACTAAAGCTTTGAAAGAAAAGAAATATTTCATAATATATTCAGTGTCTCACTCACCACTCTGCTGAAGTATTTGTCCAAAACTTCCACAAAATTATGAATTAGTTCATACACTGCCATCTCATTCTGAAATAAAATTAAAACCAAATGAATAGCTACAAAATGTAATAGTATTCTTTGTATTATTTCAGTTTGTGATGTATTAAAAGCAACTAGAAAATATAATAAGACCTACAATAAAGTGCAGAAGCTCGGGCCACCATGGCGAGGAGGTGCGGTTACCCAGCGGAGGTACCAAGAGCAGGGGAGTGCCCAGGGGCAGAAGCTTCAGGCCAGCCACACAAGTAAGCACTGCAGTACCCAGTGGATTTGTCTCACTTGGGCTGCTGCCATCCCCTTGCATCTTTTCTTCCACCATCACCCAGGTTAGCTAGGTAGATACAGCCCGCGGGGCTATGCTTACCCGTGCTGAAGTCACCCCAGCCAGCTGCAGCACAGAGCCAGGCTATGCTGGAGCAGTACAGATGGGCGATTTTTGTGTGGTGTAGCCAAGCCAAAAGGATTTACCCCAAATTACGTGGCATTATAACCCTGACTTGAAGACACTGTGGTAGTCAGCAGCTGCCTTCCACACCACTCAACTGAAGTGTCCAATAGTAAGCTTTGAATTAATTTCTGAGAACCGGGAAACAATGTAAACACTAAAGCCTTGCAGCCTCAGCCTGAACAGATGAAATAACAGCACTTGACAGCTTTCAGCCAGATACCTTTTTTTTTTCTCCTCTTTTTTTTTTTTTTTTATTAAGTACAATAAATTGTCATCTTTGGCCGAGGAGGTTAAAAACAGTGCACAGTTGGGAAGTCACTGCAGATGAGCCAGCTGATCTGGCTGTAATGCTGACATTTGTTGAGGAACCCCACCCTACATAAATTTGTTCAATCAAACATGAATTTAGAAAGCAAACTCAGTATAAGTCTCGTGAAGACTACCTCAGTCTTCGGACAGTTCAGTCTACTGCTACAAAATTAAATCAAACATACATTTTCTTTTATACCTCTATTTCACAGAAATAAAAATGTCTTTTTGCAATGACTCCTTGAAATTCTGTAGTTACTATTGCAAAATTCCACGCTGGAAAAAGACTTGAGTTCTTGCCCATGACTACTACAAGCTCTCATTTCAAGAGCGTATATAATTTCTTACCTCTGTCTCGTTGATTCCAACGACTACGAAAAGGGCTGCGTACTGTCGGTATACCAGCTTAAAGTCCTTATATTCAATGAAAGAGCACTAGGCAGAAGCAAAACGAGACAAACATAGCAGCTACCGTTTAAGCATACGACAGTATTAAGCACAGAGTGCTCAAAGAGCCTAACCTTTAATGTTCGTAAGGCCCACAAAGAACAACGGATTTCCCAAGATCCACCAAATTATTCTGACTTGGAAGAAATTTAGTAGGACAACTATTCCACAAAACTTTTCATCTACTGGCAGAAAACATGCCACTGCTTTTTGAGTGGAAAAACTGGAACATATAGAACACATGGGACTTCTTCAGGGTTTTAAAGCAGTCAGTACTTCCCCAAAATTTTCATTTGGAAGCACTTCCAAAAGAGACAACCACAAGATAATTTTCAAATTTAAAAAATGATTGGTATTTTTATACAAAATTTAAAAGTATTAGATTTCCAGACCCAGGGGGGAAATTCCTGTGTCTTTCACAGTAAGACAGAAGCCAGCAGATGGTGCTGTTATACCCTGCTTTACAGGTAGCTTCCTTTTTCTTAAGAATCATTTTGCTCAGCCCTTGAAATGGCAGCACACTGTTAGCTCTTTTGGTGAAGTTTCTGTTTGGAGATGCTCTTGCAAGCAGTATGGAGGAGGCTAATTTCTTTAGCCATTTTCAATTCTGTGAACCAAGGTACTTTACAGAAACGGCTATTTTTTTCCTCAGGTTTTCTAGAATGAAATATGAGGACCACTGTTCAAGGATACAATTAATGAAAAATAAAGCAGCTGACTTCAGAACACAAACCAAAACACTCACAGTCCAAGTCACAGATTTCTCCTCCAGTGCAAGTCAATGTGCTCAAGTTTTGCTAAGTTTGGTATTTTTCTTAAAGAACCAATGGCTCAATTAAACGAGCCATGAAAATCTCAACTTTCATTTAAGAAATTTTCCAACTTCTGAGTTTTCTGACTTTCTTTGAACGCTTTGTTTGAATAAAAATGCTTAATACAGAGGCCTAAAAATTTGTGTTTCCAAAACCCCCTGTGCTTTGTATAGTATTTTCATGATTTGGAATCCTCTCTCTTTAAGTTTTTATTTAAACTTGGAGCTGTCAGTACTATTCCTGCTACCTTCTGGCAAAGCAGCAGTAGTATCATCTCACTATCAATCTCTACCAGAGAAGCAATAACAGGATAAAATAAATTCTTCCTGGACTTCTGAGCTTCTGCAAACAAACAGAAGGAATCTTCATGACAGTGATACACAAAACTCAAAACCCTCAGAAAAACATATTTCTTCAATGCAGAATAACAGTTCAACTGACTGAACCCATAATCTAGAACCGCAATCTTTTTCTGAGGTACAAATGAAATAATGACTGCAATGGAAACTGATGCATTTTCAGAGTTATTGACATGAAAGATGTGAGATGTTGATAAAATAAAATGGCTAGGGGAAAACCTACAAAACTTACCTGATCCTTTGAACGGGAGAGACAGTTTTTGATTACTTCAGCTTCCAGCATTGTCCGTTTATTAATTTCTATATGCTCGTAATACCTAGAGAGCCTTGTTTGACCTTGTTTGTTTACCATAAGAAAAAATTTTATCATTTCTTTTTCGTTGATCTCAGCAGTAGATTTGAATATGGGGTGCAGGAATCAAGAACAGTATTTCTGTGAAGGTTAAAAAAAAAAAACAAACATACAAAGGAGTTATAAAAGACTTCCTAAAAACTAGCCAGCCCAGATCTGCATCTACTTAAAATTGAGTTTATCACCAAAACATAAATGTAGGAAAAAAATCTCTAAACTTTTGCATGCCTCCCATTAGTAAAATGCCATTTTTTCCTCACACAAATAATCACAAACTGTCTAATAAATAATAGCTTTCACATTGTCAGGCAAACTGATTTCTGGAGAATTGGACAAGCGAACAATTACTTCTTCAAAACTGTGAATCCACTCAACATTGTCTTCCTGCATGCTAACTGGTTTGAGAGCATTATCAGAAATTTGCCCAATGCCAGAATTTAAGATCAACACAGCTCATAAGAGCACAATTGTCCTATTAGTGTTTTGGGTTTTTTTTGCTCTGGCTTGTATTTAACAATTTCATTCATAACATCCTGACATCAGATTGAAGGGAAAGATGATAAAGGGAAATGCATGGGCCACAACACAAGTGTTTCTTTAACGCAGAATGAGAGCCTCCTAAATATTTGGGTATCAGCAGTATCAGGACACATCTTGAGCTGAACCAGGAGCCGCTGAAATCTGTTTTCTCCCATGTAAATTCCCACACTGACGTGAAAGGTTGATTCTGCACTTAATGAAAACTGTATCTGGGTCTGACAGCTAAGGAAAAACCTGTTCATGTTAATTACTCAAAACAGCTTAATCTCAATCTAAGTAAATATTAATTACATAATGCCACTGAAAGATAGTTGTAGAATATAAATATACCACATGCAATGTACAATGAAAAAGGCTGTTAAAAAGAGCACAGAAATATCAGAATCTGCTTGCTAAACGACCGAAATCTTTCACATTTTGAAAAGCATGCAAAAAAAAGGTAAGCTGCAGATGTAATTTTTTAAAAATAGAAGTTCTGGGTTATTTTCTTTAATGCCAGAAAACAGTCACTGTAATGTTTTCCATCTGACTGTCTATTTGGATCACAGATTTATTGACCCAAATGGTCTTGAGGTTTATGCACTGGAAATACAGCAACTACTGCAAAAGCTGTTTCTTTATTCCACTTCTGAAGAGTTACTCCTTGCCTGGTGCAAATATTCTCTCCTAAGGTCTCTCAGCTCCCGTGAGAAGGTTCAAGCTGAAAAAAAACATACCAGGAATCCACAGACAATACAGTGTAGCTCTTTGTGTAAAAACAGTATATCTTAATGCAGAAAAGCAAAAGGGGAAAAAATAAAGACCCAAAATAGGTCTCTGAGGCAGCAATCTCATACACATTTAAACATGCTGATTTTTTTATAACAAGGCAAGCTGCATAGGTGCTGCCTCACATTATTAGCAACTTGAATAAACTGGCTATATACCATTCACGGGTGGTAACAAGTAACTCTTTCAGGACAGTGATACAAAAAAACCCCAATATATTGTGCTGACATTAACTGCTGCTTAATTCTGATTCATATTGGTCACCTAATTGTTTTCCAAAAGAAAAGCCACCTCTATTATCATTGCTTGGATCTCAAGAAAACTATCCCATTTTCCTCAGTGTACTGTGGTTTACCCCGTATGCAAGGAAGTTTAGATTTCTGTACTAAATGTATCTTCACTAATTAGACCCGATACTGAGAATTAATTTCTTAACTAAGTGACACTTGCAGAAAACAGGAGTCCAGGATGAATCCTCAGGACAAGACAGCCCATTTGTAATCCTGACAGCCTCAGAGCTTTCTCACCTCCGCCAGGCACAGTGAAGTGTCTTCACATCCAGATCAGGAGCACGCTTTTGTCGATTCGTTCCACCAGAAGAGTCACGGACACTGGTCAGTGCTGCTGCAGTGGTGCACGTGGCTTGTCCACTGCGCCCCGGGCTTTGGAACTAGCACAGGTGGGTCTGTGAGAAAGAATGAACCAGGTAATTAAGACAAAAAAGGGCCCAGATGGAAAGGTATGGTGGGATCTTCGCTGTCAGATGGTAGCTTAGGCTGACATTTATGACTAAATGGGAGAATACCATTTATACAATCTTTTCTGCATTTAATAAGTGGCTCTTTTTTCCCCCCAATGTATTTTGTATTGCTGCTTGAAGTTGCAATAAGAAGAGATGTCTTAGTGTTTTGAGACATAAAGAAAGGTAAGAGAGTGAGATGATTTAGTCATTTTTTGATAGGAACCTTCCAAGAAGGAAGGATAAGAATGAACAACTCCTTCCAGCTCAGTATGAGGCACCCTAGCAAGGGCCAACCTCACAAGTAAAGGAAACGTGAAGCTTTAAAGCTACTTAGAAAAGGGTTGTGGTCTGAAAGAGGAACAACCAAAGAAATGCTGCCCATTGTTTTAATGACAAAAAATAGCAAGCTCAGACACAAGAGACCGAAAGCCATGAGCGTTCTTCCTACCAACTGCAAAACACGTCTGTCCAAGCTAAGCAGATGACAGTGACATAGACAGCTTTTCTTTTTTCTTCTTAGTTTTATGCTTCATCTTTGTGTTTAGTACTGCTAGTACTTCTGTTTTGAACAAGTTGTTTCAAAGATGTTTTAATAATTTAGTCATAAATGGTACTGAGGAGCGCAAGTCCTGTTCTCAGAAATCAGCAAGTTGCACAAATCCATCCTAGAAGAGTGAAAACCTGAGGCTCAACATGTCTGCAGATACTCAAGTGGGACCTGAGAAAGCGAGCACAGAACTTCCCCAGGAGCAATGACAGAGCTGTTGTACTTTGAGTTACTGCTAAGCAATATATAACAGATCCTATTGCGGAATTGGCCCCTAATCCTAATTATTCCTTTATTAACCTAATCTTTCTACATGGTTAATCCCTTTCTGATGTTATGACTATTGCATCTGCATGTACTCTTAGGAACGCTCTGGATTGTTTGGTATATGCAAATACTTTAGACCCGATTTTTTTTTTAATCCTCACAAATGCTCTTATCCAGAATACACATAAAAAAAAAGAATTGTGTTGTAACAGAGGGAGAAACATAGTAGTACTCAAATGTGTTATCTGTAATTTATGAGACAATCATTAATCACAGTATTAGAATGGATGATTAACATCTGTAGGAAAGACGTCCACTAGTATCACTAGTCATTTCTTTATTTTCCCACCAGCCCCAAAGATAGCTTTCAAAATTTTAGCCAGAAATTTTGCTCATATAAACAGCAGCACAAGCACACAGTTTTGTGCAGAAGCACTGGAATAAACTTACACGTACAAATAACATTTTTTTTAAATGTATAAAAAGCATGCAAGCATAGCTGTGGAATCTGACTTTCAGAATAACACCAGTGTTAAAAATATCTCAAGGGGTTTTTTATTTCCTTTAAAAAGGATTCCAAAAAAAAAAAATCACTTGTAGAAATAAAAACATTTGCTTGCACAATTTAGGCAAAAAAAGGAAATCACTGAGTTTTGTTTCTAACAAACAAAGTTTATTTCTTCTCCTTTCATCTTCACTTTCAGACACAGACAACACGTTAAAATTAGTTTTGCATATATAAGATGTAAAGAAACCCGTGAAGTATAATAAACAAACAAAAAGCGTATCTGTGCATGCTGATGGGTGGAGAAACTCCCTTCATCAAGGTCTATGTATTTGAGGAGCTCCCTTTTATGATCAATAATCGGTATTCTACTTAGGAAGATAGCTCCATTTCTTCTGATACAACTCTTAGGTGCTTTTCTGTGCATTCTCACGTGCACACCTGCGTGTATCTGTGCACATACACACAAATTACGATGCTTTTATGCGTACAGAATCAAATGGTTCACAGGAATGGGTGACAAGATGCAAGCCTTTCATATCTCTGCCATTATTTTGCTCATTTTAGTAATGAAAAGACATTACTATCTGAAGGCTGTTTGTCAGAAATGAATAGGCAGCCTCATTCCAGGTCACTGGACAACTATCTGCATCACAAATGCGCTTAGGAACAGAAGACTGGAAGGGACTATCCAGCTCCTGATGGACTGTCAAGTCCAGCTCTCCCCATCACAGTCAGCCATGCATTAGAAATTTTGTCCAGAATAGCCTACAGTATATGCTTTGTGCATACTCAATCTACAAAACACCTATGCAACTCTATGACAGAATGAAGACTCCCTAGGAACAAAAACCTCAGAAGGTATCACTTGGGGAAGATGTAAAAAGTCTTGAAATTGCAAACTTTCCTTCAGAAGAAATTACCTTCCGGAGCGACTGAGTAGCACTCTCCTTTATTTCCTTTATGAAACATTTATTCTGTGAGGATAATCTGGCATGCAACACAAATGACATGCAGTTTAACTACTGCGATTTAAGTACACGTTGTTACACCATGTTAGATCTCAGCCTCATTAAAGTATCTCTCGCAGATAAGTATCTATGAGAGAAAAGTGGTATCGTGATTGGCTTGTGTGACTCACGCTGGTGGATTGATGGAGTATGTAGTTGTTGATAACTTACAATACGATGGCTTTAACTCCATCTAAACCAGCACATACGCAGAAGACTAAGGACCTGGGCTCGTGCAGAGAGCTGCTGCTTGATTTTCCTGCCCCCAAGCAGGCTCATCCCCCTCTGCCTGTACAGGTAACTCCAGCCGTGTACTTCAAGACAAACTAAAACCTGCCCGGTTTGCTTCAAAAGGCTGAAACAGAAACCACGATGGTTCAGGAACTGCTTCCAGGACATGCCAGCGCTGTGGGATGCATAACCGCATGAGACACCTCAAAGTAAGGTGTCCCTGTTTGTGAGTCACACCCCTAAATGCTGTCTTTTTAGATACTGGTTGAGACCTCTTAGAGAGGTAAAGCCTGCAATACCTGTTCTGCAGATAAAAAGGTCTTAAGTCTCCAGCATGGCCAACCCAGCAGGTTATATATGCAGTCATATAAAACATATTTTAAACATGATTTTCATTACTTCTCCAGTAGATACAAGCACTCGACATCAATTTGTCAAAGATTTCACCAGTATTTATACATACTCTGACACTTAAATGATAAAAAAAAAATACAACCTGAGTTATCAGTAGTTATCAATTCAAAATAGATTTGCATCTCTCAAGCTAGTCAATGCCCACAGATTTAGAAGTATTTTAGTTACTGCACTGTATCAAAGTTCTGCAACATTCTAAGGCTCTCAGCTGAAATGTAAGGAGCAAATCTAGCAAACAAGAAATGCACCACTACATTTTTACAGATCTGCTTCACCAAGAATTAAAAATAGTTGTTAGAACTATAAGCCAATAATTTACTGCCCTGTCTGACTCTACAAACAAGTTGGTTTTCTGGATGCAGAGGTCTAGCTGCACTTTATGTGCGTACTAAATGTAGAACAAAATGGGTTAGACTGGAATTAAAGCATTAATAAAAAGAAAAAAAAAAAAAGACCAAATGGTAGAGGCACAAGCAGGTGACATCACGGGAACAAATATTTTCTAGGCATATGTTAGGCTACTGAGTTTCCTGGCTATGAATTTATTGTACAGAAGTACGTAGCAAATGAAGACCGCTCACATTACCAACATCCTTGCTCTTCCTATTTTTGTTTGGACCATGGACAAGGCTTTAACAAAAATCACATGCAGTGTGATTAATATTTATCCATAATAATAATTATTTTCGTATTCTAGATCTTATTACTGCACACATTCCAATTCATCCGAAGATGAAAGAACTGTGTCTCTGTGGCTTTAAAATACTGTGTTCAACTTCAGGATCAGGGATTTTAAAAAAGCAACCTTATTAATCTAGGGAAGTCAGGGAGGAAGGAAAGAGTAAAAAATGTTTTCCTTTGCTGTTGAGTTGTCAAAATGCTGGCTGAATATAGTAACGGAATTAAATTGCAGTAACTCCCATATACTCAGGAACGAGGAATGTCCCATAAGATTGGAGCTAAACAAAAGGCTAAACTGGTTATGAGGTAAGTCTTGATTTTTAGTAATGATTTGATACTGCCAGTAGACAATGCAAAAAATCAGCTGAGGTGGAAAGGAGTTGGATTTAGATTGGCCAATCTGTATGGAATCAGGAAAACTGCAGGATGAAATTTTAGTAGGAAATGATTTAATGGAGAAGAAAGGAAGGACTGGATAAACGAACTGAAATGTCAATACACACCTGAGGAGAGATTAGTAGAGAAAGGAAACACCTGTACTGAGACAAGCGGTATTTATTTTTTCAGTAATTAACAGAATTCCAGCTCTGTCAAGAATGAGCCCTGTTTAGGAAACTATCCCTTTTCTTACTGAACGAGTACAGCACGTAAATGTCCCGAAGAGAGGCAAACCCAAACTCCTACCTTACCTACAGTGGGTGACCTACAGATCATTTCAAACAGGATGCGCTGATAATCTGTAAATACTGCATTTCAGAGCAACATTGTGCAACTGAGGTAATGTCACCGTATCCGAACTACGGCATCGAGCACAGCATTGCTACCGCAGATGAAACAGCCAGACAAAATAAACGAGTAATTCCTTGCAAAACCTTCCTCGGTGGGAAGGGAAGGCTTTTGAACAGCAACCATCGTGCGCCTTCCCTTCCCACCGAGGGGGCAATACGTTACACACGTCCCCTATTGCCGACATACCACGAAGATGACCGATCATTTAAAAAAAAGACCAGCCAACTTCCAGAGGCATACCATGAATTCAAGAAACCTATTCTAAAATCACCTCCTTGCGGGGCGAATGCCGGGCACCATTAAACCGCGCTGCGTTTTAGCGACTTCAGCGTTTTAAACGCCGATTTCCTGTTCGCACGCCGGTTTCGGAAGCCGA